>NW_027328780.1:3064410-3435418 GCF_048564905.1 Vicugna pacos
GGGGACCACGCACACCCCCCACAACACATACACCACAACCACACACACGTCCTCAGGCGCGCGCACATCACACTCGCAAAGTCACTGCCACGTGCCACACACGTCCCAGGCTCAACTTTAGAATTCCCAGACTCAGGGGAGTCCTGCGAAGAAAGCGACAGTGCGGGGAGAGCCGATTCCCAGTCTCTGACCGCCAGCCTGACCCTTTTCTGCCCAATGCTGGGTCCATCCCATGGCCCCCAAGGGGCCTTGGATGTGCACAGGGGGACACTCAGACCTCACATCCGGGCTCTGTCCGTAACCTCCATGCCAACAGCTGCCCGTTGGCCTCTCTGTGAGTCCTGGGATGCTGAACTCCGGGGAGAGCCGGTGCAGAAACTACAAGCGGGACGGGGCTGCTGGGGCAGGGCATTCGGGGTCCTTGGGATTCCAGAGCACGGGGTGGAGCCAATGGGCGTGTCCCCTTGGCCTGCTGACTCCACCCTGTAGAGGGCGTGGCCAGAGGGAGTGTCAGGGCCAGAGGGACCCTCTGTAGTTCAGGACCCAGGGACAGCGCGGGGGTGTCGGGGGTGGGGGTTGGGGGGCGCCCCTTGCCGTGGTCTAAGGGCAGAAGCCCTAAGGAAGGGCCGGAGGAGGCTGTAAGGTATCCTCATGCCATCATTTAAAAAAACAAAAGCCCGCCGCCAGGCGGAGGGTGGGGAGGGTTTTGCTAGAACAAGGGAAAGACGCTCGCAGAGGTCTGGCCGCAGAGGGCTGGGGGGCTTGCCAGGCTGATGAGGAACCGAGAGGCCGTCGGCCTCTAAAACTCCACACGAATTCCTCCGGGTGACCCTGAGATGCAGGGAGACACGGAAAGCACGGTAAACACCAAGGCCGGAAGCTCAGCAGCCCTGTTGCCTTGCTTCACCGTCCGTCTGGCGTCCCCTCTGCTAGCAAGCAGCCTTTACCGCATCACCCACGGCCTGACCCGGCTCAGGATTCCAGCTGATTTTCCACGGGTGGCAACACTTGCTGGTGACACGAAGCAGGCACGTTAGCCACCTCCCAAACCCTGAGGCTCCTCCTGGAGGAGCCTGCGGGCCCCCCAGTCCAGCCTCTGCGCCACGATGCTCCTTAGTGCCGCTCCCGGTTCGCTGCCCGGCCTCTAGCTCTGGCCGGAACCCTCGCTGGATTGGCGATAAATGGCACCCATTGCACCACGTGTAAGCTTGGGGGTCCAGATGTGACCATGGCTCGTCTCTTCGTCCCCATCGATTGGGGGATTGTTCGGGCTTCATGTCATCGTGTTGGCAGGAAGGCCAGCACCGCCCCCCCCTGAGACCTCCCTGAAGGACACATAGAAACATAGGACACAATGCAGCCCATCTCTTTGTTTTAAAACACTTTTACAGGGGCTACGAGTTCTGTTCCCGTCAATTAGACACATCTCACGTGTAGTATTTGATCAATTTCATACATGTCTACACCCAGAAAGCCATCGCCACAATCAAGAGAGCTAACATGTCCACCACTCCCCAAGACGGGCAATTTTCCGATGCCCATATTTACCCCTTCCCACCGCCGTCCCTCCCTGGTAACCATAAGTTTGTTTCTCTATGTCTGTGGCTCTATTTGTCTTTTGCAGTTAAGATCATTTCTGTCTTTTTTTCTTAGATTTCACATGGAAGTTGTGTCATGCGGCATTTTTCTCTCTTCTGGCTTACTTCACTCAGAATGACTATCTCTGTGTCCAACCATGTTGCCGCAAATGGCATGGTTCCATCCTTTTTCGCGGCTGTGTAGTATTCCGCGGCATAAAAAGACAACGACTTCTTTATCCAGTCACCAGTCGTTAGATGTTGGGGTTAGTTCCACGTCCTGGCTAATACAAACAGGGCTGCTGTGAGCATTGAGGTGCATGGGACTTTTTGAGTTAGAGTTTTCTCTTGACATATCCCCAGGCGTGGGGAAGGCTGGATCATCAGGTAAGTCCCATTTGTAGGTTTTTTAAGGAACCTCCATCCCGTCTTCTCTAGTGACAATGCAGCCCGTCTTCCTGAAGCAGAGCCATGCTCACAAAGTAACGGATATTCCTAGAGGTCAGACATGACGTGCCATTCAGCTTGGCCTGTTCCAGAAGAAGAGGGCAGTCTGGCAGGGCTGGAGGAGAGTGACCAGGGGAGTGTGGGACAGGCAGGATTCACACCACGTGGGGACATGACAGGCTGGGATAAGGAGCCTGGGCTTCCAGTCATGCCTTGGTAAGCATGGGGCACTGGTTCCAGGACTCCCCACAGATGCCAAAATCCATGGATGCTGGATGCCACTTATACAAAATGACATAGGACTTTATTTTTTACATACAAACATACTTTTCTTCCACGTTGTTGTCGTTTTTACAATGTTGTGTCGAATTCCCAGTCTAGAGCACAATTTTCCACTTATGCATAAACATACCCATACAGTCATTGTCACATTCTCTTTCGCTGTGTCCTCCTGTGTACTTTAAATCATCTCTAGGTGACTGCGCGGCATGCAAGGCAACGTGAATGCTATGTAAGCGGTTGCCGGTGTGTGGCAAGTTCAATTGTCGCTTTTCGAAACTTTCCGTTTTTTTCCCGATTATTTTCAACCCACACTTAGTTGAATCGGCTGGATCGGGAGCCCCTAGATACAGAGAACCCCCAAGCCCTTCCCACCTCGGAAATTTCCACTGGAAGCGCTGAAGGGGCCCAAAGAGAGGAGAAGAGCGCCCTCTAGCGGCTGCAAACGCTGAGGCATTCCTTCAGCCTATGCAGCGCGGGAGAGAAGGTTTCGGGCCGACTAGCGCAAAAGGAGGGCCCGCCTGGACAGGAAGGAGGAAGGACGACAGCGGAAGCCAGCTCGGCACCCTTCCTGGAGCTAGCCTGGTTGCAGTGAGGGACGCCGAGGAACTGGGGACACGTCGCGTGGGGAGGGGGGGGGGCAATCCTGGCGGCCAGGAGCAGGGTTCACACAGCTGGCACCCAGTTTGCACGATCAAAATGACAAGGAGAGGGGGTGGGGGGAAGGGGCTGCCTCAGCACCGGGATCCTGACAAGGGCCATAGCGCCGCGACCTCAGCTAATGCGGCTCCCCTGCTAAGCCAGAAAAAGGAAACTGTGAGGCAAGATACTGCAGATTCCACCGCAGCCACACGGATGACTAGATCTCTAACCTGACAAAATGGAACCCTCGGAAACAGGAATCTTCCCTTTCTTCTACACTTTGACCTGGGACAGGGAGCCACACTTCTCTGACGGGAACCGTCTTTACTCCGGCAGAGAGCTCAGTTTTCAGGAATAAGTATGGAGAAAAAGTGTGCCGTGATGGTTTAGCAGTTCAAAGCGGAAGCCCGTCTTAGAAACGGGAAAAACATGCTTCTCAATGAAGTCGAGTTATGGCACGAAGCAGGAGGAAGTTTAAGGAAATCTCTCTTAATATCCATTCACCAGACAAGACTAGCCAGTCCTAAAAAAGGCAGCACGTTAAATCAAGGAAGATTCTTGCTTCCTTTTTGGGGCGGGAGGGGGGCGGGGGGACATGAGAAACAATGCCGCATTTTAAAAACAAGCCTTGGGGCCCTAGATACGGAGAGTGTTGTTGGGTGTTGAGGCTGAGAGGTGTTGCTGAGGAGAACATAAAGCTGCGTATAGACTGGTATGGGTTCCAAGTCTACCGCTGGAAAAAAATTAGCCAATCATGAGTCCATTTGATTGGGGAAAGAAGTAAATAACTCAAAAATGGGAAAGACATGGGATTAAATAGCGGTAGCGAGCAATTAAATCCAAGATGTTTATACCTATATTTTCATTGCGAATGCAACAAACTGAAAGCAACTGTCTAAAAAGCAGGAACTGTAGCCCGCGCACAGCGCACACACGCACCACAATGGGGAACAGCAGAGAGGTAAAATATGCTAAATGTATCATGATGGAGAAACAAGATCTAATAGATTATCCCGTTTTTGAGACTGTTATAGCAATACTGGTCCAATTATATATATAGTTATGAACTTAGAGATGACTTATTAAAACTTAGAGGGAATTTTAATTGGAAGACAATATAGCTTCCAAATCATTGAAGAGAAAACTAACCTCAAAAAAATTAATCAATGCAGCTAAGATGGAGTAACGGAGACCGTATTTACCATCGTAGGATAGACCCCAATGTGGATAAAATCTATGAAGCAATGCTTTTTTAAGCCATGTGAAAACGATCATCCACTAGGACCTCGTCCTGCCGCCTCCATACCCAGGCTGCTAGGCCTCCTACCTGCCACTACCAAGGATGGTCCACCAAGGTGGCGACATTGCCCCCCTCTGCTCCTGCTGCAGAGCCAGTCCTGAGCAGCCCTGCTCCAGGTTTTGGCAGGCCGCCTCCCAGAAGCGCGCTCGTGGGGCCTTGCTCCCTTTTAGCCACCAGCAAAGGGATCGAGGATGAGCACTGAGCCTCCTTACTCATCGAAGATCTAGGAACCTATCTGATTCTGAGCAGTCCTTTACCCTCGTCTGCCGTCAGGTACTCTCCACCCGACTTGCAGAGTCCGCGGCTTGGGCAGCCTGCACGCTGGCCCCGGCCCGTCAGGATCTCTTCCCCCCACCCCCACCCCACCCCCACCCCCCGCACCCCCCCGGCCAAGAGGCCACGCGCGGTCGTGAGCAGGGCTCCAGGCCTCTGGAGCCGCGCCGCTTGGACTGCGTCCTGGCCCTGGGCTCGCGAGCTCCATGCCCTGGGCTGAGCCACTTAACATCTCTAAGCTAGTTTCCTCATCAGTACAATGAGGGCATAATCGGTATGGGAGGGGGGATCAGAATCTGGGGGGGACTACATTTCTGGTGATTGAAGATTATTTTCAGTTTGAATTATACAGTGAGGGACACCATACAATTTTTACTACTGCAGACTTCTGAAGGACAGCTTCTAGTATTCTTAAAACTAATGCATGCACGTACACACAAACACACGTGCACACACACTGACTCTGCTCCGCCTACATCCCCACGCACACACACACGGAGTCATGGACCACACACACCCCCACAACATACACACAACCACACACGTCCTCAGGCGTGCGTACACACACGCAAAGTCACTGCCACGTGCCACACACGTCCAGGCTCAACTTTAGAATTCCCAGACTCAGGGGAGTCCTGCGAAGAAAGCGACAGTGCGGGGAGAGCCGATTCCCAGTCTCTGACCGCCAGCCTGACCCTTTTCTTCCCAATGCTGGGTCCATCCCATGCCCCAAGGGGCCTTGGATGTGCACAGGGGGACACTCAGACCTCACATCCGGGCTCTGTCCGTAACCTCCATGCCAACAGCTGCCCGTTGGCCTCTCTGTGAGTCCTGGGATGCTGAACTCCGGGGAGAGCCGGTGCAGAAACTACAAGCGGGTCAGGGGCTGCTGGGGCAGGGCATTCGGGGTCCTGGGATTCCAGAGCACGGGGTGGAGCCAATGGGCGTGTCCCCTTGGCCCTGCTGACTCCACCCCGTAGAGGGCGTGGCCAGAGGGAGTGTCAGGGCCAGAGGGACCCTCTGTAGTTCAGGACCCAGGACAGCGCGGGGGTGTCGGGGGTGGGGGTTGGGGGGCCGCCCCTTGCCGTGGTCTAAGGGCAGAAGCCCTAAGGAAGGGCCGGAGGAGGCTGTAAGGTATCCTCACTGCCATCAATTAAAAAAACAAAAGCCCGCCGCAGGCGAGGGTGGGGAGGGTTTTGCTAGAACAAGGGAAAGACGCTCGCAGAGGTCTGGCCGCAGAGGGCTGGGGGGCTTGCCAGGCTGATGAGGAACCGAGAGGCCGTCGGCCTCTAAACTCCACACGAATTCCTCCGGGTGACCCTGAGATGCAGGGAGACACGGAAAGCACGGTAAACACAGGCCGGAAGCTCAGCAGCCTGTTGCTTGCTTCACCGTCCGTCTGGCGTCCCCTCTGCTAGCAAGCAGCCTTTACCGCATCACCCACGGCTGACCCGGCTCAGGATTCCAGCTGATTTTCCACGGGTGGCATCACTTGCTGGTGACACGAAGCAGGCACGTTAGCCACCTCCCAAACCCTGAGGCTCCTCCTGGGAGGAGCCTGCGGGCCCCCAGTCCAGCCTCTGCGCCACGATGCTCCTTAGTGCCGCTCCCGGTTCGCTGCCCCGGCCTCTAGCTCTGGCCGGAACCTCGCTGGATTGGCGATAAATGGCACCCATGCACCACGTGTAAGCTTGGGGTCCAGATGTGACCATGGCTCGTCTCTTCTTCCCATCGATTGGGGGATTGTTCGGGCTTCATGTCATCGTGTTGGCAGGAAGGCCAGCACCGCCCCCCTGAGACCTCCCTGAAGACACATAGAAACATAGGACACAATGCAGCCCATCTCTTTGTTTTAAAACACCTTTACAGGGCTACGAGTTCTGTTCCGTCAATTAGACACATCTCACGTGTAGTATTTGATCAATTTTCATACATGTCTACACCCAGAAAGCCATCGCCACAATCAAGAGAGCTAACATGTCCACCACTCCCCAAGACGGGCAATTTTCCGATTCCCATATTTACCCCTTCCCACCGCCGTCCCTCCCTGGTAACCATAAGTTTGTTTCTCTATGTCTGTGGCTCTATTTGTCTTTTGCAGTTAAGATCATTTCTGTCTTTTTTTCTTAGATTTCACATGGAAGTTGTGTCATGCGGCATTTTTCTCTCTTCTGGCTTACTTCACTCAGAATGACTATCTCTGTGTCCAACCATGTTGCCGCAAATGGCATGGTTCCATCCTTTTTCGCGGCTGTGTAGTATTCCGCGGCATAAAAAGACAACGACTTCTTTATCCAGTCACCAGTCGTTAGATGTTGGGGTTAGTTCCACGTCCTGGCTAATACAAACAGGGCTGCTGTGAGCATTGAGGTGCATGGGACTTTTTGAGTTAGAGTTTTCTCTTGACATATCCCCAGGCGTGGGAAGGCTGGATCATCAGGTAAGTCCATTTGTAGGTTTTTAAGGAACCTCCATCCCGTCTTCTCTAGTGACAATGCAGCCCGTCTTCCTGAAGCAGAGCCATGCTCACAAAGTAACGGATATTCCTAGAGGTCAGACATGACGTGCATTCAGCTTGGCCTGTTCCAGAAGAAGAGGGCAGTCTGGCAGGGCTGGAGGAGAGTGACCAGGGGAGTGTGGGACAGGCAGGATTCACACCACGTGGGGACATGACAGGCTGGGATAAGGAGCCTGGGCTTCCAGTCATGCCTTGGTAAGCATGGGGCACTGGTTCCAGGACTCCCCACAGATGCCAAAATCCATGGATGCTGATGCCTCTTATACAAAATGACATAGGACTTTATTTTTTACATACAAACATACTTTTCTTCCACGTTGTTGTCGTTTTTACAATGTTGTGTCGAATTCCAGTCTAGAGCACAATTTTCCACTTATGCATAAACATACCCATACAGTCATTGTCACATTCTCTTTCGCTGTGTCCTCCTGTGTACTTTAAATCATCTCTAGGTGACGCGCGGCATGCAAGGCAACGTGAATGCTATGTAAGCGGTTGCCGGTGTGTGGCAAGTTCAATTGTCGCTTTTCGAAACTTTCCGTTTTTTCCCGAATATTTTCAACCCACAGTTAGTTGAATCGGCTGGATCGGGAGCCCCTAGATACAGAGAACCCCCAAGCCCTTCCCACCTCGGAAATTTCCACTGGAAGCGCTGAAGGGGCCCAAAGAGAGGAGAAGAGCGCCCTCTAGCGGCTGCAAACGCTGAGGCATTCCTTCAGCCTATGCAGCGCGGGAGAGAAGGTTTCGGGCCGACTAGCGCAAAAGGAGGGCCCGCCTGGACAGGAAGGAGGAAGGACGACAGCGGAAGCCAGCTCGCACCCTTCCTGGAGCTAGCTGGTTGCAGTGAGGGACGCCGAGGAACTGGGGACACGTCGCGTGGGGAGGGGGGGGCAATCCTGGCGGCCAGGAGCAGGGTTCACACAGCTGGCACCCAGTTTGCACGATCAAAATGACAAGGAGAGGGGGTGGGGGGAAGGGGCTGCCTCAGCACCGGGATCCTGACAAGGGCCATAGCGCCGCGACCTCAGCTAATGCGGCTCCCCTGCTAAGCCAGAAAAAGGAAACTGTGAGGCAAGATACTGCAGATTCCACCGCAGCCACACGGATGACTAGATCTCTAACCTGACAAAATGGAACCCTCGGAAACAGGAATCTTCCCTTTCTTCTACACTTTGACCTTGGGACAGGGAGCCACACTTCTCTGACGGGAACCGTCTTTACTCCGGCAGAGAGCTCAGTTTTCCAGGAATAAGTATGGAGAAAAAGTGTGCCGTGATGGTTTAGCAGTTCAAAGCGGAAGCCCGTCTTAGAAACGGGAAAAACATGCTTCTCAATGAAGTCGAGTTATGGCACGAAGCAGGAGGAAGTTTAAGGAAATCTCTCTTAATATCCATTCACCAGACAAGACTAGCCAGTCCTAAAAAGGCAGCACGTTAAATCAAGGAAGATTCTTGCTTCCTTTTTGGGGCGGGAGGGGGGCGGGGGGACATGAGAAACAATGCCGCATTTTAAAACAAGCCTTGGGGCCCTAGATACGGAGAGTGTTGTTGGGTGTTGAGGCTGAGAGGTGTTGCTGAGGAGAACATAAAGCTGCGTATAGACTGGTATGGGTTCCAAGTCTACCGCTGGAAAAAAATTAGCCAATCATGAGTCCATTTGATTGGGAAAGAAGTAAATAACTCAAAAATGGGAAAGACATGGGATTAAATAGCGGTAGCGAGCAATTAAATCCAAGATGTTTATACCTATATTTTCATTGCGAATGCAACAAACTGAAAGCAACTGTCTAAAAAGCAGGAACTGTAGCCCGCGCACGCGCACACACGCACACAATGGGGAACAGCAGAGAGGTAAAATATGCTAAATGTATCATGATTGAGAAACAAGATCTAATAGATTATCCCGTTTTTGAGACTGTTATAGCAATACTGGTCCAATTATATATATAGTTATGAACTTAGAGATGACTTATTAAAACTTAGAGGGAATTTTAATTGGAAGACAATATAGCTTCCAAATCATTGAAGAGAAAACTAACCTCAAAAAAATTAATCAATGCAGCTAAGATGGAGTAACGGAGACCGTATTTACCATCGTAGGATAGACCCCAATGTGGATAAAATCTATGAAGCAATGCTTTTTAAGCCATGTGAAAACGATCATCCACTAGGACCTCGTCCTGCCGCCTCCATACCCAGGCTGCTAGGCCTCCTACTGCCACTACCAAGGATGTCCACCAGGTGGCGACATTGCCCCCCTCTGCTCCTGCTGCAGAGCCAGTCCTGAGCAGCCCTGCTCCAGGTTTTGGCAGGCCGCTCCCAGAAGCGCGCTCGTGGGCCTTGCTCCCTTTTAGCCACCAGCAAAGGGATCGAGGATGAGCACTGAGCCTCCTTACTCATCGAAGATCTAGGAACCTATCTGATTTCTGAGCAGTCCTTTACCCTCGTCTGCCGTCAGGTACTCTCCACCCGACTTGCAGAGTCCGCGGCTTGGGCAGCCTGCACGCTGGCCCCGGCCCGTCAGGATCTCTTCCCCCCACCCCCACCCCACCCCCACCCCCCGCACCCCCCCGGCCAAGAGGCCACGCGCGGTCGTGAGCAGGGCTCCAGGCCTCTGGAGCCGCGCCGCTTGGACTGCGTCCTGGCCCTGGGCTCGCGAGCTCCATGCCCTGGGCTGAGCCACTTAACATCTCTAAGCTAGTTTCCTCATCAGTACAATGAGGGCATAATCGGTATGGGAGGGGGGATCAGAATCTGGGGGGGACTACATTTCTGGTGATTGAAGATTATTTTCAGTTTGAATTATACAGTGAGGGACACCATACAATTTTTACTACTGCAGACTTCTGAAGGACAGCTTCTAGTATTCTTAAAACTAATGCATGCACGTACACACAAACACACGTGCACACACACTGACTCTGCTCCGCCTACATCCCCACGCACACACACACGGAGTCATGGACCACACACACCCCCACAACATACACACAACCACACACGTCCTCAGGCGTGCGTACACACACGCAAAGTCACTGCCACGTGCCACACACGTCCAGGCTCAACTTTAGAATTCCCAGACTCAGGGGAGTCCTGCGAAGAAAGCGACAGTGCGGGGAGAGCCGATTCCCAGTCTCTGACCGCCAGCCTGACCCTTTTCTTCCCAATGCTGGGTCCATCCCATGCCCCAAGGGGCCTTGGATGTGCACAGGGGGACACTCAGACCTCACATCCGGGCTCTGTCCGTAACCTCCATGCCAACAGCTGCCCGTTGGCCTCTCTGTGAGTCCTGGGATGCTGAACTCCGGGGAGAGCCGGTGCAGAAACTACAAGCGGGTCAGGGGCTGCTGGGGCAGGGCATTCGGGGTCCTGGGATTCCAGAGCACGGGGTGGAGCCAATGGGCGTGTCCCCTTGGCCCTGCTGACTCCACCCCGTAGAGGGCGTGGCCAGAGGGAGTGTCAGGGCCAGAGGGACCCTCTGTAGTTCAGGACCCAGGACAGCGCGGGGGTGTCGGGGTGGGGGTTGGGGGGCCGCCCCTTGCCGTGGTCTAAGGGCAGAAGCCCTAAGGAAGGGCCGGAGGAGGCTGTAAGGTATCCTCACTGCCATCAATTAAAAAAACAAAAGCCCGCCGCAGGCGAGGGTGGGGAGGGTTTTGCTAGAACAAGGGAAAGACGCTCGCAGAGGTCTGGCCGCAGAGGGCTGGGGGGCTTGCCAGGCTGATGAGGAACCGAGAGGCCGTCGGCCTCTAAACTCCACACGAATTCCTCCGGGTGACCCTGAGATGCAGGGAGACACGGAAAGCACGGTAAACACAGGCCGGAAGCTCAGCAGCCTGTTGCTTGCTTCACCGTCCGTCTGGCGTCCCCTCTGCTAGCAAGCAGCCTTTACCGCATCACCCACGGCTGACCCGGCTCAGGATTCCAGCTGATTTTCCACGGGTGGCATCACTTGCTGGTGACACGAAGCAGGCACGTTAGCCACCTCCCAAACCCTGAGGCTCCTCCTGGGAGGAGCCTGCGGGCCCCCAGTCCAGCCTCTGCGCCACGATGCTCCTTAGTGCCGCTCCCGGTTCGCTGCCCCGGCCTCTAGCTCTGGCCGGAACCTCGCTGGATTGGCGATAAATGGCACCCATGCATCACGGGTAAGCTTGGGGTCCAGATGTGACCATGGCTCGTCTCTTCTTCCCATCGATTGGGGGATTGTTCGGGCTTCATGTCATCGTGTTGGCAGGAAGGCCAGCACCGCCCCCCTGAGACCTCCCTGAAGACACATAGAAACATAGGACACAATGCAGCCCATCTCTTTGTTTTAAAACACCTTTACAGGGCTACGAGTTCTGTTCCGTCAATTAGACACATCTCACGTGTAGTATTTGATCAATTTTCATACATGTCTACACCCAGAAAGCCATCGCCACAATCAAGAGAGCTAACATGTCCACCACTCCCCAAGACGGGCAATTTTCCGATGCCCATATTTACCCCTTCCCACCGCCGTCCCTCCCTGGTAACCATAAGTTTGTTTCTCTATGTCTGTGGCTCTATTTGTCTTTTGCAGTTAAGATCATTTCTGTCTTTTTTTCTTAGATTTCACATGGAAGTTGTGTCATGCGGCATTTTTCTCTCTTCTGGCTTACTTCACTCAGAATGACTATCTCTGTGTCCAACCATGTTGCCGCAAATGGCATGGTTCCATCCTTTTTCGCGGCTGTGTAGTATTCCGCGGCATAAAAAGACAACGACTTCTTTATCCAGTCACCAGTCGTTAGATGTTGGGGTTAGTTCCACGTCCTGGCTAATACAAATAGGGCTGCTGTGAGCATTGAGGTGCATGGGACTTTTTGAGTTAGAGTTTTCTCTTGACATATCCCCAGGCGTGGGAAGGCTGGATCATCAGGTAAGTCCATTTGTAGGTTTTTAAGGAACCTCCATCCCGTCTTCTCTAGTGACAATGCAGCCCGTCTTCCTGAAGCAGAGCCATGCTCACAAAGTAACGGATATTCCTAGAGGTCAGACATGACGTGCATTCAGCTTGGCCTGTTCCAGAAGAAGAGGGCAGTCTGGCAGGGCTGGAGGAGAGTGACCAGGGGAGTGTGGGACAGGCAGGATTCACACCACGTGGGGACATGACAGGCTGGGATAAGGAGCCTGGGCTTCCAGTCATGCCTTGGTAAGCATGGGGCACTGGTTCCAGGACTCCCCACAGATGCCAAAATCCATGGATGCTGATGCCTCTTATACAAAATGACATAGGACTTTATTTTTTACATACAAACATACTTTTCTTCCACGTTGTTGTCGTTTTTACAATGTTGTGTCGAATTCCAGTCTAGAGCACAATTTTCCACTTATGCATAAACATACCCATACAGTCATTGTCACATTCTCTTTCGCTGTGTCCTCCTGTGTACTTTAAATCATCTCTAGGTGACGCGCGGCATGCAAGGCAACGTGAATGCTATGTAAGCGGTTGCCGGTGTGTGGCAAGTTCAATTGTCGCTTTTCGAAACTTTCCGTTTTTTCCCGAATATTTTCAACCCACAGTTAGTTGAATCGGCTGGATCGGGAGCCCCTAGATACAGAGAACCCCCAAGCCCTTCCCACCTCGGAAATTTCCACTGGAAGCGCTGAAGGGGCCCAAAGAGAGGAGAAGAGCGCCCTCTAGCGGCTGCAAACGCTGAGGCATTCCTTCAGCCTATGCAGCGCGGGAGAGAAGGTTTCGGGCCGACTAGCGCAAAAGGAGGGCCCGCCTGGACAGGAAGGAGGAAGGACGACAGCGGAAGCCAGCTCGCACCCTTCCTGGAGCTAGCTGGTTGCAGTGAGGGACGCCGAGGAACTGGGGACACGTCGCGTGGGGAGGGGGGGGCAATCCTGGCGGCCAGGAGCAGGGTTCACACAGCTGGCACCCAGTTTGCACGATCAAAATGACAAGGAGAGGGGGTGGGGGGAAGGGGCTGCCTCAGCACCGGGATCCTGACAAGGGCCATAGCGCCGCGACCTCAGCTAATGCGGCTCCCCTGCTAAGCCAGAAAAAGGAAACTGTGAGGCAAGATACTGCAGATTCCACCGCAGCCACACGGATGACTAGATCTCTAACCTGACAAAATGGAACCCTCGGAAACAGGAATCTTCCCTTTCTTCTACACTTTGACCTTGGGACAGGGAGCCACACTTCTCTGACGGGAACCGTCTTTACTCCGGCAGAGAGCTCAGTTTTCCAGGAATAAGTATGGAGAAAAAGTGTGCCGTGATGGTTTAGCAGTTCAAAGCGGAAGCCCGTCTTAGAAACGGGAAAAACATGCTTCTCAATGAAGTCGAGTTATGGCACGAAGCAGGAGGAAGTTTAAGGAAATCTCTCTTAATATCCATTCACCAGACAAGACTAGCCAGTCCTAAAAAGGCAGCACGTTAAATCAAGGAAGATTCTTGCTTCCTTTTTGGGGCGGGAGGGGGGCGGGGGGACATGAGAAACAATGCCGCATTTTAAAACAAGCCTTGGGGCCCTAGATACGGAGAGTGTTGTTGGGTGTTGAGGCTGAGAGGTGTTGCTGAGGAGAACATAAAGCTGCGTATAGACTGGTATGGGTTCCAAGTCTACCGCTGGAAAAAAATTAGCCAATCATGAGTCCATTTGATTGGGAAAGAAGTAAATAACTCAAAAATGGGAAAGACATGGGATTAAATAGCGGTAGCGAGCAATTAAATCCAAGATGTTTATACCTATATTTTCATTGCGAATGCAACAAACTGAAAGCAACTGTCTAAAAAGCAGGAACTGTAGCCCGCGCACGCGCACACACGCACACAATGGGGAACAGCAGAGAGGTAAAATATGCTAAATGTATCATGATTGAGAAACAAGATCTAATAGATTATCCCGTTTTTGAGACTGTTATAGCAATACTGGTCCAATTATATATATAGTTATGAACTTAGAGATGACTTATTAAAACTTAGAGGGAATTTTAATTGGAAGACAATATAGCTTCCAAATCATTGAAGAGAAAACTAACCTCAAAAAAATTAATCAATGCAGCTAAGATGGAGTAACGGAGACCGTATTTACCATCGTAGGATAGACCCCAATGTGGATAAAATCTATGAAGCAATGCTTTTTAAGCCATGTGAAAACGATCATCCACTAGGACCTCATCCTGCCGCCTCCATACCCAGGCTGCTAGGCCTCCTACTGCCACTACCAAGGATGTCCACCAGGTGGCGACATTGCCCCCCTCTGCTCCTGCTGCAGAGCCAGTCCTGAGCAGCCCTGCTCCAGGTTTTGGCAGGCCGCTCCCAGAAGCGCGCTCGTGGGCCTTGCTCCCTTTTAGCCACCAGCAAAGGGATCGAGGATGAGCACTGAGCCTCCTTACTCATCGAAGATCTAGGAACCTATCTGATTTCTGAGCAGTCCTTTACCCTCGTCTGCCGTCAGGTACTCTCCACCCGACTTGCAGAGTCCGCGGCTTGGGCAGCCTGCACGCTGGCCCCGGCCCGTCAGGATCTCTTCCCCCCACCCCCACCCCACCCCCACCCCCCACACCCCCCCGGCCAAGAGGCCACGCGCGGTCGTGAGCAGGGCTCCAGGCCTCTGGAGCCGCGCCGCTTGGACTGCGTCCTGGCCCTGGGCTCGCGAGCTCCATGCCCTGGGCTGAGCCACTTAACATCTCTAAGCTAGTTTCCTCATCAGTACAATGAGGGCATAATCAGTATGGGAGGGGGGATCAGAATCTGGGGGGGACTACATTTCTGGTGATTGAAGATTATTTTCAGTTTGAATTATACAGTGAGGGACACCATACAATTTTTACTACTGCAGACTTCTGAAGGACAGCTTCTAGTATTCTTAAAACTAATGCATGCACGTACACACAAACACACGTGCACACACACTGACTCTGCTCCGCCTACATCCCCACGCACACACACACGGAGTCATGGACCACACACACCCCCACAACATACACACAACCACACACGTCCTCAGGCGTGCGTACACACACGCAAAGTCACTGCCACGTGCCACACACGTCCAGGCTCAACTTTAGAATTCCCAGACTCAGGGGAGTCCTGCGAAGAAAGCGACAGTGCGGGGAGAGCCGATTCCCAGTCTCTGACCGCCAGCCTGACCCTTTTCTTCCCAATGCTGGGTCCATCCCATGCCCCAAGGGGCCTTGGATGTGCACAGGGGGACACTCAGACCTCACATCCGGGCTCTGTCCGTAACCTCCATGCCAACAGCTGCCCGTTGGCCTCTCTGTGAGTCCTGGGATGCTGAACTCCGGGGAGAGCCGGTGCAGAAACTACAAGCGGGTCAGGGGCTGCTGGGGCAGGGCATTCGGGGTCCTGGGATTCCAGAGCACGGGGTGGAGCCAATGGGCGTGTCCCCTTGGCCCTGCTGACTCCACCCCGTAGAGGGCGTGGCCAGAGGGAGTGTCAGGGCCAGAGGGACCCTCTGTAGTTCAGGACCCAGGACAGCGCGGGGGTGTCGGGGTGGGGGTTGGGGGGCCGCCCCTTGCCGTGGTCTAAGGGCAGAAGCCCTAAGGAAGGGCCGGAGGAGGCTGTAAGGTATCCTCACTGCCATCAATTAAAAAAACAAAAGCCCGCCGCAGGCGAGGGTGGGGAGGGTTTTGCTAGAACAAGGGAAAGACGCTCGCAGAGGTCTGGCCGCAGAGGGCTGGGGGGCTTGCCAGGCTGATGAGGAACCGAGAGGCCGTCGGCCTCTAAACTCCACACGAATTCCTCCGGGTGACCCTGAGATGCAGGGAGACACGGAAAGCACGGTAAACACAGGCCGGAAGCTCAGCAGCCTGTTGCTTGCTTCACCGTCCGTCTGGCGTCCCCTCTGCTAGCAAGCAGCCTTTACCGCATCACCCACGGCTGACCCGGCTCAGGATTCCAGCTGATTTTCCACGGGTGGCATCACTTGCTGGTGACACGAAGCAGGCACGTTAGCCACCTCCCAAACCCTGAGGCTCCTCCTGGGAGGAGCCTGCGGGCCCCCAGTCCAGCCTCTGCGCCACGATGCTCCTTAGTGCCGCTCCCGGTTCGCTGCCCCGGCCTCTAGCTCTGGCCGGAACCTCGCTGGATTGGCGATAAATGGCACCCATGCATCACGGGTAAGCTTGGGGTCCAGATGTGACCATGGCTCGTCTCTTCTTCCCATCGATTGGGGGATTGTTCGGGCTTCATGTCATCGTGTTGGCAGGAAGGCCAGCACCGCCCCCCTGAGACCTCCCTGAAGACACATAGAAACATAGGACACAATGCAGCCCATCTCTTTGTTTTAAAACACCTTTACAGGGCTACGAGTTCTGTTCCGTCAATTAGACACATCTCACGTGTAGTATTTGATCAATTTTCATACATGTCTACACCCAGAAAGCCATCGCCACAATCAAGAGAGCTAACATGTCCACCACTCCCCAAGACGGGCAATTTTCCGATGCCCATATTTACCCCTTCCCACCGCCGTCCCTCCCTGGTAACCATAAGTTTGTTTCTCTATGTCTGTGGCTCTATTTGTCTTTTGCAGTTAAGATCATTTCTGTCTTTTTTTCTTAGATTTCACATGGAAGTTGTGTCATGCGGCATTTTTCTCTCTTCTGGCTTACTTCACTCAGAATGACTATCTCTGTGTCCAACCATGTTGCCGCAAATGGCATGGTTCCATCCTTTTTCGCGGCTGTGTAGTATTCCGCGGCATAAAAAGACAACGACTTCTTTATCCAGTCACCAGTCGTTAGATGTTGGGGTTAGTTCCACGTCCTGGCTAATACAAATAGGGCTGCTGTGAGCATTGAGGTGCATGGGACTTTTTGAGTTAGAGTTTTCTCTTGACATATCCCCAGGCGTGGGAAGGCTGGATCATCAGGTAAGTCCATTTGTAGGTTTTTAAGGAACCTCCATCCCGTCTTCTCTAGTGACAATGCAGCCCGTCTTCCTGAAGCAGAGCCATGCTCACAAAGTAACGGATATTCCTAGAGGTCAGACATGACGTGCATTCAGCTTGGCCTGTTCCAGAAGAAGAGGGCAGTCTGGCAGGGCTGGAGGAGAGTGACCAGGGGAGTGTGGGACAGGCAGGATTCACACCACGTGGGGACATGACAGGCTGGGATAAGGAGCCTGGGCTTCCAGTCATGCCTTGGTAAGCATGGGGCACTGGTTCCAGGACTCCCCACAGATGCCAAAATCCATGGATGCTGATGCCTCTTATACAAAATGACATAGGACTTTATTTTTTACATACAAACATACTTTTCTTCCACGTTGTTGTCGTTTTTACAATGTTGTGTCGAATTCCAGTCTAGAGCACAATTTTCCACTTATGCATAAACATACCCATACAGTCATTGTCACATTCTCTTTCGCTGTGTCCTCCTGTGTACTTTAAATCATCTCTAGGTGACGCGCGGCATGCAAGGCAACGTGAATGCTATGTAAGCGGTTGCCGGTGTGTGGCAAGTTCAATTGTCGCTTTTCGAAACTTTCCGTTTTTTCCCGAATATTTTCAACCCACAGTTAGTTGAATCGGCTGGATCGGGAGCCCCTAGATACAGAGAACCCCCAAGCCCTTCCCACCTCGGAAATTTCCACTGGAAGCGCTGAAGGGGCCCAAAGAGAGGAGAAGAGCGCCCTCTAGCGGCTGCAAACGCTGAGGCATTCCTTCAGCCTATGCAGCGCGGGAGAGAAGGTTTCGGGCCGACTAGCGCAAAAGGAGGGCCCGCCTGGACAGGAAGGAGGAAGGACGACAGCGGAAGCCAGCTCGCACCCTTCCTGGAGCTAGCTGGTTGCAGTGAGGGACGCCGAGGAACTGGGGACACGTCGCGTGGGGAGGGGGGGGCAATCCTGGCGGCCAGGAGCAGGGTTCACACAGCTGGCACCCAGTTTGCACGATCAAAATGACAAGGAGAGGGGGTGGGGGGAAGGGGCTGCCTCAGCACCGGGATCCTGACAAGGGCCATAGCGCCGCGACCTCAGCTAATGCGGCTCCCCTGCTAAGCCAGAAAAAGGAAACTGTGAGGCAAGATACTGCAGATTCCACCGCAGCCACACGGATGACTAGATCTCTAACCTGACAAAATGGAACCCTCGGAAACAGGAATCTTCCCTTTCTTCTACACTTTGACCTTGGGACAGGGAGCCACACTTCTCTGACGGGAACCGTCTTTACTCCGGCAGAGAGCTCAGTTTTCCAGGAATAAGTATGGAGAAAAAGTGTGCCGTGATGGTTTAGCAGTTCAAAGCGGAAGCCCGTCTTAGAAACGGGAAAAACATGCTTCTCAATGAAGTCGAGTTATGGCACGAAGCAGGAGGAAGTTTAAGGAAATCTCTCTTAATATCCATTCACCAGACAAGACTAGCCAGTCCTAAAAAGGCAGCACGTTAAATCAAGGAAGATTCTTGCTTCCTTTTTGGGGCGGGAGGGGGGCGGGGGGACATGAGAAACAATGCCGCATTTTAAAACAAGCCTTGGGGCCCTAGATACGGAGAGTGTTGTTGGGTGTTGAGGCTGAGAGGTGTTGCTGAGGAGAACATAAAGCTGCGTATAGACTGGTATGGGTTCCAAGTCTACCGCTGGAAAAAAATTAGCCAATCATGAGTCCATTTGATTGGGAAAGAAGTAAATAACTCAAAAATGGGAAAGACATGGGATTAAATAGCGGTAGCGAGCAATTAAATCCAAGATGTTTATACCTATATTTTCATTGCGAATGCAACAAACTGAAAGCAACTGTCTAAAAAGCAGGAACTGTAGCCCGCGCACGCGCACACACGCACACAATGGGGAACAGCAGAGAGGTAAAATATGCTAAATGTATCATGATTGAGAAACAAGATCTAATAGATTATCCCGTTTTTGAGACTGTTATAGCAATACTGGTCCAATTATATATATAGTTATGAACTTAGAGATGACTTATTAAAACTTAGAGGGAATTTTAATTGGAAGACAATATAGCTTCCAAATCATTGAAGAGAAAACTAACCTCAAAAAAATTAATCAATGCAGCTAAGATGGAGTAACGGAGACCGTATTTACCATCGTAGGATAGACCCCAATGTGGATAAAATCTATGAAGCAATGCTTTTTAAGCCATGTGAAAACGATCATCCACTAGGACCTCATCCTGCCGCCTCCATACCCAGGCTGCTAGGCCTCCTACTGCCACTACCAAGGATGTCCACCAGGTGGCGACATTGCCCCCCTCTGCTCCTGCTGCAGAGCCAGTCCTGAGCAGCCCTGCTCCAGGTTTTGGCAGGCCGCTCCCAGAAGCGCGCTCGTGGGCCTTGCTCCCTTTTAGCCACCAGCAAAGGGATCGAGGATGAGCACTGAGCCTCCTTACTCATCGAAGATCTAGGAACCTATCTGATTTCTGAGCAGTCCTTTACCCTCGTCTGCCGTCAGGTACTCTCCACCCGACTTGCAGAGTCCGCGGCTTGGGCAGCCTGCACGCTGGCCCCGGCCCGTCAGGATCTCTTCCCCCCACCCCCACCCCACCCCCACCCCCCACACCCCCCCGGCCAAGAGGCCACGCGCGGTCGTGAGCAGGGCTCCAGGCCTCTGGAGCCGCGCCGCTTGGACTGCGTCCTGGCCCTGGGCTCGCGAGCTCCATGCCCTGGGCTGAGCCACTTAACATCTCTAAGCTAGTTTCCTCATCAGTACAATGAGGGCATAATCAGTATGGGAGGGGGGATCAGAATCTGGGGGGGACTACATTTCTGGTGATTGAAGATTATTTTCAGTTTGAATTATACAGTGAGGGACACCATACAATTTTTACTACTGCAGACTTCTGAAGGACAGCTTCAAGTATTCTTAAAACTAATACATGCACGTACACACAAACACACGTGCACACACACTGACTCTGCTCCGCCTACATCCCCACGCACACACACACGGAGTCATGGACCACACACACCCCCACAACATACACACAACCACACACGTCCTCAGGCGCGCGCACACTCACGCAAAGTCACTGTCACGTGCCACACACGTCCAGGCTCAACTTTAGAATTCCCAGACTCAGGGGAGTCCTGCGAAGAAAGCGACAGTGCGGGGAGAGCCGATTCCCAGTCTCTGACCGCCAGCCTGACCCTTTTCTTCCCAATGCTGGGTCCATCCCATGCCCCAAGGGGCCTTGGATGTGCACAGGGGGACACTCAGACCTCACATCCGGGCTCTGTCCGTAACCTCCATGCCAACAGCTGCCCGTTGGCCTCTCTGTGAGTCCTGGGATGCTGAACTCCGGGGAGAGCCGGTGCAGAAACTACAAGCGGGACAGGGGCTGCTGGGGCAGGGCAGTCGGGGTCCTGGGATTCCAGAGCACGGGGTGGAGCCAATGGGCGTGTCCCCTTGGCCCTGCTGACTCCACCCCGTAGAGGGCGTGGCCAGAGGGAGTGTCAGGGCCAGAGGGACCCTCTGTAGTTCAGGACCCAGGACAGCGCGGGGGTGTTGGGGGTGGGGGTTGGGGGGCCGCCCCTTGCCGTGGTCTAAGGGCAGAAGCCCTAAGGAAGGGCCGGAGGAGGCTGTAAGGTATCCTCACTGCCATCAATTAAAAAAACAAAAGCCCGCCGCAGGCGAGGGTGGGGAGGGTCTTGCTAGAACAAGGGAAAGACGCTCGCAGAGGTCTGGCCGCAGAGGGCTGGGGGGCTTGCCAGGCTGATGAGGAACCGAGAGGCCGTCGGCCTCTAAACTCCACACGAATTCCTCCGGGTGACCCTGAGATGCAGGGAGACACGGAAAGCACGGTAAACACAGGCCGGAAGCTCAGCAGCCTGTTGCTTGCTTCACCGTCCGTCTGGCGTCCCCTCTGCTAGCAAGCAGCCTTTACCGCATCACCCACGGCTGACCCGGCTCAGGATTCCAGCTGATTTTCCACGGGTGGCATCACTTGCTGGTGACACGAAGCAGGCACGTTAGCCACCTCCCAAACCCTGAGGCTCCTCCTGGGAGGAGCCTGCGGGCCCCCAGTCCAGCCTCTGCGCCACGATGCTCCTTAGTGCCGCTCCCGGTTCGCTGCCCCGGCCTCTAGCTCTGGCCGGAACCTCGCTGGATTGGCGATAAATGGCACCCATGCACCACGGGTAAGCTTGGGGTCCAGATGTGACCATGGCTCGTCTCTTCTTCCCATCGATTGGGGGATTGTTCGGGCTTCATGTCATCGTGTTGGCAGGAAGGCCAGCACCGCCCCCCTGAGACCTCCCTGAAGACACATAGAAACATAGGACACAATGCAGCCCATCTCTTTGTTTTAAAACACCTTTACAGGGCTACGAGTTCTGTTCCGTCAATTAGACACATCTCACGTGTAGTATTTGATCAATTTTCATACATGTCTACACCCAGAAAGCCATCGCCACAATCAAGAGAGCTAACATGTCCACCACTCCCCAAGACGGGCAATTTTCCGATGCCCATATTTACCCCTTCCCACCGCCGTCCCTCCCTGGTAACCATAAGTTTGTTTCTCTATGTCTGTGGCTCTATTTGTCTTTTGCAGTTAAGATCATTTCTGTCTTTTTTTCTTAGATTTCACATGGAAGTTGTGTCATGCGGCATTTTTCTCTCTTCTGGCTTACTTCACTCAGAATGACTATCTCTGTGTCCAACCATGTTGCCGCAAATGGCATGGTTCCATCCTTTTTCGCGGCTGTGTAGTATTCCGCGGCATAAAAAGACAACGACTTCTTTATCCAGTCACCAGTCGTTAGATGTTGGGGTTAGTTCCACGTCCTGGCTAATACAAACAGGGCTGCTGTGAGCATTGAGGTGCATGGGACTTTTTGAGTTAGAGTTTTCTCTTGACATATCCCCAGGCGTGGGAAGGCTGGATCATCAGGTAAGTCCATTTGTAGGTTTTTAAGGAACCTCCATCCCGTCTTCTCTAGTGACAATGCAGCCCGTCTTCCTGAAGCAGAGCCATGCTCACAAAGTAACGGATATTCCTAGAGGTCAGACATGACGTGCATTCAGCTTGGCCTGTTCCAGAAGACGAGGGCAGTCTGGCAGGGCTGGAGGAGAGTGACCAGGGGAGTGTGGGACAGGCAGGATTCACACCACGTGGGGACATGACAGGCTGGGATAAGGAGCCTGGGCTTCCAGTCATGCCTTGGTAAGCATGGGGCACTGGTTCCAGGACTCCCCACAGATGCCAAAATCCATGGATGCTGATGCCTCTTATACAAAATGACATAGGACTTTATTTTTTACATACAAACATACTTTTCTTCCACGTTGTTGTCGTTTTTACAATGTTGTGTCGAATTCCAGTCTAGAGCACAATTTTCCACTTATGCATAAACATACCCATACAGTCATTGTCACATTCTCTTTCGCTGTGTCCTCCTGTGTACTTTAAATCATCTCTAGGTGACGCGCGGCATGCAAGGCAACGTGAATGCTATGTAAGCGGTTGCCGGTGTGTGGCAAGTTCAATTGTCGCTTTTCGAAACTTTCCGTTTTTTCCCGAATATTTTCAACCCACAGTTAGTTGAATCGGCTGGATCGGGAGCCCCTAGATACAGAGAACCCCCAAGCCCTTCCCACCTCGGAAATTTCCACTGGAAGCGCTGAAGGGGCCCAAAGAGAGGAGAAGAGCGCCCTCTAGCGGCTGCAAACGCTGAGGCATTCCTTCAGCCTATGCAGCGCGGGAGAGAAGGTTTCGGGCCGACTAGCGCAAAAGGAGGGCCCGCCTGGACAGGAAGGAGGAAGGACGACAGCGGAAGCCAGCTCGCACCCTTCCTGGAGCTAGCTGGTTGCAGTGAGGGACGCCGAGGAACTGGGGACACGTCGCGTGGGGAGGGGGGGGGCAATCCTGGCGGCCAGGAGCAGGGTTCACACAGCTGGCACCCAGTTTGCACGATCAAAATGACAAGGAGAGGGGGTGGGGGGAAGGGGCTGCCTCAGCACCGGGATCCTGACAAGGGCCATAGCGCCGCGACCTCAGCTAATGCGGCTCCCCTGCTAAGCCAGAAAAAGGAAACTGTGAGGCAAGATACTGCAGATTCCACCGCAGCCACACGGATGACTAGATCTCTAACCTGACAAAATGGAACCCTCGGAAACAGGAATCTTCCCTTTCTTCTACACTTTGACCTTGGGACAGGGAGCCACACTTCTCTGACGGGAACCGTCTTTACTCCGGCAGAGAGCTCAGTTTTCCAGGAATAAGTATGGAGAAAAAGTGTGCCGTGATGGTTTAGCAGTTCAAAGCGGAAGCCCGTCTTAGAAACGGGAAAAACATGCTTCTCAATGAAGTCGAGTTATGGCACGAAGCAGGAGGAAGTTTAAGGAAATCTCTCTTAATATCCATTCACCAGACAAGACTAGCCAGTCCTAAAAAGGCAGCACGTTAAATCAAGGAAGATTCTTGCTTCCTTTTTGGGGCGGGAGGGGGGCGGGGGGACATGAGAAACAATGCCGCATTTTAAAACAAGCCTTGGGGCCCTAGATACGGAGAGTGTTGTTGGGTGTTGAGGCTGAGAGGTGTTGCTGAGGAGAACATAAAGCTGCGTATAGACTGGTATGGGTTCCAAGTCTACCGCTGGAAAAAAATTAGCCAATCATGAGTCCATTTGATTGGGAAAGAAGTAAATAACTCAAAAATGGGAAAGACATGGGATTAAATAGCGGTAGCGAGCAATTAAATCCAAGATGTTTATACCTATATTTTCATTGCGAATGCAACAAACTGAAAGCAACGGTCTAAAAAGCAGGAACTGTAGCCCGCGCACGCGCACACACGCACACAATGGGGAACAGCAGAGAGGTAAAATATGCTAAATGTATCATGATTGAGAAACAAGATCTAATAGATTATCCCGTTTTTGAGACTGTTATAGCAATACTGGTCCAATTATATATATAGTTATGAACTTAGAGATGACTTATTAAAACTTAGAGGGAATTTTAATTGGAAGACAATATAGCTTCCAAATCATTGAAGAGAAAACTAACCTCAAAAAAATTAATCAATGCAGCTAAGATGGAGTAACGGAGACCGTATTTACCATCGTAGGATAGACCCCAATGTGGATAAAATCTATGAAGCAATGCTTTTTAAGCCATGTGAAAACGATCATCCACTAGGACCTCGTCCTGCCGCCTCCATACCCAGGCTGCTAGGCCTCCTACTGCCACTACCAAGGATGTCCACCAGGTGGCGACATTGCCCCCCCTCTGCTCCTGCTGCAGAGCCAGTCCTGAGCAGCCCTGCTCCAGGTTTTGGCAGGCCGCTCCCAGAAGCGCGCTCGTGGGCCTTGCTCCCTTTTAGCCACCAGCAAAGGGATCGAGGATGAGCACTGAGCCTCCTTACTCATCGAAGATCTAGGAACCTATCTGATTTCTGAGCAGCCCTTTACCCTCGTCTGCCGTCAGGTACTCTCCACCCGACTTGCAGAGTCCGCGGCTTGGGCAGCCTGCACGCTGGCCCCGGCCCGTCAGAATCTCTTCCCCCCACCCCCACCCCACCCCCACCCCCCGCACCCCCCCGGCCAAGAGGCCACGCGCGGTCGTGAGCAGGGCTCCAGGCCTCTGGAGCCGCGCCGCTTGGACTGCGTCCTGGCCCTGGGCTCGCGAGCTCCATGCCCTGGGCTGAGCCACTTAACATCTCTAAGCTAGTTTCCTCATCAGTACAATGAGGGCATAATCAGTATGGGAGGGGGGATCAGAATCTGGGGGGGACTACATTTCTGGTGATTGAAGATTATTTTCAGTTTGAATTATACAGTGAGGGACACCATACAATTTTTACTACTGCAGACTTCTGAAGGACAGCTTCAAGTATTCTTAAAACTAATGCATGCACGTACACACAAACACACGTGCACACACACTGACTCTGCTCCGCCTACATCCCCACGCACACACACACGGAGTCATGGACCACACACACCCCCACAACATACACACAACCACACACGTCCTCAGGCGCGCGCACACACACGCAAAGTCACTGCCACGTGCCACACACGTCCAGGCTCAACTTTAGAATTCCCAGACTCAGGGGAGTCCTGCGAAGAAAGCGACAGTGCGGGGAGAGCCGATTCCCAGTCTCTGACCGCCAGCCTGACCCTTTTCTTCCCAATGCTGGGTCCATCCCATGCCCCAAGGGGCCTTGGATGTGCACAGGGGGACACTCAGACCTCACATCCGGGCTCTGTCCGTAACCTCCATGCCAACAGCTGCCCGTTGGCCTCTCTGTGAGTCCTGGGATGCTGAACTCCGGGGAGAGCTGGTGCAGAAACTACAAGCGGGACAGGGGCTGCTGGGGCAGGGCATTCGGGGTCCTGGGATTCCAGAGCACGGGGTGGAGCCAATGGGCGTGTCCCCTTGGCCCTGCTGACTCCACCCCGTAGAGGGCGTGGCCAGAGGGAGTGTCAGGGCCAGAGGGACCCTCTGTAGTTCAGGACCCAGGACAGCGCGGGGGTGTCGGGGGTGGGGGTTGGGGGGCCGCCCCTTGCCGTGGTCTAAGGGCAGAAGCCCTAAGGAAGGGCCGGAGGAGGCTGTAAGGTATCCTCACTGCCATCAATTAAAAAAACAAAAGCCCGCCGCAGGCGAGGGTGGGGAGGGTTTTGCTAGAACAAGGGAAAGACGCTCGCAGAGGTCTGGCCGCAGAGGGCTGGGGGGCTTGCCAGGCTGATGAGGAACCGAGAGGCCGTCGGCCTCTAAACTCCACACGAATTCCTCCGGGTGACCCTGAGATGCAGGGAGACACGGAAAGCACGGTAAACACAGGCCGGAAGCTCAGCAGCCTGTTGCTTGCTTCACCGTCCGTCTGGCGTCCCCTCTGCTAGCAAGCAGCCTTTACCGCATCACCCACGGCTGACCCGGCTCAGGATTCCAGCTGATTTTCCACGGGTGGCATCACTTGCTGGTGACACGAAGCAGGCACGTTAGCCACCTCCCAAACCCTGAGGCTCCTCCTGGGAGGAGCCTGCGGGCCCCCAGTCCAGCCTCTGCGCCACGATGCTCCTTAGTGCCGCTCCCGGTTCGCTGCCCCGGCCTCTAGCTCTGGCCGGAACCTCGCTGGATTGGCGATAAATGGCACCCATGCACCACGTGTAAGCTTGGGGTCCAGATGTGACCATGGCTCGTCTCTTCTTCCCATCGATTGGGGGATTGTTCGGGCTTCATGTCATCGTGTTGGCAGGAAGGCCAGCACCGCCCCCCTGAGACCTCCCTGAAGACACATAGAAACATAGGACACAATGCAGCCCATCTCTTTGTTTTAAAACACCTTTACAGGGCTACGAGTTCTGTTCCGTCAATTAGACACATCTCACGTGTAGTATTTGATCAATTTTCATACATGTCTACACCCAGAAAGCCATCGCCACAATCAAGAGAGCTAACATGTCCACCACTCCCCAAGACGGGCAATTTTCCGATGCCCATATTTACCCCTTCCCACCGCCGTCCCTCCCTGGTAACCATAAGTTTGTTTCTCTATGTCTGTGGCTCTATTTGTCTTTTGCAGTTAAGATCATTTCTGTCTTTTTTTCTTAGATTTCACATGGAAGTTGTGTCATGCGGCATTTTTCTCTCTTCTGGCTTACTTCACTCAGAATGACTATCTCTGTGTCCAACCATGTTGCCGCAAATGGCATGGTTCCATCCTTTTTCGCGGCTGTGTAGTATTCCGCGGCATAAAAAGACAACGACTTCTTTATCCAGTCACCAGTCGTTAGATGTTGGGGTTAGTTCCACGTCCTGGCTAATACAAACAGGGCTGCTGTGAGCATTGAGGTGCATGGGACTTTTTGAGTTAGAGTTTTCTCTTGACATATCCCCAGGCGTGGGAAGGCTGGATCATCAGGTAAGTCCATTTGTAGGTTTTTAAGGAACCTCCATCCCGTCTTCTCTAGTGACAATGCAGCCCGTCTTCCTGAAGCAGAGCCATGCTCACAAAGTAACGGATATTCCTAGAGGTCAGACATGACGTGCATTCAGCTTGGCCTGTTCCAGAAGAAGAGGGCAGTCTGGCAGGGCTGGAGGAGAGTGACCAGGGGAGTGTGGGACAGGCAGGATTCACACCACGTGGGGACATGACAGGCTGGGATAAGGAGCCTGGGCTTCCAGTCATGCCTTGGTAAGCATGGGGCACTGGTTCCAGGACTCCCCACAGATGCCAAAATCCATGGATGCTGATGCCTCTTATACAAAATGACATAGGACTTTATTTTTTACATACAAACATACTTTTCTTCCACGTTGTTGTCGTTTTTACAATGTTGTGTCGAATTCCAGTCTAGAGCACAATTTTCCACTTATGCATAAACATACCCATACAGTCATTGTCACATTCTCTTTCGCTGTGTCCTCCTGTGTACTTTAAATCATCTCTAGGTGACGCGCGGCATGCAAGGCAACGTGAATGCTATGTAAGCGGTTGCCGGTGTGTGGCAAGTTCAATTGTCGCTTTTCGAAACTTTCCGTTTTTTCCCGAATATTTTCAACCCACAGTTAGTTGAATCGGCTGGATCGGGAGCCCCTAGATACAGAGAACCCCCAAGCCCTTCCCACCTCGGAAATTTCCACTGGAAGCGCTGAAGGGGCCCAAAGAGAGGAGAAGAGCGCCCTCTAGCGGCTGCAAACGCTGAGGCATTCCTTCAGCCTATGCAGCGCGGGAGAGAAGGTTTCGGGCCGACTAGCGCAAAAGGAGGGCCCGCCTGGACAGGAAGGAGGAAGGACGACAGCGGAAGCCAGCTCGCACCCTTCCTGGAGCTAGCTGGTTGCAGTGAGGGACGCCGAGGAACTGGGGACACGTCGCGTGGGGAGGGGGGGGGCAATCCTGGCGGCCAGGAGCAGGGTTCACACAGCTGGCACCCAGTTTGCACGATCAAAATGACAAGGAGAGGGGGTGGGGGGAAGGGGCTGCCTCAGCACCGGGATCCTGACAAGGGCCATAGCGCCGCGACCTCAGCTAATGCGGCTCCCCTGCTAAGCCAGAAAAAGGAAACTGTGAGGCAAGATACTGCAGATTCCACCGCAGCCACACGGATGACTAGATCTCTAACCTGACAAAATGGAACCCTCGGAAACAGGAATCTTCCCTTTCTTCTACACTTTGACCTTGGGACAGGGAGCCACACTTCTCTGACGGGAACCGTCTTTACTCCGGCAGAGAGCTCAGTTTTCCAGGAATAAGTATGGAGAAAAAGTGTGCCGTGATGGTTTAGCAGTTCAAAGCGGAAGCCCGTCTTAGAAACGGGAAAAACATGCTTCTCAATGAAGTCGAGTTATGGCACGAAGCAGGAGGAAGTTTAAGGAAATCTCTCTTAATATCCATTCACCAGACAAGACTAGCCAGTCCTAAAAAGGCAGCACGTTAAATCAAGGAAGATTCTTGCTTCCTTTTTGGGGCGGGAGGGGGGCGGGGGGACATGAGAAACAATGCCGCATTTTAAAACAAGCCTTGGGGCCCTAGATACGGAGAGTGTTGTTGGGTGTTGAGGCTGAGAGGTGTTGCTGAGGAGAACATAAAGCTGCGTATAGACTGGTATGGGTTCCAAGTCTACCGCTGGAAAAAAATTAGCCAATCATGAGTCCATTTGATTGGGAAAGAAGTAAATAACTCAAAAATGGGAAAGACATGGGATTAAATAGCGGTAGCGAGCAATTAAATCCAAGATGTTTATACCTATATTTTCATTGCGAATGCAACAAACTGAAAGCAACGGTCTAAAAAGCAGGAACTGTAGCCCGCGCACGCGCACACACGCACACAATGGGGAACAGCAGAGAGGTAAAATATGCTAAATGTATCATGATTGAGAAACAAGATCTAATAGATTATCCCGTTTTTGAGACTGTTATAGCAATACTGGTCCAATTATATATATAGTTATGAACTTAGAGATGACTTATTAAAACTTAGAGGGAATTTTAATTGGAAGACAATATAGCTTCCAAATCATTGAAGAGAAAACTAACCTCAAAAAAATTAATCAATGCAGCTAAGATGGAGTAACGGAGACCGTATTTACCATCGTAGGATAGACCCCAATGTGGATAAAATCTATGAAGCAATGCTTTTTAAGCCATGTGAAAACGATCATCCACTAGGACCTCGTCCTGCCGCCTCCATACCCAGGCTGCTAGGCCTCCTACTGCCACTACCAAGGATGTCCACCAGGTGGCGACATTGCCCCCCCTCTGCTCCTGCTGCAGAGCCAGTCCTGAGCAGCCCTGCTCCAGGTTTTGGCAGGCCGCTCCCAGAAGCGCGCTCGTGGGCCTTGCTCCCTTTTAGCCACCAGCAAAGGGATCGAGGATGAGCACTGAGCCTCCTTACTCATCGAAGATCTAGGAACCTATCTGATTTCTGAGCAGCCCTTTACCCTCGTCTGCCGTCAGGTACTCTCCACCCGACTTGCAGAGTCCGCGGCTTGGGCAGCCTGCACGCTGGCCCCGGCCCGTCAGAATCTCTTCCCCCCACCCCCACCCCACCCCCACCCCCCGCACCCCCCCGGCCAAGAGGCCACGCGCGGTCGTGAGCAGGGCTCCAGGCCTCTGGAGCCGCGCCGCTTGGACTGCGTCCTGGCCCTGGGCTCGCGAGCTCCATGCCCTGGGCTGAGCCACTTAACATCTCTAAGCTAGTTTCCTCATCAGTACAATGAGGGCATAATCAGTATGGGAGGGGGGATCAGAATCTGGGGGGGACTACATTTCTGGTGATTGAAGATTATTTTCAGTTTGAATTATACAGTGAGGGACACCATACAATTTTTACTACTGCAGACTTCTGAAGGACAGCTTCAAGTATTCTTAAAACTAATGCATGCACGTACACACAAACACACGTGCACACACACTGACTCTGCTCCGCCTACATCCCCACGCACACACACACGGAGTCATGGACCACACACACCCCCACAACATACACACAACCACACACGTCCTCAGGCGCGCGCACACACACGCAAAGTCACTGCCACGTGCCACACACGTCCAGGCTCAACTTTAGAATTCCCAGACTCAGGGGAGTCCTGCGAAGAAAGCGACAGTGCGGGGAGAGCCGATTCCCAGTCTCTGACCGCCAGCCTGACCCTTTTCTTCCCAATGCTGGGTCCATCCCATGCCCCAAGGGGCCTTGGATGTGCACAGGGGGACACTCAGACCTCACATCCGGGCTCTGTCCGTAACCTCCATGCCAACAGCTGCCCGTTGGCCTCTCTGTGAGTCCTGGGATGCTGAACTCCGGGGAGAGCTGGTGCAGAAACTACAAGCGGGACAGGGGCTGCTGGGGCAGGGCATTCGGGGTCCTGGGATTCCAGAGCACGGGGTGGAGCCAATGGGCGTGTCCCCTTGGCCCTGCTGACTCCACCCCGTAGAGGGCGTGGCCAGAGGGAGTGTCAGGGCCAGAGGGACCCTCTGTAGTTCAGGACCCAGGACAGCGCGGGGGTGTCGGGGGTGGGGGTTGGGGGGCCGCCCCTTGCCGTGGTCTAAGGGCAGAAGCCCTAAGGAAGGGCCGGAGGAGGCTGTAAGGTATCCTCACTGCCATCAATTAAAAAAACAAAAGCCCGCCGCAGGCGAGGGTGGGGAGGGTTTTGCTAGAACAAGGGAAAGACGCTCGCAGAGGTCTGGCCGCAGAGGGCTGGGGGGCTTGCCAGGCTGATGAGGAACCGAGAGGCCGTCGGCCTCTAAACTCCACACGAATTCCTCCGGGTGACCCTGAGATGCAGGGAGACACGGAAAGCACGGTAAACACAGGCCGGAAGCTCAGCAGCCTGTTGCTTGCTTCACCGTCCGTCTGGCGTCCCCTCTGCTAGCAAGCAGCCTTTACCGCATCACCCACGGCTGACCCGGCTCAGGATTCCAGCTGATTTTCCACGGGTGGCATCACTTGCTGGTGACACGAAGCAGGCACGTTAGCCACCTCCCAAACCCTGAGGCTCCTCCTGGGAGGAGCCTGCGGGCCCCCAGTCCAGCCTCTGCGCCACGATGCTCCTTAGTGCCGCTCCCGGTTCGCTGCCCCGGCCTCTAGCTCTGGCCGGAACCTCGCTGGATTGGCGATAAATGGCACCCATGCACCACGTGTAAGCTTGGGGTCCAGATGTGACCATGGCTCGTCTCTTCTTCCCATCGATTGGGGGATTGTTCGGGCTTCATGTCATCGTGTTGGCAGGAAGGCCAGCACCGCCCCCCTGAGACCTCCCTGAAGACACATAGAAACATAGGACACAATGCAGCCCATCTCTTTGTTTTAAAACACCTTTACAGGGCTACGAGTTCTGTTCCGTCAATTAGACACATCTCACGTGTAGTATTTGATCAATTTTCATACATGTCTACACCCAGAAAGCCATCGCCACAATCAAGAGAGCTAACATGTCCACCACTCCCCAAGACGGGCAATTTTCCGATGCCCATATTTACCCCTTCCCACCGCCGTCCCTCCCTGGTAACCATAAGTTTGTTTCTCTATGTCTGTGGCTCTATTTGTCTTTTGCAGTTAAGATCATTTCTGTCTTTTTTTCTTAGATTTCACATGGAAGTTGTGTCATGCGGCATTTTTCTCTCTTCTGGCTTACTTCACTCAGAATGACTATCTCTGTGTCCAACCATGTTGCCGCAAATGGCATGGTTCCATCCTTTTTCGCGGCTGTGTAGTATTCCGCGGCATAAAAAGACAACGACTTCTTTATCCAGTCACCAGTCGTTAGATGTTGGGGTTAGTTCCACGTCCTGGCTAATACAAACAGGGCTGCTGTGAGCATTGAGGTGCATGGGACTTTTTGAGTTAGAGTTTTCTCTTGACATATCCCCAGGCGTGGGAAGGCTGGATCATCAGGTAAGTCCATTTGTAGGTTTTTAAGGAACCTCCATCCCGTCTTCTCTAGTGACAATGCAGCCCGTCTTCCTGAAGCAGAGCCATGCTCACAAAGTAACGGATATTCCTAGAGGTCAGACATGACGTGCATTCAGCTTGGCCTGTTCCAGAAGAAGAGGGCAGTCTGGCAGGGCTGGAGGAGAGTGACCAGGGGAGTGTGGGACAGGCAGGATTCACACCACGTGGGGACATGACAGGCTGGGATAAGGAGCCTGGGCTTCCAGTCATGCCTTGGTAAGCATGGGGCACTGGTTCCAGGACTCCCCACAGATGCCAAAATCCATGGATGCTGATGCCTCTTATACAAAATGACATAGGACTTTATTTTTTACATACAAACATACTTTTCTTCCACGTTGTTGTCGTTTTTACAATGTTGTGTCGAATTCCAGTCTAGAGCACAATTTTCCACTTATGCATAAACATACCCATACAGTCATTGTCACATTCTCTTTCGCTGTGTCCTCCTGTGTACTTTAAATCATCTCTAGGTGACGCGCGGCATGCAAGGCAACGTGAATGCTATGTAAGCGGTTGCCGGTGTGTGGCAAGTTCAATTGTCGCTTTTCGAAACTTTCCGTTTTTTCCCGAATATTTTCAACCCACAGTTAGTTGAATCGGCTGGATCGGGAGCCCCTAGATACAGAGAACCCCCAAGCCCTTCCCACCTCGGAAATTTCCACTGGAAGCGCTGAAGGGGCCCAAAGAGAGGAGAAGAGCGCCCTCTAGCGGCTGCAAACGCTGAGGCATTCCTTCAGCCTATGCAGCGCGGGAGAGAAGGTTTCGGGCCGACTAGCGCAAAAGGAGGGCCCGCCTGGACAGGAAGGAGGAAGGACGACAGCGGAAGCCAGCTCGCACCCTTCCTGGAGCTAGCTGGTTGCAGTGAGGGACGCCGAGGAACTGGGGACACGTCGCGTGGGGAGGGGGGGGGCAATCCTGGCGGCCAGGAGCAGGGTTCACACAGCTGGCACCCAGTTTGCACGATCAAAATGACAAGGAGAGGGGGTGGGGGGAAGGGGCTGCCTCAGCACCGGGATCCTGACAAGGGCCATAGCGCCGCGACCTCAGCTAATGCGGCTCCCCTGCTAAGCCAGAAAAAGGAAACTGTGAGGCAAGATACTGCAGATTCCACCGCAGCCACACGGATGACTAGATCTCTAACCTGACAAAATGGAACCCTCGGAAACAGGAATCTTCCCTTTCTTCTACACTTTGACCTTGGGACAGGGAGCCACACTTCTCTGACGGGAACCGTCTTTACTCCGGCAGAGAGCTCAGTTTTCCAGGAATAAGTATGGAGAAAAAGTGTGCCGTGATGGTTTAGCAGTTCAAAGCGGAAGCCCGTCTTAGAAACGGGAAAAACATGCTTCTCAATGAAGTCGAGTTATGGCACGAAGCAGGAGGAAGTTTAAGGAAATCTCTCTTAATATCCATTCACCAGACAAGACTAGCCAGTCCTAAAAAGGCAGCACGTTAAATCAAGGAAGATTCTTGCTTCCTTTTTGGGGCGGGAGGGGGGCGGGGGGACATGAGAAACAATGCCGCATTTTAAAACAAGCCTTGGGGCCCTAGATACGGAGAGTGTTGTTGGGTGTTGAGGCTGAGAGGTGTTGCTGAGGAGAACATAAAGCTGCGTATAGACTGGTATGGGTTCCAAGTCTACCGCTGGAAAAAAATTAGCCAATCATGAGTCCATTTGATTGGGAAAGAAGTAAATAACTCAAAAATGGGAAAGACATGGGATTAAATAGCGGTAGCGAGCAATTAAATCCAAGATGTTTATACCTATATTTTCATTGCGAATGCAACAAACTGAAAGCAACGGTCTAAAAAGCAGGAACTGTAGCCCGCGCACGCGCACACACGCACACAATGGGGAACAGCAGAGAGGTAAAATATGCTAAATGTATCATGATTGAGAAACAAGATCTAATAGATTATCCCGTTTTTGAGACTGTTATAGCAATACTGGTCCAATTATATATATAGTTATGAACTTAGAGATGACTTATTAAAACTTAGAGGGAATTTTAATTGGAAGACAATATAGCTTCCAAATCATTGAAGAGAAAACTAACCTCAAAAAAATTAATCAATGCAGCTAAGATGGAGTAACGGAGACCGTATTTACCATCGTAGGATAGACCCCAATGTGGATAAAATCTATGAAGCAATGCTTTTTAAGCCATGTGAAAACGATCATCCACTAGGACCTCGTCCTGCCGCCTCCATACCCAGGCTGCTAGGCCTCCTACTGCCACTACCAAGGATGTCCACCAGGTGGCGACATTGCCCCCCCTCTGCTCCTGCTGCAGAGCCAGTCCTGAGCAGCCCTGCTCCAGGTTTTGGCAGGCCGCTCCCAGAAGCGCGCTCGTGGGCCTTGCTCCCTTTTAGCCACCAGCAAAGGGATCGAGGATGAGCACTGAGCCTCCTTACTCATCGAAGATCTAGGAACCTATCTGATTTCTGAGCAGCCCTTTACCCTCGTCTGCCGTCAGGTACTCTCCACCCGACTTGCAGAGTCCGCGGCTTGGGCAGCCTGCACGCTGGCCCCGGCCCGTCAGAATCTCTTCCCCCCACCCCCACCCCACCCCCACCCCCCGCACCCCCCCGGCCAAGAGGCCACGCGCGGTCGTGAGCAGGGCTCCAGGCCTCTGGAGCCGCGCCGCTTGGACTGCGTCCTGGCCCTGGGCTCGCGAGCTCCATGCCCTGGGCTGAGCCACTTAACATCTCTAAGCTAGTTTCCTCATCAGTACAATGAGGGCATAATCAGTATGGGAGGGGGGATCAGAATCTGGGGGGGACTACATTTCTGGTGATTGAAGATTATTTTCAGTTTGAATTATACAGTGAGGGACACCATACAATTTTTACTACTGCAGACTTCTGAAGGACAGCTTCAAGTATTCTTAAAACTAATGCATGCACGTACACACAAACACACGTGCACACACACTGACTCTGCTCCGCCTACATCCCCACGCACACACACACGGAGTCATGGACCACACACACCCCCACAACATACACACAACCACACACGTCCTCAGGCGCGCGCACACACACGCAAAGTCACTGCCACGTGCCACACACGTCCAGGCTCAACTTTAGAATTCCCAGACTCAGGGGAGTCCTGCGAAGAAAGCGACAGTGCGGGGAGAGCCGATTCCCAGTCTCTGACCGCCAGCCTGACCCTTTTCTTCCCAATGCTGGGTCCATCCCATGCCCCAAGGGGCCTTGGATGTGCACAGGGGGACACTCAGACCTCACATCCGGGCTCTGTCCGTAACCTCCATGCCAACAGCTGCCCGTTGGCCTCTCTGTGAGTCCTGGGATGCTGAACTCCGGGGAGAGCTGGTGCAGAAACTACAAGCGGGACAGGGGCTGCTGGGGCAGGGCATTCGGGGTCCTGGGATTCCAGAGCACGGGGTGGAGCCAATGGGCGTGTCCCCTTGGCCCTGCTGACTCCACCCCGTAGAGGGCGTGGCCAGAGGGAGTGTCAGGGCCAGAGGGACCCTCTGTAGTTCAGGACCCAGGACAGCGCGGGGGTGTCGGGGGTGGGGGTTGGGGGGCCGCCCCTTGCCGTGGTCTAAGGGCAGAAGCCCTAAGGAAGGGCCGGAGGAGGCTGTAAGGTATCCTCACTGCCATCAATTAAAAAAACAAAAGCCCGCCGCAGGCGAGGGTGGGGAGGGTTTTGCTAGAACAAGGGAAAGACGCTCGCAGAGGTCTGGCCGCAGAGGGCTGGGGGGCTTGCCAGGCTGATGAGGAACCGAGAGGCCGTCGGCCTCTAAACTCCACACGAATTCCTCCGGGTGACCCTGAGATGCAGGGAGACACGGAAAGCACGGTAAACACAGGCCGGAAGCTCAGCAGCCTGTTGCTTGCTTCACCGTCCGTCTGGCGTCCCCTCTGCTAGCAAGCAGCCTTTACCGCATCACCCACGGCTGACCCGGCTCAGGATTCCAGCTGATTTTCCACGGGTGGCATCACTTGCTGGTGACACGAAGCAGGCACGTTAGCCACCTCCCAAACCCTGAGGCTCCTCCTGGGAGGAGCCTGCGGGCCCCCAGTCCAGCCTCTGCGCCACGATGCTCCTTAGTGCCGCTCCCGGTTCGCTGCCCCGGCCTCTAGCTCTGGCCGGAACCTCGCTGGATTGGCGATAAATGGCACCCATGCACCACGTGTAAGCTTGGGGTCCAGATGTGACCATGGCTCGTCTCTTCTTCCCATCGATTGGGGGATTGTTCGGGCTTCATGTCATCGTGTTGGCAGGAAGGCCAGCACCGCCCCCCTGAGACCTCCCTGAAGACACATAGAAACATAGGACACAATGCAGCCCATCTCTTTGTTTTAAAACACCTTTACAGGGCTACGAGTTCTGTTCCGTCAATTAGACACATCTCACGTGTAGTATTTGATCAATTTTCATACATGTCTACACCCAGAAAGCCATCGCCACAATCAAGAGAGCTAACATGTCCACCACTCCCCAAGACGGGCAATTTTCCGATGCCCATATTTACCCCTTCCCACCGCCGTCCCTCCCTGGTAACCATAAGTTTGTTTCTCTATGTCTGTGGCTCTATTTGTCTTTTGCAGTTAAGATCATTTCTGTCTTTTTTTCTTAGATTTCACATGGAAGTTGTGTCATGCGGCATTTTTCTCTCTTCTGGCTTACTTCACTCAGAATGACTATCTCTGTGTCCAACCATGTTGCCGCAAATGGCATGGTTCCATCCTTTTTCGCGGCTGTGTAGTATTCCGCGGCATAAAAAGACAACGACTTCTTTATCCAGTCACCAGTCGTTAGATGTTGGGGTTAGTTCCACGTCCTGGCTAATACAAACAGGGCTGCTGTGAGCATTGAGGTGCATGGGAGTTTTTGAGTTAGAGTTTTCTCTTGACATATCCCCAGGCGTGGGAAGGCTGGATCATCAGGTAAGTCCATTTGTAGGTTTTTAAGGAACCTCCATCCCGTCTTCTCTAGTGACAATGCAGCCCGTCTTCCTGAAGCAGAGCCATGCTCACAAAGTAACGGATATTCCTAGAGGTCAGACGTGACGTGCATTCAGCTTGGCCTGTTCCAGAAGAAGAGGGCAGTCTGGCAGGGCTGGAGGAGAGTGACCAGGGGAGTGTGGGACAGGCAGGATTCACACCACGTGGGGACATGACAGGCTGGGATAAGGAGCCTGGGCTTCCAGTCATGCCTTGGTAAGCATGGGGCACTGGTTCCAGGACTCCCCACAGATGCCAAAATCCATGGATGCTGATGCCTCTTATACAAAATGACATAGGACTTTATTTTTTACATACAAACATACTTTTCTTCCACGTTGTTGTCGTTTTTACAATGTTGTGTCGAGTTCCAGTCTAGAGCACAATTTTCCACTTATGCATAAACATACCCATACAGTCATTGTCACATTCTCTTTCGCTGTGTCCTCCTGTGTACTTTAAATCATCTCTAGGTGACGCGCGGCATGCAAGGCAACGTGAATGCTATGTAAGCGGTTGCCGGTGTGTGGCAAGTTCAATTGTCGCTTTTCGAAACTTTCCGTTTTTTCCCGAATATTTTCAACCCACAGTTAGTTGAATCGGCTGGATCGGGAGCCCCTAGATACAGAGAACCCCCAAGCCCTTCCCACCTCGGAAATTTCCACTGGAAGCGCTGAAGGGGCCCAAAGAGAGGAGAAGAGCGCCCTCTAGCGGCTGCAAACGCTGAGGCATTCCTTCAGCCTATGCAGCGCGGGAGAGAAGGTTTCGGGCCGACTAGCGCAAAAGGAGGGCCCGCCTGGACAGGAAGGAGGAAGGACGACAGCGGAAGCCAGCTCGCACCCTTCCTGGAGCTAGCTGGTTGCAGTGAGGGACGCCGAGGAACTGGGGACACGTCGCGTGGGGAGGGGGGGGCAATCCTGGCGGCCAGGAGCAGGGTTCACACAGCTGGCACCCAGTTTGCACGATCAAAATGACAAGGAGAGGGGGTGGGGGGAAGGGGCTGCCTCAGCACCGGGATCCTGACAAGGGCCATAGCGCCGCGACCTCAGCTATTGTTGCTCCCCTGCTAAGCCAGAAAAAGGAAACTGTGAGGCAAGATACTGCAGATTCCACCGCAGCCACACGGATGACTAGATCTCTAACCTGACAAAATGGAACCCTCGGAAACAGGAATCTTCCCTTTCTTCTACACTTTGACCTTGGGACAGGGAGCCACACTTCTCTGACGGGAACCGTCTTTACTCCGGCAGAGAGCTCAGTTTTCCAGGAATAAGTATGGAGAAAAAGTGTGCCGTGATGGTTTAGCAGTTCAAAGCGGAAGCCCGTCTTAGAAACGGGAAAAACATGCTTCTCAATGAAGTCGAGTTATGGCACGAAGCAGGAGGAAGTTTAAGGAAATCTCTCTTAATATCCATTCACCAGACAAGACTAGCCAGTCCTAAAAAGGCAGCACGTTAAATCAAGGAAGATTCTTGCTTCCTTTTTGGGGCGGGAGGGGGGCGGGGGGACATGAGAAACAATGCCGCATTTTAAAACAAGCCTTGGGGCCCTAGATACGGAGAGTGTTGTTGGGTGTTGAGGCTGAGAGGTGTTGCTGAGGAGAACATAAAGCTGCGTATAGACTGGTATGGGTTCCAAGTCTACCGCTGGAAAAAAATTAGCCAATCATGAGTCCATTTGATTGGGAAAGAAGTAAATAACTCAAAAATGGGAAAGACATGGGATTAAATAGCGGTAGCGAGCAATTAAATCCAAGATGTTTATACCTATATTTTCATTGCGAATGCAACAAACTGAAAGCAACGGTCTAAAAAGCAGGAACTGTAGCCCGCGCACGCGCACACACGCACACAATGGGGAACAGCAGAGAGGTAAAATATGCTAAATGTATCATGATTGAGAAACAAGATCTGATAGATTATCCCGTTTTTGAGACTGTTATAGCAATACTGGTCCAATTATATATATAGTTATGAACTTAGAGATGACTTATTAAAACTTAGAGGGAATTTTAATTGGAAGACAATATAGCTTCCAAATCATTGAAGAGAAAACTAACCTCAAAAAAATTAATCAATGCAGCTAAGATGGAGTAACGGAGACCGTATTTACCATCGTAGGATAGACCCCAATGTGGATAAAATCTATGAAGCAATGCTTTTTAAGCCATGTGAAAACGATCATCCACTAGGACCTCGTCCTGCCGCCTCCATACCCAGGCTGCTAGGCCTCCTACTGCCACTACCAAAGATGTCCACCAGGTGGCGACATTGCCCCCCCCTCTGCTCCTGCTGCAGAGCCAGTCCTGAGCAGCCCTGCTGAAGGTTTTGGCAGGCCGCTCCCAGAAGCGCGCTCGTGGGCCTTGCTCCCTTTTAGCCACCAGCAAAGGGATCGAGGATGAGCACTGAGCCTCCTTACTCATCGAAGATCTAGGAACCTATCTGATTTCTGAGCAGCCCTTTACCCTCGTCTGCCGTCAGGTACTCTCCACCCGACTTGCAGAGTCCGCGGCTTGGGCAGCCTGCACGCTGGCCCCGGCCCGTCAGGATCTCTTCCCCCCACCCCCACCCCACCCCCACCCCCCGCACCCCCCCGGCCAAGAGGCCACGCGCGGTCGTGAGCAGGGCTCCAGGCCTCTGGAGCCGCGCCGCTTGGACTGCGTCCTGGCCCTGGGCTCGCGAGCTCCATGCCCTGGGCTGAGCCACTTAACATCTCTAAGCTAGTTTCCTCATCAGTACAATGAGGGCATAATCAGTATGGGAGGGGGGATCAGAATCTGGGGGGGACTACATTTCTGGTGATTGAAGATTATTTTCAGTTTGAATTATACAGTGAGGGACACCATACAATTTTTACTACTGCAGACTTCTGAAGGACAGCTTCAAGTATTCTTAAAACTAATGCATGCACGTACACACAAACACACGTGCACACACACTGACTCTGCTCCGCCTACATCCCCACGCACACACACACGGAGTCATGGACCACACACACCCCCACAACATACACACAACCACACACGTCCTCAGGCGCGCGCACACACACGCAAAGTCACTGCCACGTGCCACACACGTCCAGGCTCAACTTTAGAATTCCCAGACTCAGGGGAGTCCTGCGAAGAAAGCGACAGTGCGGGGAGAGCCGATTCCCAGTCTCTGACCGCCAGCCTGACCCTTTTCTTCCCAATGCTGGGTCCATCCCATGCCCCAAGGGGCCTTGGATGTGCACAGGGGGACACTCAGACCTCACATCCGGGCTCTGTCCGTAACCTCCATGCCAACAGCTGCCCGTTGGCCTCTCTGTGAGTCCTGGGATGCTGAACTCCGGGGAGAGCTGGTGCAGAAACTACAAGCGGGACAGGGGCTGCTGGGGCAGGGCATTCGGGGTCCTGGGATTCCAGAGCACGGGGTGGAGCCAATGGGCGTGTCCCCTTGGCCCTGCTGACTCCACCCCGTAGAGGGCGTGGCCAGAGGGAGTGTCAGGGCCAGAGGGACCCTCTGTAGTTCAGGACCCAGGACAGCGCGGGGGTGTCGGGGGTGGGGGTTGGGGGGCCGCCCCTTGCCGTGGTCTAAGGGCAGAAGCCCTAAGGAAGGGCCGGAGGAGGCTGTAAGGTATCCTCACTGCCATCAATTAAAAAAACAAAAGCCCGCCGCAGGCGAGGGTGGGGAGGGTTTTGCTAGAACAAGGGAAAGACGCTCGCAGAGGTCTGGCCGCAGAGGGCTGGGGGGCTTGCCAGGCTGATGAGGAACCGAGAGGCCGTCGGCCTCTAAACTCCACACGAATTCCTCCGGGTGACCCTGAGATGCAGGGAGACACGGAAAGCACGGTAAACACAGGCCGGAAGCTCAGCAGCCTGTTGCTTGCTTCACCGTCCGTCTGGCGTCCCCTCTGCTAGCAAGCAGCCTTTACCGCATCACCCACGGCTGACCCGGCTCAGGATTCCAGCTGATTTTCCACGGGTGGCATCACTTGCTGGTGACACGAAGCAGGCACGTTAGCCACCTCCCAAACCCTGAGGCTCCTCCTGGGAGGAGCCTGCGGGCCCCCAGTCCAGCCTCTGCGCCACGATGCTCCTTAGTGCCGCTCCCGGTTCGCTGCCCTGGCCTCTAGCTCTGGCCGGAACCTCGCTGGATTGGCGATAAATGGCACCCATGCACCACGTGTAAGCTTGGGGTCCAGATGTGACCATGGCTCGTCTCTTCTTCCCATCGATTGGGGGATTGTTCGGGCTTCATGTCATCGTGTTGGCAGGAAGGCCAGCACCGCCCCCCTGAGACCTCCCTGAAGACACATAGAAACATAGGACACAATGCAGCCCATCTCTTTGTTTTAAAACACCTTTACAGGGCTACGAGTTCTGTTCCGTCAATTAGACACATCTCACGTGTAGTATTTGATCAATTTTCATACATGTCTACACCCAGAAAGCCATCGCCACAATCAAGAGAGCTAACATGTCCACCACTCCCCAAGACGGGCAATTTTCCGATGCCCATATTTACCCCTTCCCACCGCCGTCCCTCCCTGGTAACCATAAGTTTGTTTCTCTATGTCTGTGGCTCTATTTGTCTTTTGCAGTTAAGATCATTTCTGTCTTTTTTTCTTAGATTTCACATGGAAGTTGTGTCATGCGGCATTTTTCTCTCTTCTGGCTTACTTCACTCAGAATGACTATCTCTGTGTCCAACCATGTTGCCGCAAATGGCATGGTTCCATCCTTTTTCGCGGCTGTGTAGTATTCCGCGGCATAAAAAGACAACGACTTCTTTATCCAGTCACCAGTCGTTAGATGTTGGGGTTAGTTCCACGTCCTGGCTAATACAAACAGGGCTGCTGTGAGCATTGAGGTGCATGGGAGTTTTTGAGTTAGAGTTTTCTCTTGACATATCCCCAGGCGTGGGAAGGCTGGATCATCAGGTAAGTCCATTTGTAGGTTTTTAAGGAACCTCCATCCCGTCTTCTCTAGTGACAATGCAGCCCGTCTTCCTGAAGCAGAGCCATGCTCACAAAGTAACGGATATTCCTAGAGGTCAGACGTGACGTGCATTCAGCTTGGCCTGTTCCAGAAGAAGAGGGCAGTCTGGCAGGGCTGGAGGAGAGTGACCAGGGGAGTGTGGGACAGGCAGGATTCACACCACGTGGGGACATGACAGGCTGGGATAAGGAGCCTGGGCTTCCAGTCATGCCTTGGTAAGCATGGGGCACTGGTTCCAGGACTCCCCACAGATGCCAAAATCCATGGATGCTGATGCCTCTTATACAAAATGACATAGGACTTTATTTTTTACATACAAACATACTTTTCTTCCACGTTGTTGTCGTTTTTACAATGTTGTGTCGAGTTCCAGTCTAGAGCACAATTTTCCACTTATGCATAAACATACCCATACAGTCATTGTCACATTCTCTTTCGCTGTGTCCTCCTGTGTACTTTAAATCATCTCTAGGTGACGCGCGGCATGCAAGGCAACGTGAATGCTATGTAAGCGGTTGCCGGTGTGTGGCAAGTTCAATTGTCGCTTTTCGAAACTTTCCGTTTTTTCCCGAATATTTTCAACCCACAGTTAGTTGAATCGGCTGGATCGGGAGCCCCTAGATACAGAGAACCCCCAAGCCCTTCCCACCTCGGAAATTTCCACTGGAAGCGCTGAAGGGGCCCAAAGAGAGGAGAAGAGCGCCCTCTAGCGGCTGCAAACGCTGAGGCATTCCTTCAGCCTATGCAGCGCGGGAGAGAAGGTTTCGGGCCGACTAGCGCAAAAGGAGGGCCCGCCTGGACAGGAAGGAGGAAGGACGACAGCGGAAGCCAGCTCGCACCCTTCCTGGAGCTAGCTGGTTGCAGTGAGGGACGCCGAGGAACTGGGGACACGTCGCGTGGGGAGGGGGGGGCAATCCTGGCGGCCAGGAGCAGGGTTCACACAGCTGGCACCCAGTTTGCACGATCAAAATGACAAGGAGAGGGGGTGGGGGGAAGGGGCTGCCTCAGCACCGGGATCCTGACAAGGGCCATAGCGCCGCGACCTCAGCTAATGTTGCTCCCCTGCTAAGCCAGAAAAAGGAAACTGTGAGGCAAGATACTGCAGATTCCACCGCAGCCACACGGATGACTAGATCTCTAACCTGACAAAATGGAACCCTCGGAAACAGGAATCTTCCCTTTCTTCTACACTTTGACCTTGGGACAGGGAGCCACACTTCTCTGACGGGAACCGTCTTTACTCCGGCAGAGAGCTCAGTTTTCCAGGAATAAGTATGGAGAAAAAGTGTGCCGTGATGGTTTAGCAGTTCAAAGCGGAAGCCCGTCTTAGAAACGGGAAAAACATGCTTCTCAATGAAGTCGAGTTATGGCACGAAGCAGGAGGAAGTTTAAGGAAATCTCTCTTAATATCCATTCACCAGACAAGACTAGCCAGTCCTAAAAAGGCAGCACGTTAAATCAAGGAAGATTCTTGCTTCCTTTTTGGGGCGGGAGGGGGGCGGGGGGACATGAGAAACAATGCCGCATTTTAAAACAAGCCTTGGCGCCCTAGATACGGAGAGTGTTGTTGGGTGTTGAGGCTGAGAGGTGTTGCTGAGGAGAACATAAAGCTGCGTATAGACTGGTATGGGTTCCAAGTCTACCGCTGGAAAAAAATTAGCCAATCATGAGTCCATTTGATTGGGAAAGAAGTAAATAACTCAAAAATGGGAAAGACATGGGATTAAATAGCGGTAGCGAGCAATTAAATCCAAGATGTTTATACCTATATTTTCATTGCGAATGCAACAAACTGAAAGCAACTGTCTAAAAAGCAGGAACTGTAGCCCGCGCACGCGCACACACGCACACAATGGGGAACAGCAGAGAGGTAAAATATGCTAAATGTATCATGATTGAGAAACAAGATCTGATAGATTATCCCGTTTTTGAGACTGTTATAGCAATACTGGTCAATTATATATATAGTTATGAACTTAGAGATGACTTATTAAAACTTAGAGGGAATTTTAATTGGAAGACAATATAGCTTCCAAATCATTGAAGAGAAAACTAACCTCAAAAAAATTAATCAATGCAGCTAAGATGGAGTAACGGAGACCGTATTTACCATCGTAGGATAGACCCCAATGTGGATAAAATCTATGAAGCAATGCTTTTTAAGCCATGTGAAAACGATCATCCACTAGGACCTCGTCCTGCCGCCTCCATACCCAGGCTGCTAGGCCTCCTACTGCCACTACCAAAGATGTCCACCAGGTGGCGACATTGCCCCCCCCTCTGCTCCTGCTGCAGAGCCAGTCCTGAGCAGCCCTGCTGAAGGTTTTGGCAGGCCGCTCCCAGAAGCGCGCTCGTGGGCCTTGCTCCCTTTTAGCCACCAGCAAAGGGATCGAGGATGAGCACTGAGCCTCCTTACTCATCGAAGATCTAGGAACCTATCTGATTTCTGAGCAGTCCTTTACCCTCGTCTGCCGTCAGGTACTCTCCACCCGACTTGCAGAGTCCGCGGCTTGGGCAGCCTGCACGCTGGCCCCGGCCCGTCAGGATCTCTTCCCCCCACCCCCACCCCACCCCCACCCCCCGCACCCCCCCGGCCAAGAGGCCACGCGCGGTCGTGAGCAGGGCTCCAGGCCTCTGGAGCCGCGCCGCTTGGACTGCGTCCTGGCCCTGGGCTCGCGAGCTCCATGCCCTGGGCTGAGCCACTTAACATCTCTAAGCTAGTTTCCTCATCAGTACAATGAGGGCATAATCAGTATGGGAGGGGGGATCAGAATCTGGGGGGGACTACATTTCTGGTGATTGAAGATTATTTTCAGTTTGAATTATACAGTGAGGGACACCATACAATTTTTACTACTGCAGACTTCTGAAGGACAGCTTCAAGTATTCTTAAAACTAATGCATGCACGTACACACAAACACACGTGCACACACACTGACTCTGCTCCGCCTACATCCCCACGCACACACACACGGAGTCATGGACCACACACACCCCCACAACATACACACAACCACACACGTCCTCAGGCGCGCGCACACACACGCAAAGTCACTGCCACGTGCCACACACGTCCAGGCTCAACTTTAGAATTCCCAGACTCAGGGGAGTCCTGCGAAGAAAGCGACAGTGCGGGGAGAGCCGATTCCCAGTCTCTGACCGCCAGCCTGACCCTTTTCTTCCCAATGCTGGGTCCATCCCATGCCCCAAGGGGCCTTGGATGTGCACAGGGGGACACTCAGACCTCACATCCGGGCTCTGTCCGTAACCTCCATGCCAACAGCTGCCCGTTGGCCTCTCTGTGAGTCCTGGGATGCTGAACTCCGGGGAGAGCCGGTGCAGAAACTACAAGCGGGACAGGGGCTGCTGGGGCAGGGCATTCGGGGTCCTGGGATTCCAGAGCACGGGGTGGAGCCAATGGGCGTGTCCCCTTGGCCCTGCTGACTCCACCCCGTAGAGGGCGTGGCCAGAGGGAGTGTCAGGGCCAGAGGGACCCTCTGTAGTTCAGGACCCAGGACAGCGCGGGGGTGTCGGGGGTGGGGGTTGGGGGGCCGCCCCTTGCCGTGCTCTAAGGGCAGAAGCCCTAAGGAAGGGCCGGAGGAGGCTGTAAGGTATCCTCACTGCCATCAATTAAAAAAACAAAAGCCCGCCGCAGGCGAGGGTGGGGAGGGTTTTGCTAGAACAAGGGAAAGACGCTCGCAGAGGTCTGGCCGCAGAGGGCTGGGGGGCTTGCCAGGCTGATGAGGAACCGAGAGGCCGTCGGCCTCTAAACTCCACACGAATTCCTCCGGGTGACCCTGAGATGCAGGGAGACACGGAAAGCACGGTAAACACAGGCCGGAAGCTCAGCAGCCTGTTGCTTGCTTCACCGTCCGTCTGGCGTCCCCTCTGCTAGCAAGCAGCCTTTACCGCATCACCCACAGCTGACCCGGCTCAGGATTCCAGCTGATTTTCCACGGGTGGCATCACTTGCTGGTGACACGAAGCAGGCACGTTAGCCACCTCCCAAACCCTGAGGCTCCTCCTGGGAGGAGCCTGCGGGCCCCCAGTCCAGCCTCTGCGCCACGATGCTCCTTAGTGCCGCTCCCGGTTCGCTGCCCCGGCCTCTAGCTCTGGCCGGAACCTCGCTGGATTGGCGATAAATGGCACCCATGCACCACGGGTAAGCTTGGGGTCCAGATGTGACCATGGCTCGTCTCTTCTTCCCATCGATTGGGGGATTGTTCGGGCTTCATGTCATCGTGTTGGCAGGAAGGCCAGCACCGCCCCCCTGAGACCTCCCTGAAGACACATAGAAACATAGGACACAATGCAGCCCATCTCTTTGTTTTAAAACACCTTTACAGGGCTACGAGTTCTGTTCCGTCAATTAGACACATCTCACGTGTAGTATTTGATCAATTTTCATACATGTCTACACCCAGAAAGCCATCGCCACAATCAAGAGAGCTAACATGTCCACCACTCCCCAAGACGGGCAATTTTCCGATGCCCATATTTACCCCTTCCCACCGCCGTCCCTCCCTGGTAACCATAAGTTTGTTTCTCTATGTCTGTGGCTCTATTTGTCTTTTGCAGTTAAGATCATTTCTGTCTTTTTTTCTTAGATTTCACATGGAAGTTGTGTCATGCGGCATTTTTCTCTCTTCTGGCTTACTTCACTCAGAATGACTATCTCTGTGTCCAACCATGTTGCCGCAAATGGCATGGTTCCATCCTTTTTCGCGGCTGTGTAGTATTCCGCGGCATAAAAAGACAACGACTTCTTTATCCAGTCACCAGTCGTTAGATGTTGGGGTTAGTTCCACGTCCTGGCTAATACAAACAGGGCTGCTGTGAGCATTGAGGTGCATGGGAGTTTTTGAGTTAGAGTTTTCTCTTGACATATCCCCAGGCGTGGGAAGGCTGGATCATCAGGTAAGTCCATTTGTAGGTTTTTAAGGAACCTCCATCCCGTCTTCTCTAGTGACAATGCAGCCCGTCTTCCTGAAGCAGAGCCATGCTCACAAAGTAACGGATATTCCTAGAGGTCAGACGTGACGTGCATTCAGCTTGGCCTGTTCCAGAAGAAGAGGGCAGTCTGGCAGGGCTGGAGGAGAGTGACCAGGGGAGTGTGGGACAGGCAGGATTCACACCACGTGGGGACATGACAGGCTGGGATAAGGAGCCTGGGCTTCCAGTCATGCCTTGGTAAGCATGGGGCACTGGTTCCAGGACTCCCCACAGATGCCAAAATCCATGGATGCTGATGCCTCTTATACAAAATGACATAGGACTTTATTTTTTACATACAAACATACTTTTCTTCCACGTTGTTGTCGTTTTTACAATGTTGTGTCGAGTTCCAGTCTAGAGCACAATTTTCCACTTATGCATAAACATACCCATACAGTCATTGTCACATTCTCTTTCGCTGTGTCCTCCTGTGTACTTTAAATCATCTCTAGGTGACGCGCGGCATGCAAGGCAACGTGAATGCTATGTAAGCGGTTGCCGGTGTGTGGCAAGTTCAATTGTCGCTTTTCGAAACTTTCCGTTTTTTCCCGAATATTTTCAACCCACAGTTAGTTGAATCGGCTGGATCGGGAGCCCCTAGATACAGAGAACCCCCAAGCCCTTCCCACCTCGGAAATTTCCACTGGAAGCGCTGAAGGGGCCCAAAGAGAGGAGAAGAGCGCCCTCTAGCGGCTGCAAACGCTGAGGCATTCCTTCAGCCTATGCAGCGCGGGAGAGAAGGTTTCGGGCCGACTAGCGCAAAAGGAGGGCCCGCCTGGACAGGAAGGAGGAAGGACGACAGCGGAAGCCAGCTCGCACCCTTCCTGGAGCTAGCTGGTTGCAGTGAGGGACGCCGAGGAACTGGGGACACGTCGCGTGGGGAGGGGGGGGCAATCCTGGCGGCCAGGAGCAGGGTTCACACAGCTGGCACCCAGTTTGCACGATCAAAATGACAAGGAGAGGGGGTGGGGGGAAGGGGCTGCCTCAGCACCGGGATCCTGACAAGGGCCATAGCGCCGCGACCTCAGCTAATGTTGCTCCCCTGCTAAGCCAGAAAAAGGAAACTGTGAGGCAAGATACTGCAGATTCCACCGCAGCCACACGGATGACTAGATCTCTAACCTGACAAAATGGAACCCTCGGAAACAGGAATCTTCCCTTTCTTCTACACTTTGACCTTGGGACAGGGAGCCACACTTCTCTGACGGGAACCGTCTTTACTCCGGCAGAGAGCTCAGTTTTCCAGGAATAAGTATGGAGAAAAAGTGTGCCGTGATGGTTTAGCAGTTCAAAGCGGAAGCCCGTCTTAGAAACGGGAAAAACATGCTTCTCAATGAAGTCGAGTTATGGCACGAAGCAGGAGGAAGTTTAAGGAAATCTCTCTTAATATCCATTCACCAGACAAGACTAGCCAGTCCTAAAAAGGCAGCACGTTAAATCAAGGAAGATTCTTGCTTCCTTTTTGGGGCGGGAGGGGGGCGGGGGGACATGAGAAACAATGCCGCATTTTAAAACAAGCCTTGGCGCCCTAGATACGGAGAGTGTTGTTGGGTGTTGAGGCTGAGAGGTGTTGCTGAGGAGAACATAAAGCTGCGTATAGACTGGTATGGGTTCCAAGTCTACCGCTGGAAAAAAATTAGCCAATCATGAGTCCATTTGATTGGGAAAGAAGTAAATAACTCAAAAATGGGAAAGACATGGGATTAAATAGCGGTAGCGAGCAATTAAATCCAAGATGTTTATACCTATATTTTCATTGCGAATGCAACAAACTGAAAGCAACTGTCTAAAAAGCAGGAACTGTAGCCCGCGCACGCGCACACACGCACACAATGGGGAACAGCAGAGAGGTAAAATATGCTAAATGTATCATGATTGAGAAACAAGATCTGATAGATTATCCCGTTTTTGAGACTGTTATAGCAATACTGGTCAATTATATATATAGTTATGAACTTAGAGATGACTTATTAAAACTTAGAGGGAATTTTAATTGGAAGACAATATAGCTTCCAAATCATTGAAGAGAAAACTAACCTCAAAAAAATTAATCAATGCAGCTAAGATGGAGTAACGGAGACCGTATTTACCATCGTAGGATAGACCCCAATGTGGATAAAATCTATGAAGCAATGCTTTTTAAGCCATGTGAAAACGATCATCCACTAGGACCTCGTCCTGCCGCCTCCATACCCAGGCTGCTAGGCCTCCTACTGCCACTACCAAAGATGTCCACCAGGTGGCGACATTGCCCCCCCCTCTGCTCCTGCTGCAGAGCCAGTCCTGAGCAGCCCTGCTGAAGGTTTTGGCAGGCCGCTCCCAGAAGCGCGCTCGTGGGCCTTGCTCCCTTTTAGCCACCAGCAAAGGGATCGAGGATGAGCACTGAGCCTCCTTACTCATCGAAGATCTAGGAACCTATCTGATTTCTGAGCAGTCCTTTACCCTCGTCTGCCGTCAGGTACTCTCCACCCGACTTGCAGAGTCCGCGGCTTGGGCAGCCTGCACGCTGGCCCCGGCCCGTCAGGATCTCTTCCCCCCACCCCCACCCCACCCCCACCCCCCGCACCCCCCCGGCCAAGAGGCCACGCGCGGTCGTGAGCAGGGCTCCAGGCCTCTGGAGCCGCGCCGCTTGGACTGCGTCCTGGCCCTGGGCTCGCGAGCTCCATGCCCTGGGCTGAGCCACTTAACATCTCTAAGCTAGTTTCCTCATCAGTACAATGAGGGCATAATCAGTATGGGAGGGGGGATCAGAATCTGGGGGGGACTACATTTCTGGTGATTGAAGATTATTTTCAGTTTGAATTATACAGTGAGGGACACCATACAATTTTTACTACTGCAGACTTCTGAAGGACAGCTTCAAGTATTCTTAAAACTAATGCATGCACGTACACACAAACACACGTGCACACACACTGACTCTGCTCCGCCTACATCCCCACGCACACACACACGGAGTCATGGACCACACACACCCCCACAACATACACACAACCACACACGTCCTCAGGCGCGCGCACACACACGCAAAGTCACTGCCACGTGCCACACACGTCCAGGCTCAACTTTAGAATTCCCAGACTCAGGGGAGTCCTGCGAAGAAAGCGACAGTGCGGGGAGAGCCGATTCCCAGTCTCTGACCGCCAGCCTGACCCTTTTCTTCCCAATGCTGGGTCCATCCCATGCCCCAAGGGGCCTTGGATGTGCACAGGGGGACACTCAGACCTCACATCCGGGCTCTGTCCGTAACCTCCATGCCAACAGCTGCCCGTTGGCCTCTCTGTGAGTCCTGGGATGCTGAACTCCGGGGAGAGCCGGTGCAGAAACTACAAGCGGGACAGGGGCTGCTGGGGCAGGGCATTCGGGGTCCTGGGATTCCAGAGCACGGGGTGGAGCCAATGGGCGTGTCCCCTTGGCCCTGCTGACTCCACCCCGTAGAGGGCGTGGCCAGAGGGAGTGTCAGGGCCAGAGGGACCCTCTGTAGTTCAGGACCCAGGACAGCGCGGGGGTGTCGGGGGTGGGGGTTGGGGGGCCGCCCCTTGCCGTGCTCTAAGGGCAGAAGCCCTAAGGAAGGGCCGGAGGAGGCTGTAAGGTATCCTCACTGCCATCAATTAAAAAAACAAAAGCCCGCCGCAGGCGAGGGTGGGGAGGGTTTTGCTAGAACAAGGGAAAGACGCTCGCAGAGGTCTGGCCGCAGAGGGCTGGGGGGCTTGCCAGGCTGATGAGGAACCGAGAGGCCGTCGGCCTCTAAACTCCACACGAATTCCTCCGGGTGACCCTGAGATGCAGGGAGACACGGAAAGCACGGTAAACACAGGCCGGAAGCTCAGCAGCCTGTTGCTTGCTTCACCGTCCGTCTGGCGTCCCCTCTGCTAGCAAGCAGCCTTTACCGCATCACCCACAGCTGACCCGGCTCAGGATTCCAGCTGATTTTCCACGGGTGGCATCACTTGCTGGTGACACGAAGCAGGCACGTTAGCCACCTCCCAAACCCTGAGGCTCCTCCTGGGAGGAGCCTGCGGGCCCCCAGTCCAGCCTCTGCGCCACGATGCTCCTTAGTGCCGCTCCCGGTTCGCTGCCCCGGCCTCTAGCTCTGGCCGGAACCTCGCTGGATTGGCGATAAATGGCACCCATGCACCACGGGTAAGCTTGGGGTCCAGATGTGACCATGGCTCGTCTCTTCTTCCCATCGATTGGGGGATTGTTCGGGCTTCATGTCATCGTGTTGGCAGGAAGGCCAGCACCGCCCCCCTGAGACCTCCCTGAAGACACATAGAAACATAGGACACAATGCAGCCCATCTCTTTGTTTTAAAACACCTTTACAGGGCTACGAGTTCTGTTCCGTCAATTAGACACATCTCACGTGTAGTATTTGATCAATTTTCATACATGTCTACACCCAGAAAGCCATCGCCACAATCAAGAGAGCTAACATGTCCACCACTCCCCAAGACGGGCAATTTTCCGATTCCCATATTTACCCCTTCCCACCGCCGTCCCTCCCTGGTAACCATAAGTTTGTTTCTCTATGTCTGTGGCTCTATTTGTCTTTTGCAGTTAAGATCATTTCTGTCTTTTTTTCTTAGATTTCACATGGAAGTTGTGTCATGCGGCATTTTTCTCTCTTCTGGCTTACTTCACTCAGAATGACTATCTCTGTGTCCAACCATGTTGCCGCAAATGGCATGGTTCCATCCTTTTTCGCGGCTGTGTAGTATTCCGCGGCATAAAAAGACAACGACTTCTTTATCCAGTCACCAGTCGTTAGATGTTGGGGTTAGTTCCACGTCCTGGCTAATACAAACAGGGCTGCTGTGAGCATTGAGGTGCATGGGACTTTTTGAGTTAGAGTTTTCTCTTGACATATCCCCAGGCGTGGGAAGGCTGGATCATCAGGTAAGTCCATTTGTAGGTTTTTAAGGAACCTCCATCCCGTCTTCTCTAGTGACAATGCAGCCCGTCTTCCTGAAGCAGAGCCATGCTCACAAAGTAACGGATATTCCTAGAGGTCAGACATGACGTGCATTCAGCTTGGCCTGTTCCAGAAGAAGAGGGCAGTCTGGCAGGGCTGGAGGAGAGTGACCAGGGGAGTGTGGGACAGGCAGGATTCACACCACGTGGGGACATGACAGGCTGGGATAAGGAGCCTGGGCTTCCAGTCATGCCTTGGTAAGCATGGGGCACTGGTTCCAGGACTCCCCACAGATGCCAAAATCCATGGATGCTGATGCCTCTTATACAAAATGACATAGGACTTTATTTTTTACATACAAACATACTTTTCTTCCACGTTGTTGTCGTTTTTACAATGTTGTGTCGAATTCCAGTCTAGAGCACAATTTTCCACTTATGCATAAACATACCCATACAGTCATTGTCACATTCTCTTTCGCTGTGTCCTCCTGTGTACTTTAAATCATCTCTAGGTGACGCGCGGCATGCAAGGCAACGTGAATGCTATGTAAGCGGTTGCCGGTGTGTGGCAAGTTCAATTGTCGCTTTTCGAAACTTTCCGTTTTTTCCCGAATATTTTCAACCCACAGTTAGTTGAATCGGCTGGATCGGGAGCCCCTAGATACAGAGAACCCCCAAGCCCTTCCCACCTCGGAAATTTCCACTGGAAGCGCTGAAGGGGCCCAAAGAGAGGAGAAGAGCGCCCTCTAGCGGCTGCAAACGCTGAGGCATTCCTTCAGCCTATGCAGCGCGGGAGAGAAGGTTTCGGGCCGACTAGCGCAAAAGGAGGGCCCGCCTGGACAGGAAGGAGGAAGGACGACAGCGGAAGCCAGCTCGCACCCTTCCTGGAGCTAGCTGGTTGCAGTGAGGGACGCCGAGGAACTGGGGACACGTCGCGTGGGGAGGGGGGGGCAATCCTGGCGGCCAGGAGCAGGGTTCACACAGCTGGCACCCAGTTTGCACGATCAAAATGACAAGGAGAGGGGGTGGGGGGAAGGGGCTGCCTCAGCACCGGGATCCTGACAAGGGCCATAGCGCCGCGACCTCAGCTAATGCGGCTCCCCTGCTAAGCCAGAAAAAGGAAACTGTGAGGCAAGATACTGCAGATTCCACCGCAGCCACACGGATGACTAGATCTCTAACCTGACAAAATGGAACCCTCGGAAACAGGAATCTTCCCTTTCTTCTACACTTTGACCTTGGGACAGGGAGCCACACTTCTCTGACGGGAACCGTCTTTACTCCGGCAGAGAGCTCAGTTTTCCAGGAATAAGTATGGAGAAAAAGTGTGCCGTGATGGTTTAGCAGTTCAAAGCGGAAGCCCGTCTTAGAAACGGGAAAAACATGCTTCTCAATGAAGTCGAGTTATGGCACGAAGCAGGAGGAAGTTTAAGGAAATCTCTCTTAATATCCATTCACCAGACAAGACTAGCCAGTCCTAAAAAGGCAGCACGTTAAATCAAGGAAGATTCTTGCTTCCTTTTTGGGGCGGGAGGGGGGCGGGGGGACATGAGAAACAATGCCGCATTTTAAAACAAGCCTTGGGGCCCTAGATACGGAGAGTGTTGTTGGGTGTTGAGGCTGAGAGGTGTTGCTGAGGAGAACATAAAGCTGCGTATAGACTGGTATGGGTTCCAAGTCTACCGCTGGAAAAAAATTAGCCAATCATGAGTCCATTTGATTGGGAAAGAAGTAAATAACTCAAAAATGGGAAAGACATGGGATTAAATAGCGGTAGCGAGCAATTAAATCCAAGATGTTTATACCTATATTTTCATTGCGAATGCAACAAACTGAAAGCAACGGTCTAAAAAGCAGGAACTGTAGCCCGCGCACGCGCACACACGCACACAATGGGGAACAGCAGAGAGGTAAAATATGCTAAATGTATCATGATTGAGAAACAAGATCTAATAGATTATCCCGTTTTTGAGACTGTTATAGCAATACTGGTCCAATTATATATATAGTTATGAACTTAGAGATGACTTATTAAAACTTAGAGGGAATTTTAATTGGAAGACAATATAGCTTCCAAATCATTGAAGAGAAAACTAACCTCAAAAAAATTAATCAATGCAGCTAAGATGGAGTAACGGAGACCGTATTTACCATCGTAGGATAGACCCCAATGTGGATAAAATCTATGAAGCAATGCTTTTTAAGCCATGTGAAAACGATCATCCACTAGGACCTCGTCCTGCCGCCTCCATACCCAGGCTGCTAGGCCTCCTACTGCCACTACCAAGGATGTCCACCAGGTGGCGACATTGCCCCCCCTCTGCTCCTGCTGCAGAGCCAGTCCTGAGCAGCCCTGCTCCAGGTTTTGGCAGGCCGCTCCCAGAAGCGCGCTCGTGGGCCTTGCTCCCTTTTAGCCACCAGCAAAGGGATCGAGGATGAGCACTGAGCCTCCTTACTCATCGAAGATCTAGGAACCTATCTGATTTCTGAGCAGCCCTTTACCCTCGTCTGCCGTCAGGTACTCTCCACCCGACTTGCAGAGTCCGCGGCTTGGGCAGCCTGCACGCTGGCCCCGGCCCGTCAGAATCTCTTCCCCCCACCCCCACCCCACCCCCACCCCCCGCACCCCCCCGGCCAAGAGGCCACGCGCGGTCGTGAGCAGGGCTCCAGGCCTCTGGAGCCGCGCCGCTTGGACTGCGTCCTGGCCCTGGGCTCGCGAGCTCCATGCCCTGGGCTGAGCCACTTAACATCTCTAAGCTAGTTTCCTCATCAGTACAATGAGGGCATAATCAGTATGGGAGGGGGGATCAGAATCTGGGGGGGACTACATTTCTGGTGATTGAAGATTATTTTCAGTTTGAATTATACAGTGAGGGACACCATACAATTTTTACTACTGCAGACTTCTGAAGGACAGCTTCAAGTATTCTTAAAACTAATGCATGCACGTACACACAAACACACGTGCACACACACTGACTCTGCTCCGCCTACATCCCCACGCACACACACACGGAGTCATGGACCACACACACCCCCACAACATACACACAACCACACACGTCCTCAGGCGCGCGCACACACACGCAAAGTCACTGCCACGTGCCACACACGTCCAGGCTCAACTTTAGAATTCCCAGACTCAGGGGAGTCCTGCGAAGAAAGCGACAGTGCGGGGAGAGCCGATTCCCAGTCTCTGACCGCCAGCCTGACCCTTTTCTTCCCAATGCTGGGTCCATCCCATGCCCCAAGGGGCCTTGGATGTGCACAGGGGGACACTCAGACCTCACATCCGGGCTCTGTCCGTAACCTCCATGCCAACAGCTGCCCGTTGGCCTCTCTGTGAGTCCTGGGATGCTGAACTCCGGGGAGAGCTGGTGCAGAAACTACAAGCGGGACAGGGGCTGCTGGGGCAGGGCATTCGGGGTCCTGGGATTCCAGAGCACGGGGTGGAGCCAATGGGCGTGTCCCCTTGGCCCTGCTGACTCCACCCCGTAGAGGGCGTGGCCAGAGGGAGTGTCAGGGCCAGAGGGACCCTCTGTAGTTCAGGACCCAGGACAGCGCGGGGGTGTCGGGGGTGGGGGTTGGGGGGCCGCCCCTTGCCGTGGTCTAAGGGCAGAAGCCCTAAGGAAGGGCCGGAGGAGGCTGTAAGGTATCCTCACTGCCATCAATTAAAAAAACAAAAGCCCGCCGCAGGCGAGGGTGGGGAGGGTTTTGCTAGAACAAGGGAAAGACGCTCGCAGAGGTCTGGCCGCAGAGGGCTGGGGGGCTTGCCAGGCTGATGAGGAACCGAGAGGCCGTCGGCCTCTAAACTCCACACGAATTCCTCCGGGTGACCCTGAGATGCAGGGAGACACGGAAAGCACGGTAAACACAGGCCGGAAGCTCAGCAGCCTGTTGCTTGCTTCACCGTCCGTCTGGCGTCCCCTCTGCTAGCAAGCAGCCTTTACCGCATCACCCACGGCTGACCCGGCTCAGGATTCCAGCTGATTTTCCACGGGTGGCATCACTTGCTGGTGACACGAAGCAGGCACGTTAGCCACCTCCCAAACCCTGAGGCTCCTCCTGGGAGGAGCCTGCGGGCCCCCAGTCCAGCCTCTGCGCCACGATGCTCCTTAGTGCCGCTCCCGGTTCGCTGCCCCGGCCTCTAGCTCTGGCCGGAACCTCGCTGGATTGGCGATAAATGGCACCCATGTACCACGTGTAAGCTTGGGGTCCAGATGTGACCATGGCTCGTCTCTTCTTCCCATCGATTGGGGGATTGTTCGGGCTTCATGTCATCGTGTTGGCAGGAAGGCCAGCACCGCCCCCCTGAGACCTCCCTGAAGACACATAGAAACATAGGACACAATGCAGCCCATCTCTTTGTTTTAAAACACCTTTACAGGGCTACGAGTTCTGTTCCGTCAATTAGACACATCTCACGTGTAGTATTTGATCAATTTTCATACATGTCTACACCCAGAAAGCCATCGCCACAATCAAGAGAGCTAACATGTCCACCACTCCCCAAGACGGGCAATTTTCCGATGCCCATATTTACCCCTTCCCACCGCCGTCCCTCCCTGGTAACCATAAGTTTGTTTCTCTATGTCTGTGGCTCTATTTGTCTTTTGCAGTTAAGATCATTTCTGTCTTTTTTTCTTAGATTTCACATGGAAGTTGTGTCATGCGGCATTTTTCTCTCTTCTGGCTTACTTCACTCAGAATGACTATCTCTGTGTCCAACCATGTTGCCGCAAATGGCATGGTTCCATCCTTTTTCGCGGCTGTGTAGTATTCCGCGGCATAAAAAGACAACGACTTCTTTATCCAGTCACCAGTCGTTAGATGTTGGGGTTAGTTCCACGTCCTGGCTAATACAAACAGGGCTGCTGTGAGCATTGAGGTGCATGGGAGTTTTTGAGTTAGAGTTTTCTCTTGACATATCCCCAGGCGTGGGAAGGCTGGATCATCAGGTAAGTCCATTTGTAGGTTTTTAAGGAACCTCCATCCCGTCTTCTCTAGTGACAATGCAGCCCGTCTTCCTGAAGCAGAGCCATGCTCACAAAGTAACGGATATTCCTAGAGGTCAGACGTGACGTGCATTCAGCTTGGCCTGTTCCAGAAGAAGAGGGCAGTCTGGCAGGGCTGGAGGAGAGTGACCAGGGGAGTGTGGGACAGGCAGGATTCACACCACGTGGGGACATGACAGGCTGGGATAAGGAGCCTGGGCTTCCAGTCATGCCTTGGTAAGCATGGGGCACTGGTTCCAGGACTCCCCACAGATGCCAAAATCCATGGATGCTGATGCCTCTTATACAAAATGACATAGGACTTTATTTTTTACATACAAACATACTTTTCTTCCACGTTGTTGTCGTTTTTACAATGTTGTGTCGAGTTCCAGTCTAGAGCACAATTTTCCACTTATGCATAAACATACCCATACAGTCATTGTCACATTCTCTTTCGCTGTGTCCTCCTGTGTACTTTAAATCATCTCTAGGTGACGCGCGGCATGCAAGGCAACGTGAATGCTATGTAAGCGGTTGCCGGTGTGTGGCAAGTTCAATTGTCGCTTTTCGAAACTTTCCGTTTTTTCCCGAATATTTTCAACCCACAGTTAGTTGAATCGGCTGGATCGGGAGCCCCTAGATACAGAGAACCCCCAAGCCCTTCCCACCTCGGAAATTTCCACTGGAAGCGCTGAAGGGGCCCAAAGAGAGGAGAAGAGCGCCCTCTAGCGGCTGCAAACGCTGAGGCATTCCTTCAGCCTATGCAGCGCGGGAGAGAAGGTTTCGGGCCGACTAGCGCAAAAGGAGGGCCCGCCTGGACAGGAAGGAGGAAGGACGACAGCGGAAGCCAGCTCGCACCCTTCCTGGAGCTAGCTGGTTGCAGTGAGGGACGCCGAGGAACTGGGGACACGTCGCGTGGGGAGGGGGGGGCAATCCTGGCGGCCAGGAGCAGGGTTCACACAGCTGGCACCCAGTTTGCACGATCAAAATGACAAGGAGAGGGGGTGGGGGGAAGGGGCTGCCTCAGCACCGGGATCCTGACAAGGGCCATAGCGCCGCGACCTCAGCTAATGCGGCTCCCCTGCTAAGCCAGAAAAAGGAAACTGTGAGGCAAGATACTGCAGATTCCACCGCAGCCACACGGATGACTAGATCTCTAACCTGACAAAATGGAACCCTCGGAAACAGGAATCTTCCCTTTCTTCTACATTTTGACCTTGGGACAGGGAGCCACACTTCTCTGACGAGAACCGTCTTTACTCCGGCAGAGAGCTCAGTTTTCCAGGAATAAGTATGGAGAAAAAGTGTGCCGTGATGGTTTAGCAGTTCAAAGCGGAAGCCCGTCTTAGAAACGGGAAAAACATGCTTCTCAATGAAGTCGAGTTATGGCACGAAGCAGGAGGAAGTTTAAGGAAATCTCTCTTAATATCCATTCACCAGACAAGACTAGCCAGTCCTAAAAAGGCAGCACGTTAAATCAAGGAAGATTCTTGCTTCCTTTTTGGGGCGGGAGGGGGGCGGGGGGACATGAGAAACAATGCCGCATTTTAAAACAAGCCTTGGGGCCCTAGATACGGAGAGTGTTGTTGGGTGTTGAGGCTGAGAGGTGTTGCTGAGGAGAACATAAAGCTGCGTATAGACTGGTATGGGTTCCAAGTCTACCGCTGGAAAAAAATTAGCCAATCATGAGTCCATTTGATTGGGAAAGAAGTAAATAACTCAAAAATGGGAAAGACATGGGATTAAATAGCGGTAGCGAGCAATTAAATCCAAGATGTTTATACCTATATTTTCATTGCGAATGCAACAAACTGAAAGCAACGGTCTAAAAAGCAGGAACTGTAGCCCGCGCACGCGCACACACGCACACAATGGGGAACAGCAGAGAGGTAAAATATGCTAAATGTATCATGATTGAGAAACAAGATCTAATAGATTATCCCGTTTTTGAGACTGTTATAGCAATACTGGTCCAATTATATATATAGTTATGAACTTAGAGATGACTTATTAAAACTTAGAGGGAATTTTAATTGGAAGACAATATAGCTTCCAAATCATTGAAGAGAAAACTAACCTCAAAAAAATTAATCAATGCAGCTAAGATGGAGTAACGGAGACCGTATTTACCATCGTAGGATAGACCCCAATGTGGATAAAATCTATGAAGCAATGCTTTTTAAGCCATGTGAAAACGATCATCCACTAGGACCTCGTCCTGCCGCCTCCATACCCAGGCTGCTAGGCCTCCTACTGCCACTACCAAGGATGTCCACCAGGTGGCGACATTGCCCCCCTCTGCTCCTGCTGCAGAGCCAGTCCTGAGCAGCCCTGCTCCAGGTTTTGGCAGGCCGCTCCCAGAAGCGCGCTCGTGGGCCTTGCTCCCTTTTAGCCACCAGCAAAGGGATCGAGGATGAGCACTGAGCCTCCTTACTCATCGAAGATCTAGGAACCTATCTGATTTCTGAGCAGTCCTTTACCCTCGTCTGCCGTCAGGTACTCTCCACCCGACTTGCAGAGTCCGCGGCTTGGGCAGCCTGCACGCTGGCCCCGGCCCGTCAGAATCTCTTCCCCCCACCCCCACCCCACCCCCACCCCCCGCACCCCCCCGGCCAAGAGGCCACGCGCGGTCGTGAGCAGGGCTCCAGGCCTCTGGAGCCGCGCCGCTTGGACTGCGTCCTGGCCCTGGGCTCGCGAGCTCCATGCCCTGGGCTGAGCCACTTAACATCTCTAAGCTAGTTTCCTCATCAGTACAATGAGGGCATAATCAGTATGGGAGGGGGGATCAGAATCTGGGGGGGACTACATTTCTGGTGATTGAAGATTATTTTCAGTTTGAATTATACAGTGAGGGACACCATACAATTTTTACTACTGCAGACTTCTGAAGGACAGCTTCAAGTATTCTTAAAACTAATGCATGCACGTACACACAAACACACGTGCACACACACTGACTCTGCTCCGCCTACATCCCCACGCACACACACACGGAGTCATGGACCACACACACCCCCACAACATACACACAACCACACACGTCCTCAGGCGCGCGCACACACACGCAAAGTCACTGCCACGTGCCACACACGTCCAGGCTCAACTTTAGAATTCCCAGACTCAGGGGAGTCCTGCGAAGAAAGCGACAGTGCGGGGAGAGCCGATTCCCAGTCTCTGACCGCCAGCCTGACCCTTTTCTTCCCAATGCTGGGTCCATCCCATGCCCCAAGGGGCCTTGGATGTGCACAGGGGGACACTCAGACCTCACATCCGGGCTCTGTCCGTAACCTCCATGCCAACAGCTGCCCGTTGGCCTCTCTGTGAGTCCTGGGATGCTGAACTCCGGGGAGAGCTGGTGCAGAAACTACAAGCGGGACAGGGGCTGCTGGGGCAGGGCATTCGGGGTCCTGGGATTCCAGAGCACGGGGTGGAGCCAATGGGCGTGTCCCCTTGGCCCTGCTGACTCCACCCCGTAGAGGGCGTGGCCAGAGGGAGTGTCAGGGCCAGAGGGACCCTCTGTAGTTCAGGACCCAGGACAGCGCGGGGGTGTCGGGGGTGGGGGTTGGGGGGCCGCCCCTTGCCGTGGTCTAAGGGCAGAAGCCCTAAGGAAGGGCCGGAGGAGGCTGTAAGGTATCCTCACTGCCATCAATTAAAAAAACAAAAGCCCGCCGCAGGCGAGGGTGGGGAGGGTTTTGCTAGAACAAGGGAAAGACGCTCGCAGAGGTCTGGCCGCAGAGGGCTGGGGGGCTTGCCAGGCTGATGAGGAACCGAGAGGCCGTCGGCCTCTAAACTCCACACGAATTCCTCCGGGTGACCCTGAGATGCAGGGAGACACGGAAAGCACGGTAAACACAGGCCGGAAGCTCAGCAGCCTGTTGCTTGCTTCACCGTCCGTCTGGCGTCCCCTCTGCTAGCAAGCAGCCTTTACCGCATCACCCACGGCTGACCCGGCTCAGGATTCCAGCTGATTTTCCACGGGTGGCATCACTTGCTGGTGACACGAAGCAGGCACGTTAGCCACCTCCCAAACCCTGAGGCTCCTCCTGGGAGGAGCCTGCGGGCCCCCAGTCCAGCCTCTGCGCCACGATGCTCCTTAGTGCCGCTCCCGGTTCGCTGCCCCGGCCTCTAGCTCTGGCCGGAACCTCGCTGGATTGGCGATAAATGGCACCCATGTACCACGTGTAAGCTTGGGGTCCAGATGTGACCATGGCTCGTCTCTTCTTCCCATCGATTGGGGGATTGTTCGGGCTTCATGTCATCGTGTTGGCAGGAAGGCCAGCACCGCCCCCCTGAGACCTCCCTGAAGACACATAGAAACATAGGACACAATGCAGCCCATCTCTTTGTTTTAAAACACCTTTACAGGGCTACGAGTTCTGTTCCGTCAATTAGACACATCTCACGTGTAGTATTTGATCAATTTTCATACATGTCTACACCCAGAAAGCCATCGCCACAATCAAGAGAGCTAACATGTCCACCACTCCCCAAGACGGGCAATTTTCCGATGCCCATATTTACCCCTTCCCACCGCCGTCCCTCCCTGGTAACCATAAGTTTGTTTCTCTATGTCTGTGGCTCTATTTGTCTTTTGCAGTTAAGATCATTTCTGTCTTTTTTTCTTAGATTTCACATGGAAGTTGTGTCATGCGGCATTTTTCTCTCTTCTGGCTTACTTCACTCAGAATGACTATCTCTGTGTCCAACCATGTTGCCGCAAATGGCATGGTTCCATCCTTTTTCGCGGCTGTGTAGTATTCCGCGGCATAAAAAGACAACGACTTCTTTATCCAGTCACCAGTCGTTAGATGTTGGGGTTAGTTCCACGTCCTGGCTAATACAAACAGGGCTGCTGTGAGCATTGAGGTGCATGGGAGTTTTTGAGTTAGAGTTTTCTCTTGACATATCCCCAGGCGTGGGAAGGCTGGATCATCAGGTAAGTCCATTTGTAGGTTTTTAAGGAACCTCCATCCCGTCTTCTCTAGTGACAATGCAGCCCGTCTTCCTGAAGCAGAGCCATGCTCACAAAGTAACGGATATTCCTAGAGGTCAGACGTGACGTGCATTCAGCTTGGCCTGTTCCAGAAGAAGAGGGCAGTCTGGCAGGGCTGGAGGAGAGTGACCAGGGGAGTGTGGGACAGGCAGGATTCACACCACGTGGGGACATGACAGGCTGGGATAAGGAGCCTGGGCTTCCAGTCATGCCTTGGTAAGCATGGGGCACTGGTTCCAGGACTCCCCACAGATGCCAAAATCCATGGATGCTGATGCCTCTTATACAAAATGACATAGGACTTTATTTTTTACATACAAACATACTTTTCTTCCACGTTGTTGTCGTTTTTACAATGTTGTGTCGAGTTCCAGTCTAGAGCACAATTTTCCACTTATGCATAAACATACCCATACAGTCATTGTCACATTCTCTTTCGCTGTGTCCTCCTGTGTACTTTAAATCATCTCTAGGTGACGCGCGGCATGCAAGGCAACGTGAATGCTATGTAAGCGGTTGCCGGTGTGTGGCAAGTTCAATTGTCGCTTTTCGAAACTTTCCGTTTTTTCCCGAATATTTTCAACCCACAGTTAGTTGAATCGGCTGGATCGGGAGCCCCTAGATACAGAGAACCCCCAAGCCCTTCCCACCTCGGAAATTTCCACTGGAAGCGCTGAAGGGGCCCAAAGAGAGGAGAAGAGCGCCCTCTAGCGGCTGCAAACGCTGAGGCATTCCTTCAGCCTATGCAGCGCGGGAGAGAAGGTTTCGGGCCGACTAGCGCAAAAGGAGGGCCCGCCTGGACAGGAAGGAGGAAGGACGACAGCGGAAGCCAGCTCGCACCCTTCCTGGAGCTAGCTGGTTGCAGTGAGGGACGCCGAGGAACTGGGGACACGTCGCGTGGGGAGGGGGGGGCAATCCTGGCGGCCAGGAGCAGGGTTCACACAGCTGGCACCCAGTTTGCACGATCAAAATGACAAGGAGAGGGGGTGGGGGGAAGGGGCTGCCTCAGCACCGGGATCCTGACAAGGGCCATAGCGCCGCGACCTCAGCTAATGCGGCTCCCCTGCTAAGCCAGAAAAAGGAAACTGTGAGGCAAGATACTGCAGATTCCACCGCAGCCACACGGATGACTAGATCTCTAACCTGACAAAATGGAACCCTCGGAAACAGGAATCTTCCCTTTCTTCTACATTTTGACCTTGGGACAGGGAGCCACACTTCTCTGACGAGAACCGTCTTTACTCCGGCAGAGAGCTCAGTTTTCCAGGAATAAGTATGGAGAAAAAGTGTGCCGTGATGGTTTAGCAGTTCAAAGCGGAAGCCCGTCTTAGAAACGGGAAAAACATGCTTCTCAATGAAGTCGAGTTATGGCACGAAGCAGGAGGAAGTTTAAGGAAATCTCTCTTAATATCCATTCACCAGACAAGACTAGCCAGTCCTAAAAAGGCAGCACGTTAAATCAAGGAAGATTCTTGCTTCCTTTTTGGGGCGGGAGGGGGGCGGGGGGACATGAGAAACAATGCCGCATTTTAAAACAAGCCTTGGGGCCCTAGATACGGAGAGTGTTGTTGGGTGTTGAGGCTGAGAGGTGTTGCTGAGGAGAACATAAAGCTGCGTATAGACTGGTATGGGTTCCAAGTCTACCGCTGGAAAAAAATTAGCCAATCATGAGTCCATTTGATTGGGAAAGAAGTAAATAACTCAAAAATGGGAAAGACATGGGATTAAATAGCGGTAGCGAGCAATTAAATCCAAGATGTTTATACCTATATTTTCATTGCGAATGCAACAAACTGAAAGCAACGGTCTAAAAAGCAGGAACTGTAGCCCGCGCACGCGCACACACGCACACAATGGGGAACAGCAGAGAGGTAAAATATGCTAAATGTATCATGATTGAGAAACAAGATCTAATAGATTATCCCGTTTTTGAGACTGTTATAGCAATACTGGTCCAATTATATATATAGTTATGAACTTAGAGATGACTTATTAAAACTTAGAGGGAATTTTAATTGGAAGACAATATAGCTTCCAAATCATTGAAGAGAAAACTAACCTCAAAAAAATTAATCAATGCAGCTAAGATGGAGTAACGGAGACCGTATTTACCATCGTAGGATAGACCCCAATGTGGATAAAATCTATGAAGCAATGCTTTTTAAGCCATGTGAAAACGATCATCCACTAGGACCTCGTCCTGCCGCCTCCATACCCAGGCTGCTAGGCCTCCTACTGCCACTACCAAGGATGTCCACCAGGTGGCGACATTGCCCCCCTCTGCTCCTGCTGCAGAGCCAGTCCTGAGCAGCCCTGCTCCAGGTTTTGGCAGGCCGCTCCCAGAAGCGCGCTCGTGGGCCTTGCTCCCTTTTAGCCACCAGCAAAGGGATCGAGGATGAGCACTGAGCCTCCTTACTCATCGAAGATCTAGGAACCTATCTGATTTCTGAGCAGTCCTTTACCCTCGTCTGCCGTCAGGTACTCTCCACCCGACTTGCAGAGTCCGCGGCTTGGGCAGCCTGCACGCTGGCCCCGGCCCGTCAGAATCTCTTCCCCCCACCCCCACCCCACCCCCACCCCCCGCACCCCCCCGGCCAAGAGGCCACGCGCGGTCGTGAGCAGGGCTCCAGGCCTCTGGAGCCGCGCCGCTTGGACTGCGTCCTGGCCCTGGGCTCGCGAGCTCCATGCCCTGGGCTGAGCCACTTAACATCTCTAAGCTAGTTTCCTCATCAGTACAATGAGGGCATAATCGGTATGGGGGGGAAAAAATCAGAATCTGGGGGGGACTACATTTCTGGTGATTGAAGATTATTTTCAGTTTGAATTATACAGTGAGGGACACCATACAATTTTTACTACTGCAGACTTCTGAAGGACAGCTTCTAGTATTCTTAAAACTAATGCATGCACGTACACACAAACACACGTGCACACACACTGACTCTGCTCCGCCTACATCCCCACGCACACACACACGGAGTCATGGACCACACACACCCCCACAACATACACACAACCACACACGTCCTCAGGCGCGCGCACACACACGCAAAGTCACTGCCACGTGCCACACACGTCCAGGCTCAACTTTAGAATTCCCAGACTCAGGGGAGTCCTGCGAAGAAAGCGACAGTGCGGGGAGAGCCGATTCCCAGTCTCTGACCGCCAGCCTGACCCTTTTCTGCCCAATGCTGGGTCCATCCCATGCCCCAAGGGGCCTTGGATGTGCACAGGGGGACACTCAGACCTCACATCCGGGCTCTGTCCGTAACCTCCATGCCAACAGCTGCCCGTTGGCCTCTCTGTGAGTCCTGGGATGCTGAACTCCGGGGAGAGCCGGTGCAGAAACTACAAGCGGGACAGGGGCTGCTGGGGCAGGGCATTCGGGGTCCTGGGATTCCAGAGCACGGGGTGGAGCCAATGGGCGTGTCCCCTTGGCCCTGCTGACTCCACCCCGTAGAGGGCGTGGCCAGAGGGAGTGTCAGGGCCAGAGGGACCCTCTGTAGTTCAGGACCCAGGACAGCGCGGGGGTGTCGGGGGTGGGGGTTGGGGGGCCGCCCCTTGCCGTGGTCTAAGGGCAGAAGCCCTAAGGAAGGGCCGGAGGAGGCTGTAAGGTATCCTCACTGCCATCAATTAAAAAAACAAAAGCCCGCCGCAGGCGAGGGTGGGGAGGGTTTTGCTAGAACAAGGGAAAGACGCTCGCAGAGGTCTGGCCGCAGAGGGCTGGGGGGCTTGCCAGGCTGATGAGGAACCGAGAGGCCGTCGGCCTCTAAACTCCACACGAATTCCTCCGGGTGACCCTGAGATGCAGGGAGACACGGAAAGCACGGTAAACACAGGCCGGAAGCTCAGCAGCCTGTTGCTTGCTTCACCGTCCGTCTGGCGTCCCCTCTGCTAGCAAGCAGCCTTTACCGCATCACCCACGGCTGACCCGGCTCAGGATTCCAGCTGATTTTCCACGGGTGGCATCACTTGCTGGTGACACGAAGCAGGCACGTTAGCCACCTCCCAAACCCTGAGGCTCCTCCTGGGAGGAGCCTGCGGGCCCCCAGTCCAGCCTCTGCGCCACGATGCTCCTTAGTGCCGCTCCCGGTTCGCTGCCCCGGCCTCTAGCTCTGGCCGGAACCTCGCTGGATTGGCGATAAATGGCACCCATGCACCACGTGTAAGCTTGGGGTCCAGATGTGACCATGGCTCGTCTCTTCTTCCCATCGATTGGGGGATTGTTCGGGCTTCATGTCATCGTGTTGGCAGGAAGGCCAGCACCGCCCCCCTGAGACCTCCCTGAAGACACATAGAAACATAGGACACAATGCAGCCCATCTCTTTGTTTTAAAACACCTTTACAGGGCTACGAGTTCTGTTCCGTCAATTAGACACATCTCACGTGTAGTATTTGATCAATTTTCATACATGTCTACACCCAGAAAGCCATCGCCACAATCAAGAGAGCTAACATGTCCACCACTCCCCAAGACGGGCAATTTTCCGATGCCCATATTTACCCCTTCCCACCGCCGTCCCTCCCTGGTAACCATAAGTTTGTTTCTCTATGTCTGTGGCTCTATTTGTCTTTTGCAGTTAAGATCATTTCTGTCTTTTTTTCTTAGATTTCACATGGAAGTTGTGTCATGCGGCATTTTTCTCTCTTCTGGCTTACTTCACTCAGAATGACTATCTCTGTGTCCAACCATGTTGCCGCAAATGGCATGGTTCCATCCTTTTTCGCGGCTGTGTAGTATTCCGCGGCATAAAAAGACAACGACTTCTTTATCCAGTCACCAGTCGTTAGATGTTGGGGTTAGTTCCACGTCCTGGCTAATACAAACAGGGCTGCTGTGAGCATTGAGGTGCATGGGACTTTTTGAGTTAGAGTTTTCTCTTGACATATCCCCAGGCGTGGGAAGGCTGGATCATCAGGTAAGTCCATTTGTAGGTTTTTAAGGAACCTCCATCCCGTCTTCTCTAGTGACAATGCAGCCCGTCTTCCTGAAGCAGAGCCATGCTCACAAAGTAACGGATATTCCTAGAGGTCAGACGTGACGTGCATTCAGCTTGGCCTGTTCCAGAAGAAGAGGGCAGTCTGGCAGGGCTGGAGGAGAGTGACCAGGGGAGTGTGGGACAGGCAGGATTCACACCACGTGGGGACATGACAGGCTGGGATAAGGAGCCTGGGCTTCCAGTCATGCCTTGGTAAGCATGGGGCACTGGTTCCAGGACTCCCCACAGATGCCAAAATCCATGGATGCTGATGCCTCTTATACAAAATGACATAGGACTTTATTTTTTACATACAAACATACTTTTCTTCCACGTTGTTGTCGTTTTTACAATGTTGTGTCGAATTCCAGTCTAGAGCACAATTTTCCACTTATGCATAAACATACCCATACAGTCATTGTCACATTCTCTTTCGCTGTGTCCTCCTGTGTACTTTAAATCATCTCTAGGTGACGCGCGGCATGCAAGGCAACGTGAATGCTATGTAAGCGGTTGCCGGTGTGTGGCAAGTTCAATTGTCGCTTTTCGAAACTTTCCGTTTTTTCCCGAATATTTTCAACCCACAGTTAGTTGAATCGGCTGGATCGGGAGCCCCTAGATACAGAGAACCCCCAAGCCCTTCCCACCTCGGAAATTTCCACTGGAAGCGCTGAAGGGGCCCAAAGAGAGGAGAAGAGCGCCCTCTAGCGGCTGCAAACGCTGAGGCATTCCTTCAGCCTATGCAGCGCGGGAGAGAAGGTTTCGGGCCGACTAGCGCAAAAGGAGGGCCCGCCTGGACAGGAAGGAGGAAGGACGACAGCGGAAGCCAGCTCGCACCCTTCCTGGAGCTAGCTGGTTGCAGTGAGGGACGCCGAGGAACTGGGGACACGTCGCGTGGGGAGGGGGGGGGCAATCCTGGCGGCCAGGAGCAGGGTTCACACAGCTGGCACCCAGTTTGCACGATCAAAATGACAAGGAGAGGGGGTGGGGGGAAGGGGCTGCCTCAGCACCGGGATCCTGACAAGGGCCATAGCGCCGCGACCTCAGCTAATGCGGCTCCCCTGCTAAGCCAGAAAAAGGAAACTGTGAGGCAAGATACTGCAGATTCCACCGCAGCCACACGGATGACTAGATCTCTAACCTGACAAAATGGAACCCTCGGAAACAGGAATCTTCCCTTTCTTCTACACTTTGACCTTGGGACAGGGAGCCACACTTCTCTGACGGGAACCGTCTTTACTCCGGCAGAGAGCTCAGTTTTCCAGGAATAAGTATGGAGAAAAAGTGTGCCGTGATGGTTTAGCAGTTCAAAGCGGAAGCCCGTCTTAGAAACGGGAAAAACATGCTTCTCAATGAAGTCGAGTTATGGCACGAAGCAGGAGGAAGTTTAAGGAAATCTCTCTTAATATCCATTCACCAGACAAGACTAGCCAGTCCTAAAAAGGCAGCACGTTAAATCAAGGAAGATTCTTGCTTCCTTTTTGGGGCGGGAGGGGGGCGGGGGGACATGAGAAACAATGCCGCATTTTAAAACAAGCCTTGGGGCCCTAGATACGGAGAGTGTTGTTGGGTGTTGAGGCTGAGAGGTGTTGCTGAGGAGAACATAAAGCTGCGTATAGACTGGTATGGGTTCCAAGTCTACCGCTGGAAAAAAATTAGCCAATCATGAGTCCATTTGATTGGGAAAGAAGTAAATAACTCAAAAATGGGAAAGACATGGGATTAAATAGCGGTAGCGAGCAATTAAATCCAAGATGTTTATACCTATATTTTCATTGCGAATGCAACAAACTGAAAGCAACTGTCTAAAAAGCAGGAACTGTAGCCCGCGCACGCGCACACACGCACACAATGGGGAACAGCAGAGAGGTAAAATATGCTAAATGTATCATGATTGAGAAACAAGATCTAATAGATTATCCCGTTTTTGAGACTGTTATAGCAATACTGGTCCAATTATATATATAGTTATGAACTTAGAGATGACTTATTAAAACTTAGAGGGAATTTTAATTGGAAGACAATATAGCTTCCAAATCATTGAAGAGAAAACTAACCTCAAAAAAATTAATCAATGCAGCTAAGATGGAGTAACGGAGACCGTATTTACCATCGTAGGATAGACCCCAATGTGGATAAAATCTATGAAGCAATGCTTTTTAAGCCATGTGAAAACGATCATCCACTAGGACCTCGTCCTGCCGCCTCCATACCCAGGCTGCTAGGCCTCCTACTGCCACTACCAAGGATGTCCACCAGGTGGCGACATTGCCCCCCTCTGCTCCTGCTGCAGAGCCAGTCCTGAGCAGCCCTGCTCCAGGTTTTGGCAGGCCGCTCCCAGAAGCGCGCTCGTGGGCCTTGCTCCCTTTTAGCCACCAGCAAAGGGATCGAGGATGAGCACTGAGCCTCCTTACTCATCGAAGATCTAGGAACCTATCTGATTTCTGAGCAGTCCTTTACCCTCGTCTGCCGTCAGGTACTCTCCACCCGACTTGCAGAGTCCGCGGCTTGGGCAGCCTGCACGCTGGCCCCGGCCCGTCAGGATCTCTTCCCCCCACCCCCACCCCACCCCCACCCCCCGCACCCCCCCGGCCAAGAGGCCACGCGCGGTCGTGAGCAGGGCTCCAGGCCTCTGGAGCCGCGCCGCTTGGACTGCGTCCTGGCCCTGGGCTCGCGAGCTCCATGCCCTGGGCTGAGCCACTTAACATCTCTAAGCTAGTTTCCTCATCAGTACAATGAGGGCATAATCGGTATGGGGGGGAAAAAATCAGAATCTGGGGGGGACTACATTTCTGGTGATTGAAGATTATTTTCAGTTTGAATTATACAGTGAGGGACACCATACAATTTTTACTACTGCAGACTTCTGAAGGACAGCTTCTAGTATTCTTAAAACTAATGCATGCACGTACACACAAACACACGTGCACACACACTGACTCTGCTCCGCCTACATCCCCACGCACACACACACGGAGTCATGGACCACGCACACCCCCACAACATACACACAACCACACACGTCCTCAGGCGCGCGCACACACACGCAAAGTCACTGCCACGTGCCACACACGTCCAGGCTCAACTTTAGAATTCCCAGACTCAGGGGAGTCCTGCGAAGAAAGCGACAGTGCGGGGAGAGCCGATTCCCAGTCTCTGACCGCCAGCCTGACCCTTTTCTGCCCAATGCTGGGTCCATCCCATGCCCCAAGGGGCCTTGGATGTGCACAGGGGGACACTCAGACCTCACATCCGGGCTCTGTCCGTAACCTCCATGCCAACAGCTGCCCGTTGGCCTCTCTGTGAGTCCTGGGATGCTGAACTCCGGGGAGAGCCGGTGCAGAAACTACAAGCGGGACAGGGGCTGCTGGGGCAGGGCATTCGGGGTCCTGGGATTCCAGAGCACGGGGTGGAGCCAATGGGCGTGTCCCCTTGGCCCTGCTGACTCCACCCCGTAGAGGGCGTGGCCAGAGGGAGTGTCAGGGCCAGAGGGACCCTCTGTAGTTCAGGACCCAGGACAGCGCGGGGGTGTCGGGGGTGGGGGTTGGGGGGCCGCCCCTTGCCGTGGTCTAAGGGCAGAAGCCCTAAGGAAGGGCCGGAGGAGGCTGTAAGGTATCCTCACTGCCATCAATTAAAAAAACAAAAGCCCGCCGCAGGCGAGGGTGGGGAGGGTTTTGCTAGAACAAGGGAAAGACGCTCGCAGAGGTCTGGCCGCAGAGGGCTGGGGGGCTTGCCAGGCTGATGAGGAACCGAGAGGCCGTCGGCCTCTAAACTCCACACGAATTCCTCCGGGTGACCCTGAGATGCAGGGAGACACGGAAAGCACGGTAAACACAGGCCGGAAGCTCAGCAGCCTGTTGCTTGCTTCACCGTCCGTCTGGCGTCCCCTCTGCTAGCAAGCAGCCTTTACCGCATCACCCACGGCTGACCCGGCTCAGGATTCCAGCTGATTTTCCACGGGTGGCATCACTTGCTGGTGACACGAAGCAGGCACGTTAGCCACCTCCCAAACCCTGAGGCTCCTCCTGGGAGGAGCCTGCGGGCCCCCAGTCCAGCCTCTGCGCCACGATGCTCCTTAGTGCCGCTCCCGGTTCGCTGCCCCGGCCTCTAGCTCTGGCCGGAACCTCGCTGGATTGGCGATAAATGGCACCCATGCACCACGTGTAAGCTTGGGGTCCAGATGTGACCATGGCTCGTCTCTTCTTCCCATCGATTGGGGGATTGTTCGGGCTTCATGTCATCGTGTTGGCAGGAAGGCCAGCACCGCCCCCCTGAGACCTCCCTGAAGACACATAGAAACATAGGACACAATGCAGCCCATCTCTTTGTTTTAAAACACCTTTACAGGGCTACGAGTTCTGTTCCGTCAATTAGACACATCTCACGTGTAGTATTTGATCAATTTTCATACATGTCTACACCCAGAAAGCCATCGCCACAATCAAGAGAGCTAACATGTCCACCACTCCCCAAGACGGGCAATTTTCCGATGCCCATATTTACCCCTTCCCACCGCCGTCCCTCCCTGGTAACCATAAGTTTGTTTCTCTATGTCTGTGGCTCTATTTGTCTTTTGCAGTTAAGATCATTTCTGTCTTTTTTTCTTAGATTTCACATGGAAGTTGTGTCATGCGGCATTTTTCTCTCTTCTGGCTTACTTCACTCAGAATGACTATCTCTGTGTCCAACCATGTTGCCGCAAATGGCATGGTTCCATCCTTTTTCGCGGCTGTGTAGTATTCCGCGGCATAAAAAGACAACGACTTCTTTATCCAGTCACCAGTCGTTAGATGTTGGGGTTAGTTCCACGTCCTGGCTAATACAAACAGGGCTGCTGTGAGCATTGAGGTGCATGGGACTTTTTGAGTTAGAGTTTTCTCTTGACATATCCCCAGGCGTGGGAAGGCTGGATCATCAGGTAAGTCCATTTGTAGGTTTTTAAGGAACCTCCATCCCGTCTTCTCTAGTGACAATGCAGCCCGTCTTCCTGAAGCAGAGCCATGCTCACAAAGTAACGGATATTCCTAGAGGTCAGACATGACGTGCATTCAGCTTGGCCTGTTCCAGAAGAAGAGGGCAGTCTGGCAGGGCTGGAGGAGAGTGACCAGGGGAGTGTGGGACAGGCAGGATTCACACCACGTGGGGACATGACAGGCTGGGATAAGGAGCCTGGGCTTCCAGTCATGCCTTGGTAAGCATGGGGCACTGGTTCCAGGACTCCCCACAGATGCCAAAATCCATGGATGCTGATGCCTCTTATACAAAATGACATAGGACTTTATTTTTTACATACAGACATACTTTTCTTCCACGTTGTTGTCGTTTTTACAATGTTGTGTCGAATTCCAGTCTAGAGCACAATTTTCCACTTATGCATAAACATACCCATACAGTCATTGTCACATTCTCTTTCGCTGTGTCCTCCTGTGTACTTTAAATCATCTCTAGGTGACGCGCGGCATGCAAGGCAACGTGAATGCTATGTAAGCGGTTGCCGGTGTGTGGCAAGTTCAATTGTCGCTTTTCGAAACTTTCCGTTTTTTCCCGAATATTTTCAACCCACAGTTAGTTGAATCGGCTGGATCGGGAGCCCCTAGATACAGAGAACCCCCAAGCCCTTCCCACCTCGGAAATTTCCACTGGAAGCGCTGAAGGGGCCCAAAGAGAGGAGAAGAGCGCCCTCTAGCGGCTGCAAACGCTGAGGCATTCCTTCAGCCTATGCAGCGCGGGAGAGAAGGTTTCGGGCCGACTAGCGCAAAAGGAGGGCCCGCCTGGACAGGAAGGAGGAAGGACGACAGCGGAAGCCAGCTCGCACCCTTCCTGGAGCTAGCTGGTTGCAGTGAGGGACGCCGAGGAACTGGGGACACGTCGCGTGGGGAGGGGGGGGGGCAATCCTGGCGGCCAGGAGCAGGGTTCACACAGCTGGCACCCAGTTTGCACGATCAAAATGACAAGGAGAGGGGGTGGGGGGAAGGGGCTGCCTCAGCACCGGGATCCTGACAAGGGCCATAGCGCCGCGACCTCAGCTAATGCGGCTCCCCTGCTAAGCCAGAAAAAGGAAACTGTGAGGCAAGATACTGCAGATTCCACCGCAGCCACACGGATGACTAGATCTCTAACCTGACAAAATGGAACCCTCGGAAACAGGAATCTTCCCTTTCTTCTACACTTTGACCTTGGGACAGGGAGCCACACTTCTCTGACGAGAACCGTCTTTACTCCGGCAGAGAGCTCAGTTTTCCAGGAATAAGTATGGAGAAAAAGTGTGCCGTGATGGTTTAGCAGTTCAAAGCGGAAGCCCGTCTTAGAAACGGGAAAAACATGCTTCTCAATGAAGTCGAGTTATGGCACGAAGCAGGAGGAAGTTTAAGGAAATCTCTCTTAATATCCATTCACCAGACAAGACTAGCCAGTCCTAAAAAGGCAGCACGTTAAATCAAGGAAGATTCTTGCTTCCTTTTTGGGGCGGGAGGGGGGCGGGGGGACATGAGAAACAATGCCGCATTTTAAAACAAGCCTTGGGGCCCTAGATACGGAGAGTGTTGTTGGGTGTTGAGGCTGAGAGGTGTTGCTGAGGAGAACATAAAGCTGCGTATAGACTGGTATGGGTTCCAAGTCTACCGCTGGAAAAAAATTAGCCAATCATGAGTCCATTTGATTGGGAAAGAAGTAAATAACTCAAAAATGGGAAAGACATGGGATTAAATAGCGGTAGCGAGCAATTAAATCCAAGATGTTTATACCTATATTTTCATTGCGAATGCAACAAACTGAAAGCAACTGTCTAAAAAGCAGGAACTGTAGCCCGCGCACGCGCACACACGCACACAATGGGGAACAGCAGAGAGGTAAAATATGCTAAATGTATCATGATTGAGAAACAAGATCTAATAGATTATCCCGTTTTTGAGACTGTTATAGCAATACTGGTCCAATTATATATATAGTTATGAACTTAGAGATGACTTATTAAAACTTAGAGGGAATTTTAATTGGAAGACAATATAGCTTCCAAATCATTGAAGAGAAAACTAACCTCAAAAAAATTAATCAATGCAGCTAAGATGGAGTAACGGAGACCGTATTTACCATCGTAGGATAGACCCCAATGTGGATAAAATCTATGAAGCAATGCTTTTTAAGCCATGTGAAAACGATCATCCACTAGGACCTCGTCCTGCCGCCTCCATACCCAGGCTGCTAGGCCTCCTACTGCCACTACCAAGGATGTCCACCAGGTGGCGACATTGCCCCCCTCTGCTCCTGCTGCAGAGCCAGTCCTGAGCAGCCCTGCTCCAGGTTTTGGCAGGCCGCTCCCAGAAGCGCGCTCGTGGGCCTTGCTCCCTTTTAGCCACCAGCAAAGGGATCGAGGATGAGCACTGAGCCTCCTTACTCATCGAAGATCTAGGAACCTATCTGATTTCTGAGCAGTCCTTTACCCTCGTCTGCCGTCAGGTACTCTCCACCCGACTTGCAGAGTCCGCGGCTTGGGCAGCCTGCACGCTGGCCCCGGCCCGTCAGGATCTCTTCCCCCCACCCCCACCCCACCCCCACCCCCCGCACCCTCCCGGCCAAGAGGCCACGCGCGGTCGTGAGCAGGGCTCCAGGCCTCTGGAGCCGCGCCGCTTGGACTGCGTCCTGGCCCTGGGCTCGCGAGCTCCATGCCCTGGGCTGAGCCACTTAACATCTCTAAGCTAGTTTCCTCATCAGTACAATGAGGGCATAATCAGTATGGGAGGGGGGATCAGAATCTGGGGGGGACTACATTTCTGGTGATTGAAGATTATTTTCAGTTTGAATTATACAGTGAGGGACACCATACAATTTTTACTACTGCAGACTTCTGAAGGACAGCTTCTAGTATTCTTAAAACTAATGCATGCACGTACACACAAACACACGTGCACACACACTGACTCTGCTCCGCCTACATCCCCACGCACACACACACGGAGTCATGGACCACGCACACCCCCACAACATACACACAACCACACACGTCCTCAGGCGCGCGCACACACACGCAAAGTCACTGTCACGTGCCACACACGTCCAGGCTCAACTTTAGAATTCCCAGACTCAGGGGAGTCCTGCGAAGAAAGCGACAGTGCGGGGAGAGCCGATTCCCAGTCTCTGACCGCCAGCCTGACCCTTTTCTGCCCAATGCTGGGTCCATCCCATGCCCCAAGGGGCCTTGGATGTGCACAGGGGGACACTCAGACCTCACATCCGGGCTCTGTCCGTAACCTCCATGCCAACAGCTGCCCGTTGGCCTCTCTGTGAGTCCTGGGATGCTGAACTCCGGGGAGAGCCGGTGCAGAAACTACAAGCGGGACAGGGGCTGCTGGGGCAGGGCAGTCGGGGTCCTGGGATTCCAGAGCACGGGGTGGAGCCAATGGGCGTGTCCCCTTGGCCCTGCTGACTCCACCCCGTAGAGGGCGTGGCCAGAGGGAGTGTCAGGGCCAGAGGGACCCTCTGTAGTTCAGGACCCAGGACAGCGCGGGGGTGTCGGGGGTGGGGGTTGGGGGGCCGCCCCTTGCCGTGGTCTAAGGGCAGAAGCCCTAAGGAAGGGCCGGAGGAGGCTGTAAGGTATCCTCACTGCCATCAATTAAAAAAACAAAAGCCCGCCGCAGGCGAGGGTGGGGAGGGTTTTGCTAGAACAAGGGAAAGACGCTCGCAGAGGTCTGGCCGCAGAGGGCTGGGGGGCTTGCCAGGCTGATGAGGAACCGAGAGGCCGTCGGCCTCTAAACTCCACACGAATTCCTCCGGGTGACCCTGAGATGCAGGGAGACACGGAAAGCACGGTAAACACAGGCCGGAAGCTCAGCAGCCTGTTGCTTGCTTCACCGTCCGTCTGGCGTCCCCTCTGCTAGCAAGCAGCCTTTACCGCATCACCCACGGCTGACCCGGCTCAGGATTCCAGCTGATTTTCCACGGGTGGCATCACTTGCTGGTGACACGAAGCAGGCACGTTAGCCACCTCCCAAACCCTGAGGCTCCTCCTGGGAGGAGCCTGCGGGCCCCCAGTCCAGCCTCTGCGCCACGATGCTCCTTAGTGCCGCTCCCGGTTCGCTGCCCCGGCCTCTAGCTCTGGCCGGAACCTCGCTGGATTGGCGATAAATGGCACCCATGCACCACGTGTAAGCTTGGGGTCCAGATGTGACCATGGCTCGTCTCTTCTTCCCATCGATTGGGGGATTGTTCGGGCTTCATGTCATCGTGTTGGCAGGAAGGCCAGCACCGCCCCCCTGAGACCTCCCTGAAGACACATAGAAACATAGGACACAATGCAGCCCATCTCTTTGTTTTAAAACACCTTTACAGGGCTACGAGTTCTGTTCCATCAATTAGACACATCTCACGTGTAGTATTTGATCAATTTTCATACATGTCTACACCCAGAAAGCCATCGCCACAATCAAGAGAGCTAACATGTCCACCACTCCCCAAGACGGGCAATTTTCCGATGCCCATATTTACCCCTTCCCACCGCCGTCCCTCCCTGGTAACCATAAGTTTGTTTCTCTATGTCTGTGGCTCTATTTGTCTTTTGCAGTTAAGATCATTTCTGTCTTTTTTTCTTAGATTTCACATGGAAGTTGTGTCATGCGGCATTTTTCTCTCTTCTGGCTTACTTCACTCAGAATGACTATCTCTGTGTCCAACCATGTTGCCGCAAATGGCATGGTTCCATCCTTTTTCGCGGCTGTGTAGTATTCCGCGGCATAAAAAGACAACGACTTCTTTATCCAGTCACCAGTCGTTAGATGTTGGGGTTAGTTCCACGTCCTGGCTAATACAAACAGGGCTGCTGTGAGCATTGAGGTGCATGGGACTTTTTGAGTTAGAGTTTTCTCTTGACATATCCCCAGGCGTGGGAAGGCTGGATCATCAGGTAAGTCCATTTGTAGGTTTTTAAGGAACCTCCATCCCGTCTTCTCTAGTGACAATGCAGCCCGTCTTCCTGAAGCAGAGCCATGCTCACAAAGTAACGGATATTCCTAGAGGTCAGACATGACGTGCATTCAGCTTGGCCTGTTCCAGAAGAAGAGGGCAGTCTGGCAGGGCTGGAGGAGAGTGACCAGGGGAGTGTGGGACAGGCAGGATTCACACCACGTGGGGACATGACAGGCTGGGATAAGGAGCCTGGGCTTCCAGTCATGCCTTGGTAAGCATGGGGCACTGGTTCCAGGACTCCCCACAGATGCCAAAATCCATGGATGCTGATGCCTCTTATACAAAATGACATAGGACTTTATTTTTTACATACAAACATACTTTTCTTCCACGTTGTTGTCGTTTTTACAATGTTGTGTCGAATTCCAGTCTAGAGCACAATTTTCCACTTATGCATAAACATACCCATACAGTCATTGTCACATTCTCTTTCGCTGTGTCCTCCTGTGTACTTTAAATCATCTCTAGGTGACGCGCGGCATGCAAGGCAACGTGAATGCTATGTAAGCGGTTGCCGGTGTGTGGCAAGTTCAATTGTCGCTTTTCGAAACTTTCCGTTTTTTCCCGAATATTTTCAACCCACAGTTAGTTGAATCGGCTGGATCGGGAGCCCCTAGATACAGAGAACCCCCAAGCCCTTCCCACCTCGGAAATTTCCACTGGAAGCGCTGAAGGGGCCCAAAGAGAGGAGAAGAGCGCCCTCTAGCGGCTGCAAACGCTGAGGCATTCCTTCAGCCTATGCAGCGCGGGAGAGAAGGTTTCGGGCCGACTAGCGCAAAAGGAGGGCCCGCCTGGACAGGAAGGAGGAAGGACGACAGCGGAAGCCAGCTCGCACCCTTCCTGGAGCTAGCTGGTTGCAGTGAGGGACGCCGAGGAACTGGGGACACGTCGCGTGGGGAGGGGGGGGCAATCCTGGCGGCCAGGAGCAGGGTTCACACAGCTGGCACCCAGTTTGCACGATCAAAATGACAAGGAGAGGGGGTGGGGGGAAGGGGCTGCCTCAGCACCGGGATCCTGACAAGGGCCATAGCGCCGCGACCTCAGCTAATGCGGCTCCCCTGCTAAGCCAGAAAAAGGAAACTGTGAGGCAAGATACTGCAGATTCCACCGCAGCCACACGGATGACTAGATCTCTAACCTGACAAAATGGAACCCTCGGAAACAGGAATCTTCCCTTTCTTCTACACTTTGACCTTGGGACAGGGAGCCACACTTCTCTGACGGGAACCGTCTTTACTCCGGCAGAGAGCTCAGTTTTCCAGGAATAAGTATGGAGAAAAAGTGTGCCGTGATGGTTTAGCAGTTCAAAGCGGAAGCCCGTCTTAGAAACGGGAAAAACATGCTTCTCAATGAAGTCGAGTTATGGCACGAAGCAGGAGGAAGTTTAAGGAAATCTCTCTTAATATCCATTCACCAGACAAGACTAGCCAGTCCTAAAAAGGCAGCACGTTAAATCAAGGAAGATTCTTGCTTCCTTTTTGGGGCGGGAGGGGGGCGGGGGGACATGAGAAACAATGCCGCATTTTAAAACAAGCCTTGGCGCCCTAGATACGGAGAGTGTTGTTGGGTGTTGAGGCTGAGAGGTGTTGCTGAGGAGAACATAAAGCTGCGTATAGACTGGTATGGGTTCCAAGTCTACCGCTGGAAAAAAATTAGCCAATCATGAGTCCATTTGATTGGGAAAGAAGTAAATAACTCAAAAATGGGAAAGACATGGGATTAAATAGCGGTAGCGAGCAATTAAATCCAAGATGTTTATACCTATATTTTCATTGCGAATGCAACAAACTGAAAGCAACGGTCTAAAAAGCAGGAACTGTAGCCCGCGCACGCGCACACACGCACACAATGGGGAACAGCAGAGAGGTAAAATATGCTAAATGTATCATGATTGAGAAACAAGATCTAATAGATTATCCCGTTTTTGAGACTGTTATAGCAATACTGGTCCAATTATATATATAGTTATGAACTTAGAGATGACTTATTAAAACTTAGAGGGAATTTTAATTGGAAGACAATATAGCTTCCAAATCATTGAAGAGAAAACTAACCTCAAAAAAATTAATCAATGCAGCTAAGATGGAGTAACGGAGACCGTATTTACCATCGTAGGATAGACCCCAATGTGGATAAAATCTATGAAGCAATGCTTTTTAAGCCATGTGAAAACGATCATCCACTAGGACCTCGTCCTGCCGCCTCCATACCCAGGCTGCTAGGCCTCCTACTGCCACTACCAAGGATGTCCACCAGGTGGCGACATTGCCCCCCTCTGCTCCTGCTGCAGAGCCAGTCCTGAGCAGCCCTGCTCCAGGTTTTGGCAGGCCGCTCCCAGAAGCGCGCTCGTGGGCCTTGCTCCCTTTTAGCCACCAGCAAAGGGATCGAGGATGAGCACTGAGCCTCCTTACTCATCGAAGATCTAGGAACCTATCTGATTTCTGAGCAGTCCTTTACCCTCGTCTGCCGTCAGGTACTCTCCACCCGACTTGCAGAGTCCGCGGCTTGGGCAGCCTGCACGCTGGCCCCGGCCCGTCAGGATCTCTTCCCCCCACCCCCACCCCACCCCCACCCCCCGCACCCCCCCGGCCAAGAGGCCACGCGCGGTCGTGAGCAGGGCTCCAGGCCTCTGGAGCCGCGCCGCTTGGACTGCGTCCTGGCCCTGGGCTCGCGAGCTCCATGCCCTGGGCTGAGCCACTTAACATCTCTAAGCTAGTTTCCTCATCAGTACAATGAGGGCATAATCGGTATGGGAGGGGGGATCAGAATCTGGGGGGGACTACATTTCTGGTGATTGAAGATTATTTTCAGTTTGAATTATACAGTGAGGGACACCATACAATTTTTACTACTGCAGACTTCTGAAGGACAGCTTCTAGTATTCTTAAAACTAATGCATGCACGTACACACAAACACACGTGCACACACACTGACTCTGCTCCGCCTACATCCCCACGCACACACACACGGAGTCATGGACCACGCACACCCCCACAACATACACACAACCACACACGTCCTCAGGCGCGCGCACACACACGCAAAGTCACTGCCACGTGCCACACACGTCCAGGCTCAACTTTAGAATTCCCAGACTCAGGGGAGTCCTGCGAAGAAAGCGACAGTGCGGGGAGAGCCGATTCCCAGTCTCTGACCGCCAGCCTGACCCTTTTCTGCCCAATGCTGGGTCCATCCCATGCCCCAAGGGGCCTTGGATGTGCACAGGGGGACACTCAGACCTCACATCCGGGCTCTGTCCGTAACCTCCATGCCAACAGCTGCCCGTTGGCCTCTCTGTGAGTCCTGGGATGCTGAACTCCGGGGAGAGCCGGTGCAGAAACTACAAGCGGGACAGGGGCTGCTGGGGCAGGGCATTCGGGGTCCTGGGATTCCAGAGCACGGGGTGGAGCCAATGGGCGTGTCCCCTTGGCCCTGCTGACTCCACCCCGTAGAGGGCGTGGCCAGAGGGAGTGTCAGGGCCAGAGGGACCCTCTGTAGTTCAGGACCCAGGACAGCGCGGGGGTGTCGGGGGTGGGGGTTGGGGGGCCGCCCCTTGCCGTGGTCTAAGGGCAGAAGCCCTAAGGAAGGGCCGGAGGAGGCTGTAAGGTATCCTCACTGCCATCAATTAAAAAAACAAAAGCCCGCCGCAGGCGAGGGTGGGGAGGGTTTTGCTAGAACAAGGGAAAGACGCTCGCAGAGGTCTGGCCGCAGAGGGCTGGGGGGCTTGCCAGGCTGATGAGGAACCGAGAGGCCGTCGGCCTCTAAACTCCACACGAATTCCTCCGGGTGACCCTGAGATGCAGGGAGACACGGAAAGCACGGTAAACACAGGCCGGAAGCTCAGCAGCCTGTTGCTTGCTTCACCGTCCGTCTGGCGTCCCCTCTGCTAGCAAGCAGCCTTTACCGCATCACCCACGGCTGACCCGGCTCAGGATTCCAGCTGATTTTCCACGGGTGGCATCACTTGCTGGTGACACGAAGCAGGCACGTTAGCCACCTCCCAAACCCTGAGGCTCCTCCTGGGAGGAGCCTGCGGGCCCCCAGTCCAGCCTCTGTGCCACGATGCTCCTTAGTGCCGCTCCCGGTTCGCTGCCCCGGCCTCTAGCTCTGGCCGGAACCTCGCTGGATTGGCGATAAATGGCACCCATGCACCACGTGTAAGCTTGGGGTCCAGATGTGACCATGGCTCGTCTCTTCTTCCCATCGATTGGGGGATTGTTCGGGCTTCATGTCATCGTGTTGGCAGGAAGGCCAGCACCGCCCCCCTGAGACCTCCCTGAAGACACATAGAAACATAGGACACAATGCAGCCCATCTCTTTGTTTTAAAACACCTTTACAGGGCTACGAGTTCTGTTCCGTCAATTAGACACATCTCACGTGTAGTATTTGATCAATTTTCATACATGTCTACACCCAGAAAGCCATCGCCACAATCAAGAGAGCTAACATGTCCACCACTCCCCAAGACGGGCAATTTTCCGATGCCCATATTTACCCCTTCCCACCGCCGTCCCTCCCTGGTAACCATAAGTTTGTTTCTCTATGTCTGTGGCTCTATTTGTCTTTTGCAGTTAAGATCATTTCTGTCTTTTTTTCTTAGATTTCACATGGAAGTTGTGTCATGCGGCATTTTTCTCTCTTCTGGCTTACTTCACTCAGAATGACTATCTCTGTGTCCAACCATGTTGCCGCAAATGGCATGGTTCCATCCTTTTTCGCGGCTGTGTAGTATTCCGCGGCATAAAAAGACAACGACTTCTTTATCCAGTCACCAGTCGTTAGATGTTGGGGTTAGTTCCACGTCCTGGCTAATACAAACAGGGCTGCTGTGAGCATTGAGGTGCATGGGACTTTTTGAGTTAGAGTTTTCTCTTGACATATCCCCAGGCGTGGGAAGGCTGGATCATCAGGTAAGTCCATTTGTAGGTTTTTAAGGAACCTCCATCCCGTCTTCTCTAGTGACAATGCAGCCCGTCTTCCTGAAGCAGAGCCATGCTCACAAAGTAACGGATATTCCTAGAGGTCAGACATGACGTGCATTCAGCTTGGCCTGTTCCAGAAGAAGAGGGCAGTCTGGCAGGGCTGGAGGAGAGTGACCAGGGGAGTGTGGGACAGGCAGGATTCACACCACGTGGGGACATGACAGGCTGGGATAAGGAGCCTGGGCTTCCAGTCATGCCTTGGTAAGCATGGGGCACTGGTTCCAGGACTCCCCACAGATGCCAAAATCCATGGATGCTGATGCCTCTTATACAAAATGACATAGGACTTTATTTTTTACATACAAACATACTTTTCTTCCACGTTGTTGTCGTTTTTACAATGTTGTGTCGAATTCCAGTCTAGAGCACAATTTTCCACTTATGCATAAACATACCCATACAGTCATTGTCACATTCTCTTTCGCTGTGTCCTCCTGTGTACTTTAAATCATCTCTAGGTGACGCGCGGCATGCAAGGCAACGTGAATGCTATGTAAGCGGTTGCCGGTGTGTGGCAAGTTCAATTGTCGCTTTTCGAAACTTTCCGTTTTTTCCCGAATATTTTCAACCCACAGTTAGTTGAATCGGCTGGATCGGGAGCCCCTAGATACAGAGAACCCCCAAGCCCTTCCCACCTCGGAAATTTCCACTGGAAGCGCTGAAGGGGCCCAAAGAGAGGAGAAGAGCGCCCTCTAGCGGCTGCAAACGCTGAGGCATTCCTTCAGCCTATGCAGCGCGGGAGAGAAGGTTTCGGGCCGACTAGCGCAAAAGGAGGGCCCGCCTGGACAGGAAGGAGGAAGGACGACAGCGGAAGCCAGCTCGCACCCTTCCTGGAGCTAGCTGGTTGCAGTGAGGGACGCCGAGGAACTGGGGACACGTCGCGTGGGGAGGGGGGGGCAATCCTGGCGGCCAGGAGCAGGGTTCACACAGCTGGCACCCAGTTTGCACGATCAAAATGACAAGGAGAGGGGGTGGGGGGAAGGGGCTGCCTCAGCACCGGGATCCTGACAAGGGCCATAGCGCCGCGACCTCAGCTAATGCGGCTCCCCTGCTAAGCCAGAAAAAGGAAACTGTGAGGCAAGATACTGCAGATTCCACCGCAGCCACACGGATGACTAGATCTCTAACCTGACAAAATGGAACCCTCGGAAACAGGAATCTTCCCTTTCTTCTACACTTTGACCTTGGGACAGGGAGCCACACTTCTCTGACGGGAACCGTCTTTACTCCGGCAGAGAGCTCAGTTTTCCAGGAATAAGTATGGAGAAAAAGTGTGCCGTGATGGTTTAGCAGTTCAAAGCGGAAGCCCGTCTTAGAAACGGGAAAAACATGCTTCTCAATGAAGTCGAGTTATGGCACGAAGCAGGAGGAAGTTTAAGGAAATCTCTCTTAATATCCATTCACCAGACAAGACTAGCCAGTCCTAAAAAGGCAGCACGTTAAATCAAGGAAGATTCTTGCTTCCTTTTTGGGGCGGGAGGGGGGCGGGGGGACATGAGAAACAATGCCGCATTTTAAAACAAGCCTTGGGGCCCTAGATACGGAGAGTGTTGTTGGGTGTTGAGGCTGAGAGGTGTTGCTGAGGAGAACATAAAGCTGCGTATAGACTGGTATGGGTTCCAAGTCTACCGCTGGAAAAAAATTAGCCAATCATGAGTCCATTTGATTGGGAAAGAAGTAAATAACTCAAAAATGGGAAAGACATGGGATTAAATAGCGGTAGCGAGCAATTAAATCCAAGATGTTTATACCTATATTTTCATTGCGAATGCAACAAACTGAAAGCAACTGTCTAAAAAGCAGGAACTGTAGCCCGCGCACGCGCACACACGCACACAATGGGGAACAGCAGAGAGGTAAAATATGCTAAATGTATCATGATTGAGAAACAAGATCTAATAGATTATCCCGTTTTTGAGACTGTTATAGCAATACTGGTCCAATTATATATATAGTTATGAACTTAGAGATGACTTATTAAAACTTAGAGGGAATTTTAATTGGAAGACAATATAGCTTCCAAATCATTGAAGAGAAAACTAACCTCAAAAAAATTAATCAATGCAGCTAAGATGGAGTAACGGAGACCGTATTTACCATCGTAGGATAGACCCCAATGTGGATAAAATCTATGAAGCAATGCTTTTTAAGCCATGTGAAAACGATCATCCACTAGGACCTCGTCCTGCCGCCTCCATACCCAGGCTGCTAGGCCTCCTACTGCCACTACCAAGGATGTCCACCAGGTGGCGACATTGCCCCCCTCTGCTCCTGCTGCAGAGCCAGTCCTGAGCAGCCCTGCTCCAGGTTTTGGCAGGCCGCTCCCAGAAGCGCGCTCGTGGGCCTTGCTCCCTTTTAGCCACCAGCAAAGGGATCGAGGATGAGCACTGAGCCTCCTTACTCATCGAAGATCTAGGAACCTATCTGATTTCTGAGCAGTCCTTTACCCTCGTCTGCCGTCAGGTACTCTCCACCCGACTTGCAGAGTCCGCGGCTTGGGCAGCCTGCACGCTGGCCCCGGCCCGTCAGGATCTCTTCCCCCCACCCCCACCCCACCCCCACCCCCCGCACCCCCCCGGCCAAGAGGCCACGCGCGGTCGTGAGCAGGGCTCCAGGCCTCTGGAGCCGCGCCGCTTGGACTGCGTCCTGGCCCTGGGCTCGCGAGCTCCATGCCCTGGGCTGAGCCACTTAACATCTCTAAGCTAGTTTCCTCATCAGTACAATGAGGGCATAATCGGTATGGGGGGGAAAAAATCAGAATCTGGGGGGGACTACATTTCTGGTGATTGAAGATTATTTTCAGTTTGAATTATACAGTGAGGGACACCATACAATTTTTACTACTGCAGACTTCTGAAGGACAGCTTCTAGTATTCTTAAAACTAATGCATGCACGTACACACAAACACACGTGCACACACACTGACTCTGCTCCGCCTACATCCCCACGCACACACACACGGAGTCATGGACCACACACACCCCCACAACATACACACAACCACACACGTCCTCAGGCGCGCGCACACACACGCAAAGTCACTGCCACGTGCCACACACGTCCAGGCTCAACTTTAGAATTCCCAGACTCAGGGGAGTCCTGCGAAGAAAGCGACAGTGCGGGGAGAGCCGATTCCCAGTCTCTGACCGCCAGCCTGACCCTTTTCTGCCCAATGCTGGGTCCATCCCATGCCCCAAGGGGCCTTGGATGTGCACAGGGGGACACTCAGACCTCACATCCGGGCTCTGTCCGTAACCTCCATGCCAACAGCTGCCCGTTGGCCTCTCTGTGAGTCCTGGGATGCTGAACTCCGGGGAGAGCCGGTGCAGAAACTACAAGCGGGACAGGGGCTGCTGGGGCAGGGCATTCGGGGTCCTGGGATTCCAGAGCACGGGGTGGAGCCAATGGGCGTGTCCCCTTGGCCCTGCTGACTCCACCCCGTAGAGGGCGTGGCCAGAGGGAGTGTCAGGGCCAGAGGGACCCTCTGTAGTTCAGGACCCAGGACAGCGCGGGGGTGTCGGGGGTGGGGGTTGGGGGGCCGCCCCTTGCCGTGGTCTAAGGGCAGAAGCCCTAAGGAAGGGCCGGAGGAGGCTGTAAGGTATCCTCACTGCCATCAATTAAAAAAACAAAAGCCCGCCGCAGGCGAGGGTGGGGAGGGTTTTGCTAGAACAAGGGAAAGACGCTCGCAGAGGTCTGGCCGCAGAGGGCTGGGGGGCTTGCCAGGCTGATGAGGAACCGAGAGGCCGTCGGCCTCTAAACTCCACACGAATTCCTCCGGGTGACCCTGAGATGCAGGGAGACACGGAAAGCACGGTAAACACAGGCCGGAAGCTCAGCAGCCTGTTGCTTGCTTCACCGTCCGTCTGGCGTCCCCTCTGCTAGCAAGCAGCCTTTACCGCATCACCCACGGCTGACCCGGCTCAGGATTCCAGCTGATTTTCCACGGGTGGCATCACTTGCTGGTGACACGAAGCAGGCACGTTAGCCACCTCCCAAACCCTGAGGCTCCTCCTGGGAGGAGCCTGCGGGCCCCCAGTCCAGCCTCTGCGCCACGATGCTCCTTAGTGCCGCTCCCGGTTCGCTGCCCCGGCCTCTAGCTCTGGCCGGAACCTCGCTGGATTGGCGATAAATGGCACCCATGCACCACGTGTAAGCTTGGGGTCCAGATGTGACCATGGCTCGTCTCTTCTTCCCATCGATTGGGGGATTGTTCGGGCTTCATGTCATCGTGTTGGCAGGAAGGCCAGCACCGCCCCCCTGAGACCTCCCTGAAGACACATAGAAACATAGGACACAATGCAGCCCATCTCTTTGTTTTAAAACACCTTTACAGGGCTACGAGTTCTGTTCCGTCAATTAGACACATCTCACGTGTAGTATTTGATCAATTTTCATACATGTCTACACCCAGAAAGCCATCGCCACAATCAAGAGAGCTAACATGTCCACCACTCCCCAAGACGGGCAATTTTCCGATTCCCATATTTACCCCTTCCCACCGCCGTCCCTCCCTGGTAACCATAAGTTTGTTTCTCTATGTCTGTGGCTCTATTTGTCTTTTGCAGTTAAGATCATTTCTGTCTTTTTTTCTTAGATTTCACATGGAAGTTGTGTCATGCGGCATTTTTCTCTCTTCTGGCTTACTTCACTCAGAATGACTATCTCTGTGTCCAACCATGTTGCCGCAAATGGCATGGTTCCATCCTTTTTCGCGGCTGTGTAGTATTCCGCGGCATAAAAAGACAACGACTTCTTTATCCAGTCACCAGTCGTTAGATGTTGGGGTTAGTTCCACGTCCTGGCTAATACAAACAGGGCTGCTGTGAGCATTGAGGTGCATGGGACTTTTTGAGTTAGAGTTTTCTCTTGACATATCCCCAGGCGTGGGAAGGCTGGATCATCAGGTAAGTCCATTTGTAGGTTTTTAAGGAACCTCCATCCCGTCTTCTCTAGTGACAATGCAGCCCGTCTTCCTGAAGCAGAGCCATGCTCACAAAGTAACGGATATTCCTAGAGGTCAGACATGACGTGCATTCAGCTTGGCCTGTTCCAGAAGAAGAGGGCAGTCTGGCAGGGCTGGAGGAGAGTGACCAGGGGAGTGTGGGACAGGCAGGATTCACACCACGTGGGGACATGACAGGCTGGGATAAGGAGCCTGGGCTTCCAGTCATGCCTTGGTAAGCATGGGGCACTGGTTCCAGGACTCCCCACAGATGCCAAAATCCATGGATGCTGATGCCTCTTATACAAAATGACATAGGACTTTATTTTTTACATACAAACATACTTTTCTTCCACGTTGTTGTCGTTTTTACAATGTTGTGTCGAATTCCAGTCTAGAGCACAATTTTCCACTTATGCATAAACATACCCATACAGTCATTGTCACATTCTCTTTCGCTGTGTCCTCCTGTGTACTTTAAATCATCTCTAGGTGACGCGCGGCATGCAAGGCAACGTGAATGCTATGTAAGCGGTTGCCGGTGTGTGGCAAGTTCAATTGTCGCTTTTCGAAACTTTCCGTTTTTTCCCGAATATTTTCAACCCACAGTTAGTTGAATCGGCTGGATCGGGAGCCCCTAGATACAGAGAACCCCCAAGCCCTTCCCACCTCGGAAATTTCCACTGGAAGCGCTGAAGGGGCCCAAAGAGAGGAGAAGAGCGCCCTCTAGCGGCTGCAAACGCTGAGGCATTCCTTCAGCCTATGCAGCGCGGGAGAGAAGGTTTCGGGCCGACTAGCGCAAAAGGAGGGCCCGCCTGGACAGGAAGGAGGAAGGACGACAGCGGAAGCCAGCTCGCACCCTTCCTGGAGCTAGCTGGTTGCAGTGAGGGACGCCGAGGAACTGGGGACACGTCGCGTGGGGAGGGGGGGGGCAATCCTGGCGGCCAGGAGCAGGGTTCACACAGCTGGCACCCAGTTTGCACGATCAAAATGACAAGGAGAGGGGGTGGGGGGAAGGGGCTGCCTCAGCACCGGGATCCTGACAAGGGCCATAGCGCCGCGACCTCAGCTAATGCGGCTCCCCTGCTAAGCCAGAAAAAGGAAACTGTGAGGCAAGATACTGCAGATTCCACCGCAGCCACACGGATGACTAGATCTCTAACCTGACAAAATGGAACCCTCGGAAACAGGAATCTTCCCTTTCTTCTACACTTTGACCTTGGGACAGGGAGCCACACTTCTCTGACGGGAACCGTCTTTACTCCGGCAGAGAGCTCAGTTTTCCAGGAATAAGTATGGAGAAAAAGTGTGCCGTGATGGTTTAGCAGTTCAAAGCGGAAGCCCGTCTTAGAAACGGGAAAAACATGCTTCTCAATGAAGTCGAGTTATGGCACGAAGCAGGAGGAAGTTTAAGGAAATCTCTCTTAATATCCATTCACCAGACAAGACTAGCCAGTCCTAAAAAGGCAGCACGTTAAATCAAGGAAGATTCTTGCTTCCTTTTTGGGGCGGGAGGGGGGCGGGGGGACATGAGAAACAATGCCGCATTTTAAAACAAGCCTTGGGGCCCTAGATACGGAGAGTGTTGTTGGGTGTTGAGGCTGAGAGGTGTTGCTGAGGAGAACATAAAGCTGCGTATAGACTGGTATGGGTTCCAAGTCTACCGCTGGAAAAAAATTAGCCAATCATGAGTCCATTTGATTGGGAAAGAAGTAAATAACTCAAAAATGGGAAAGACATGGGATTAAATAGCGGTAGCGAGCAATTAAATCCAAGATGTTTATACCTATATTTTCATTGCGAATGCAACAAACTGAAAGCAACGGTCTAAAAAGCAGGAACTGTAGCCCGCGCACGCGCACACACGCACACAATGGGGAACAGCAGAGAGGTAAAATATGCTAAATGTATCATGATTGAGAAACAAGATCTAATAGATTATCCCGTTTTTGAGACTGTTATAGCAATACTGGTCCAATTATATATATAGTTATGAACTTAGAGATGACTTATTAAAACTTAGAGGGAATTTTAATTGGAAGACAATATAGCTTCCAAATCATTGAAGAGAAAACTAACCTCAAAAAAATTAATCAATGCAGCTAAGATGGAGTAACGGAGACCGTATTTACCATCGTAGGATAGACCCCAATGTGGATAAAATCTATGAAGCAATGCTTTTTAAGCCATGTGAAAACGATCATCCACTAGGACCTCGTCCTGCCGCCTCCATACCCAGGCTGCTAGGCCTCCTACTGCCACTACCAAGGATGTCCACCAGGTGGCGACATTGCCCCCCCTCTGCTCCTGCTGCAGAGCCAGTCCTGAGCAGCCCTGCTCCAGGTTTTGGCAGGCCGCTCCCAGAAGCGCGCTCGTGGGCCTTGCTCCCTTTTAGCCACCAGCAAAGGGATCGAGGATGAGCACTGAGCCTCCTTACTCATCGAAGATCTAGGAACCTATCTGATTTCTGAGCAGTCCTTTACCCTCGTCTGCCGTCAGGTACTCTCCACCCGACTTGCAGAGTCCGCGGCTTGGGCAGCCTGCACGCTGGCCCCGGCCCGTCAGGATCTCTTCCCCCCACCCCCACCCCACCCCCACCCCCCGCACCTCACCCGGCCAAGAGGCCACGCGCGGTCGTGAGCAGGGCTCCAGGCCTCTGGAGCCGCGCCGCTTGGACTGCGTCCTGGCCCTGGGCTCGCGAGCTCCATGCCCTGGGCTGAGCCACTTAACATCTCTAAGCTAGTTTCCTCATCAGTACAATGAGGGCATAATCGGTATGGGAGGGGGGATCAGAATCTGGGGGGGACTACATTTCTGGTGATTGAAGATTATTTTCAGTTTGAATTATACAGTGAGGGACACCATACAATTTTTACTACTGCAGACTTCTGAAGGACAGCTTCTAGTATTCTTAAAACTAATGCATGCACGTACACACAAACACACGTGCACACACACTGACTCTGCTCCGCCTACATCCCCACGCACACACACACGGAGTCATGGACCACGCACACCCCCACAACATACACACAACCACACACGTCCTCAGGCGCGCGCACACACACGCAAAGTCACTGCCACGTGCCACACACGTCCAGGCTCAACTTTAGAATTCCCAGACTCAGGGGAGTCCTGCGAAGAAAGCGACAGTGCGGGGAGAGCCGATTCCCAGTCTCTGACCGCCAGCCTGACCCTTTTCTGCCCAATGCTGGGTCCATCCCATGCCCCAAGGGGCCTTGGATGTGCACAGGGGGACACTCAGACCTCACATCCGGGCTCTGTCCGTAACCTCCATGCCAACAGCTGCCCGTTGGCCTCTCTGTGAGTCCTGGGATGCTGAACTCCGGGGAGAGCCGGTGCAGAAACTACAAGCGGGACAGGGGCTGCTGGGGCAGGGCATTCGGGGTCCTGGGATTCCAGAGCACGGGGTGGAGCCAATGGGCGTGTCCCCTTGGCCCTGCTGACTCCACCCCGTAGAGGGCGTGGCCAGAGGGAGTGTCAGGGCCAGAGGGACCCTCTGTAGTTCAGGACCCAGGACAGCGCGGGGGTGTCGGGGGTGGGGGTTGGGGGGCCGCCCCTTGCCGTGGTCTAAGGGCAGAAGCCCTAAGGAAGGGCCGGAGGAGGCTGTAAGGTATCCTCACTGCCATCAATTAAAAAAACAAAAGCCCGCCGCAGGCGAGGGTGGGGAGGGTTTTGCTAGAACAAGGGAAAGACGCTCGCAGAGGTCTGGCCGCAGAGGGCTGGGGGGCTTGCCAGGCTGATGAGGAACCGAGAGGCCGTCGGCCTCTAAACTCCACACGAATTCCTCCGGGTGACCCTGAGATGCAGGGAGACACGGAAAGCACGGTAAACACAGGCCGGAAGCTCAGCAGCCTGTTGCTTGCTTCACCGTCCGTCTGGCGTCCCCTCTGCTAGCAAGCAGCCTTTACCGCATCACCCACGGCTGACCCGGCTCAGGATTCCAGCTGATTTTCCACGGGTGGCATCACTTGCTGGTGACACGAAGCAGGCACGTTAGCCACCTCCCAAACCCTGAGGCTCCTCCTGGGAGGAGCCTGCGGGCCCCCAGTCCAGCCTCTGCGCCACGATGCTCCTTAGTGCCGCTCCCGGTTCGCTGCCCCGGCCTCTAGCTCTGGCCGGAACCTCGCTGGATTGGCGATAAATGGCACCCATGCACCACGTGTAAGCTTGGGGTCCAGATGTGACCATGGCTCGTCTCTTCTTCCCATCGATTGGGGGATTGTTCGGGCTTCATGTCATCGTGTTGGCAGGAAGGCCAGCACCGCCCCCCTGAGACCTCCCTGAAGACACATAGAAACATAGGACACAATGCAGCCCATCTCTTTGTTTTAAAACACCTTTACAGGGCTACGAGTTCTGTTCCGTCAATTAGACACATCTCACGTGTAGTATTTGATCAATTTTCATACATGTCTACACCCAGAAAGCCATCGCCACAATCAAGAGAGCTAACATGTCCACCACTCCCCAAGACGGGCAATTTTCCGATGCCCATATTTACCCCTTCCCACCGCCGTCCCTCCCTGGTAACCATAAGTTTGTTTCTCTATGTCTGTGGCTCTATTTGTCTTTTGCAGTTAAGATCATTTCTGTCTTTTTTTCTTAGATTTCACATGGAAGTTGTGTCATGCGGCATTTTTCTCTCTTCTGGCTTACTTCACTCAGAATGACTATCTCTGTGTCCAACCATGTTGCCGCAAATGGCATGGTTCCATCCTTTTTCGCGGCTGTGTAGTATTCCGCGGCATAAAAAGACAACGACTTCTTTATCCAGTCACCAGTCGTTAGATGTTGGGGTTAGTTCCACGTCCTGGCTAATACAAACAGGGCTGCTGTGAGCATTGAGGTGCATGGGACTTTTTGAGTTAGAGTTTTCTCTTGACATATCCCCAGGCGTGGGAAGGCTGGATCATCAGGTAAGTCCATTTGTAGGTTTTTAAGGAACCTCCATCCCGTCTTCTCTAGTGACAATGCAGCCCGTCTTCCTGAAGCAGAGCCATGCTCACAAAGTAACGGATATTCCTAGAGGTCAGACATGACGTGCATTCAGCTTGGCCTGTTCCAGAAGAAGAGGGCAGTCTGGCAGGGCTGGAGGAGAGTGACCAGGGGAGTGTGGGACAGGCAGGATTCACACCACGTGGGGACATGACAGGCTGGGATAAGGAGCCTGGGCTTCCAGTCATGCCTTGGTAAGCATGGGGCACTGGTTCCAGGACTCCCCACAGATGCCAAAATCCATGGATGCTGATGCCTCTTATACAAAATGACATAGGACTTTATTTTTTACATACAAACATACTTTTCTTCCACGTTGTTGTCGTTTTTACAATGTTGTGTCGAATTCCAGTCTAGAGCACAATTTTCCACTTATGCATAAACATACCCATACAGTCATTGTCACATTCTCTTTCGCTGTGTCCTCCTGTGTACTTTAAATCATCTCTAGGTGACGCGCGGCATGCAAGGCAACGTGAATGCTATGTAAGCGGTTGCCGGTGTGTGGCAAGTTCAATTGTCGCTTTTCGAAACTTTCCGTTTTTTCCCGAATATTTTCAACCCACAGTTAGTTGAATCGGCTGGATCGGGAGCCCCTAGATACAGAGAACCCCCAAGCCCTTCCCACCTCGGAAATTTCCACTGGAAGCGCTGAAGGGGCCCAAAGAGAGGAGAAGAGCGCCCTCTAGCGGCTGCAAACGCTGAGGCATTCCTTCAGCCTATGCAGCGCGGGAGAGAAGGTTTCGGGCCGACTAGCGCAAAAGGAGGGCCCGCCTGGACAGGAAGGAGGAAGGACGACAGCGGAAGCCAGCTCGCACCCTTCCTGGAGCTAGCTGGTTGCAGTGAGGGACGCCGAGGAACTGGGGACACGTCGCGTGGGGAGGGGGGGGGCAATCCTGGCGGCCAGGAGCAGGGTTCACACAGCTGGCACCCAGTTTGCACGATCAAAATGACAAGGAGAGGGGGTGGGGGGAAGGGGCTGCCTCAGCACCGGGATCCTGACAAGGGCCATAGCGCCGCGACCTCAGCTAATGCGGCTCCCCTGCTAAGCCAGAAAAAGGAAACTGTGAGGCAAGATACTGCAGATTCCACCGCAGCCACACGGATGACTAGATCTCTAACCTGACAAAATGGAACCCTCGGAAACAGGAATCTTCCCTTTCTTCTACACTTTGACCTTGGGACAGGGAGCCACACTTCTCTGACGGGAACCGTCTTTACTCCGGCAGAGAGCTCAGTTTTCCAGGAATAAGTATGGAGAAAAAGTGTGCCGTGATGGTTTAGCAGTTCAAAGCGGAAGCCCGTCTTAGAAACGGGAAAAACATGCTTCTCAATGAAGTCGAGTTATGGCACGAAGCAGGAGGAAGTTTAAGGAAATCTCTCTTAATATCCATTCACCAGACAAGACTAGCCAGTCCTAAAAAGGCAGCACGTTAAATCAAGGAAGATTCTTGCTTCCTTTTTGGGGCGGGAGGGGGGCGGGGGGACATGAGAAACAATGCCGCATTTTAAAACAAGCCTTGGGGCCCTAGATACGGAGAGTGTTGTTGGGTGTTGAGGCTGAGAGGTGTTGCTGAGGAGAACATAAAGCTGCGTATAGACTGGTATGGGTTCCAAGTCTACCGCTGGAAAAAAATTAGCCAATCATGAGTCCATTTGATTGGGAAAGAAGTAAATAACTCAAAAATGGGAAAGACATGGGATTAAATAGCGGTAGCGAGCAATTAAATCCAAGATGTTTATACCTATATTTTCATTGCGAATGCAACAAACTGAAAGCAACTGTCTAAAAAGCAGGAACTGTAGCCCGCGCACGCGCACACACGCACACAATGGGGAACAGCAGAGAGGTAAAATATGCTAAATGTATCATGATTGAGAAACAAGATCTAATAGATTATCCCGTTTTTGAGACTGTTATAGCAATACTGGTCCAATTATATATATAGTTATGAACTTAGAGATGACTTATTAAAACTTAGAGGGAATTTTAATTGGAAGACAATATAGCTTCCAAATCATTGAAGAGAAAACTAACCTCAAAAAAATTAATCAATGCAGCTAAGATGGAGTAACGGAGACCGTATTTACCATCGTAGGATAGACCCCAATGTGGATAAAATCTATGAAGCAATGCTTTTTAAGCCATGTGAAAACGATCATCCACTAGGACCTCGTCCTGCCGCCTCCATACCCAGGCTGCTAGGCCTCCTACTGCCACTACCAAGGATGTCCACCAGGTGGCGACATTGCCCCCCTCTGCTCCTGCTGCAGAGCCAGTCCTGAGCAGCCCTGCTCCAGGTTTTGGCAGGCCGCTCCCAGAAGCGCGCTCGTGGGCCTTGCTCCCTTTTAGCCACCAGCAAAGGGATCGAGGATGAGCACTGAGCCTCCTTACTCATCGAAGATCTAGGAACCTATCTGATTTCTGAGCAGTCCTTTACCCTCGTCTGCCGTCAGGTACTCTCCACCCGACTTGCAGAGTCCGCGGCTTGGGCAGCCTGCACGCTGGCCCCGGCCCGTCAGGATCTCTTCCCCCCACCCCCACCCCACCCCCACCCCCCGCACCCCCCCGGCCAAGAGGCCACGCGCGGTCGTGAGCAGGGCTCCAGGCCTCTGGAGCCGCGCCGCTTGGACTGCGTCCTGGCCCTGGGCTCGCGAGCTCCATGCCCTGGGCTGAGCCACTTAACATCTCTAAGCTAGTTTCCTCATCAGTACAATGAGGGCATAATCAGTATGGGAGGGGGGATCAGAATCTGGGGGGGACTACATTTCTGGTGATTGAAGATAATTTTCAGTTTGAATTATACAGTGAGGGACACCATACAATTTTTACTACTGCAGACTTCTGAAGGACAGCTTCTAGTATTCTTAAAACTAATGCATGCACGTACACACAAACACACGTGCACACACACTGACTCTGCTCCGCCTACATCCCCACGCACACACACACGGAGTCGTGGACCACGCACACCCCCACAACATACACACAACCACACACGTCCTCAGGCGCGCGCACACACACGCAAAGTCACTGTCACGTGCCACACACGTCCAGGCTCAACTTTAGAATTCCCAGACTCAGGGGAGTCCTGCGAAGAAAGCGACAGTGCGGGGAGAGCCGATTCCCAGTCTCTGACCGCCAGCCTGACCCTTTTCTGCCCAATGCTGGGTCCATCCCATGCCCCAAGGGGCCTTGGATGTGCACAGGGGGACACTCAGACCTCACATCCGGGCTCTGTCCGTAACGTCCATGCCAAGAGCTGCCCGTTGGCCTCTCTGTGAGTCCTGGGATGCTGAACTCCGGGGAGAGCCGGTGCAGAAACTACAAGCGGGTCAGGGGCTGCTGGGGCAGGGCAGTCGGGGTCCTGGGATTCCAGAGCACGGGGTGGAGCCAATGGGCGTGTCCCCTTGGCCCTGCTGACTCCACCCCGTAGAGGGCGTGGCCAGAGGGAGTGTCAGGGCCAGAGGGACCCTCTGAAGTTCAGGACCCAGGACAGCGCGGGGGTGTCGGGGGTGGGGGTTGGGGGGCCGCCCCTTGCCGTGCTCTAAGGGCAGAAGCCCTAAGGAAGGGCCGGAGGAGGCTGTAAGGTATCCTCACTGCCATCAATTAAAAAAACAAAAGCCCGCCGCAGGCGAGGGTGGGGAGGGTTTTGCTAGAACAAGGGAAAGACGCTCGCAGAGGTCTGGCCGCAGAGGGCTGGGGGGCTTGCCAGGCTGATGAGGAACCGAGAGGCCGTCGGCCTCTAAACTCCACACGAATTCCTCCGGGTGACCCTGAGATGCAGGGAGACACGGAAAGCACGGTAAACACAGGCCGGAAGCTCAGCAGCCTGTTGCTTGCTTCACCGTCCGTCTGGCGTCCCCTCTGCTAGCAAGCAGCCTTTACCGCATCACCCACGGCTGACCCGACTCAGGATTCCAGCTGATTTTCCACGGGTGGCATCACTTGCTTGTGACACGAAGCAGGCACGTTAGCCACCTCCCAAACCCTGAGGCTCCTCCTGGGAGGAGCCTGCGGGCCCCCAGTCCAGCCTCTGCGCCACGATGCTCCTTAGTGCCGCTCCCGGTTCGCTGCCCCGGCCTCTAGCTCTGGCCGGAACCTCGCTGGATTGGCGATAAATGGCACCCATGCACCACGTGTAAGCTTGGGGTCCAGATGTGACCATGGCTCGTCTCTTCTTCCCATCGATTGGGGGATTGTTCGGGCTTCATGTCATCGTGTTGGCAGGAAGGCCAGCACCGCCCCCCTGAGACCTCCCTGAAGACACATAGAAACATAGGACACAATGCAGCCCATCTCTTTGTTTTAAAACACCTTTACAGGGCTACGAGTTCTGTTCCGTCAATTAGACACATCTCACGTGTAGTATTTGATCAATTTTCATACATGTCTACACCCAGAAAGCCATCGCCACAATCAAGAGAGCTAACATGTCCACCACTCCCCAAGACGGGCAATTTTCCGATTCCCATATTTACCCCTTCCCACCGCCGTCCCTCCCTGGTAACCATAAGTTTGTTTCTCTATGTCTGTGGCTCTATTTGTCTTTTGCAGTTAAGATCATTTCTGTCTTTTTTTCTTAGATTTCACATGGAAGTTGTGTCATGCGGCATTTTTCTCTCTTCTGGCTTACTTCACTCAGAATGACTATCTCTGTGTCCAACCATGTTGCCGCAAATGGCATGGTTCCATCCTTTTTCGCGGCTGTGTAGTATTCCGCGGCATAAAAAGACAACGACTTCTTTATCCAGTCACCAGTCGTTAGATGTTGGGGTTAGTTCCACGTCCTGGCTAATACAAACAGGGCTGCTGTGAGCATTGAGGTGCATGGGACTTTTTGAGTTAGAGTTTTCTCTTGACATATCCCCAGGCGTGGGAAGGCTGGATCATCAGGTAAGTCCATTTGTAGGTTTTTAAGGAACCTCCATCCCGTCTTCTCTAGTGACAATGCAGCCCGTCTTCCTGAAGCAGAGCCATGCTCACAAAGTAACGGATATTCCTAGAGGTCAGACATGACGTGCATTCAGCTTGGCCTGTTCCAGAAGAAGAGGGCAGTCTGGCAGGGCTGGAGGAGAGTGACCAGGGGAGTGTGGGACAGGCAGGATTCACACCACGTGGGGACATGACAGGCTGGGATAAGGAGCCTGGGCTTCCAGTCATGCCTTGGTAAGCATGGGGCACTGGTTCCAGGACTCCCCACAGATGCCAAAATCCATGGATGCTGATGCCTCTTATACAAAATGACATAGGACTTTATTTTTTACATACAAACATACTTTTCTTCCACGTTGTTGTCGTTTTTACAATGTTGTGTCGAATTCCAGTCTAGAGCACAATTTTCCACTTATGCATAAACATACCCATACAGTCATTGTCACATTCTCTTTCGCTGTGTCCTCCTGTGTACTTTAAATCATCTCTAGGTGACGCGCGGCATGCAAGGCAACGTGAATGCTATGTAAGCGGTTGCCGGTGTGTGGCAAGTTCAATTGTCGCTTTTCGAAACTTTCCGTTTTTTCCCGAATATTTTCAACCCACAGTTAGTTGAATCGGCTGGATCGGGAGCCCCTAGATACAGAGAACCCCCAAGCCCTTCCCACCTCGGAAATTTCCACTGGAAGCGCTGAAGGGGCCCAAAGAGAGGAGAAGAGCGCCCTCTAGCGGCTGCAAACGCTGAGGCATTCCTTCAGCCTATGCAGCGCGGGAGAGAAGGTTTCGGGCCGACTAGCGCAAAAGGAGGGCCCGCCTGGACAGGAAGGAGGAAGGACGACAGCGGAAGCCAGCTCGCACCCTTCCTGGAGCTAGCTGGTTGCAGTGAGGGACGCCGAGGAACTGGGGACACGTCGCGTGGGGAGGGGGGGGCAATCCTGGCGGCCAGGAGCAGGGTTCACACAGCTGGCACCCAGTTTGCACGATCAAAATGACAAGGAGAGGGGGTGGGGGGAAGGGGCTGCCTCAGCACCGGGATCCTGACAAGGGCCATAGCGCCGCGACCTCAGCTAATGTTGCTCCCCTGCTAAGCCAGAAAAAGGAAACTGTGAGGCAAGATACTGCAGATTCCACCGCAGCCACACGGATGACTAGATCTCTAACCTGACAAAATGGAACCCTCGGAAACAGGAATCTTCCCTTTCTTCTACACTTTGACCTTGGGACAGGGAGCCACACTTCTCTGACGGGAACCGTCTTTACTCCGGCAGAGAGCTCAGTTTTCCAGGAATAAGTATGGAGAAAAAGTGTGCCGTGATGGTTTAGCAGTTCAAAGCGGAAGCCCGTCTTAGAAACGGGAAAAACATGCTTCTCAATGAAGTCGAGTTATGGCACGAAGCAGGAGGAAGTTTAAGGAAATCTCTCTTAATATCCATTCACCAGACAAGACTAGCCAGTCCTAAAAAGGCAGCACGTTAAATCAAGGAAGATTCTTGCTTCCTTTTTGGGGCGGGAGGGGGGCGGGGGGACATGAGAAACAATGCCGCATTTTAAAACAAGCCTTGGGGCCCTAGATACGGAGAGTGTTGTTGGGTGTTGAGGCTGAGAGGTGTTGCTGAGGAGAACATAAAGCTGCGTATAGACTGGTATGGGTTCCAAGTCTACCGCTGGAAAAAAATTAGCCAATCATGAGTCCATTTGATTGGGAAAGAAGTAAATAACTCAAAAATGGGAAAGACATGGGATTAAATAGCGGTAGCGAGCAATTAAATCCAAGATGTTTATACCTATATTTTCATTGCGAATGCAACAAACTGAAAGCAACTGTCTAAAAAGCAGGAACTGTAGCCCGCGCACGCGCACACACGCACACAATGGGGAACAGCAGAGAGGTAAAATATGCTAAATGTATCATGATTGAGAAACAAGATCTGATAGATTATCCCGTTTTTGAGACTGTTATAGCAATACTGGTCCAATTATATATATAGTTATGAACTTAGAGATGACTTATTAAAACTTAGAGGGAATTTTAATTGGAAGACAATATAGCTTCCAAATCATTGAAGAGAAAACTAACCTCAAAAAAATTAATCAATGCAGCTAAGATGGAGTAACGGAGACCGTATTTACCATCGTAGGATAGACCCCAATGTGGATAAAATCTATGAAGCAATGCTTTTTAAGCCATGTGAAAACGATCATCCACTAGGACCTCGTCCTGCCGCCTCCATACCCAGGCTGCTAGGCCTCCTACTGCCACTACCAAGGATGTCCACCAGGTGGCGACATTGCCCCCCCTCTGCTCCTGCTGCAGAGCCAGTCCTGAGCAGCCCTGCTCCAGGTTTTGGCAGGCCGCTCCCAGAAGCGCGCTCGTGGGCCTTGCTCCCTTTTAGCCACCAGCAAAGGGATCGAGGATGAGCACTGAGCCTCCTTACTCATCGAAGATCTAGGAACCTATCTGATTTCTGAGCAGTCCTTTACCCTCGTCTGCCGTCAGGTACTCTCCACCCGACTTGCAGAGTCCGCGGCTTGGGCAGCCTGCACGCTGGCCCCGGCCCGTCAGGATCTCTTCCCCCCACCCCCACCCCACCCCCACCCCCCGCACCCCCCCGGCCAAGAGGCCACGCGCGGTCGTGAGCAGGGCTCCAGGCCTCTGGAGCCGCGCCGCTTGGACTGCGTCCTGGCCCTGGGCTCGCGAGCTCCATGCCCTGGGCTGAGCCACTTAACATCTCTAAGCTACTTTCCTCATCAGTACAATGAGGGCATAATCAGTATGGGAGGGGGGATCAGAATCTGGGGGGGACTACATTTCTGGTGATTGAAGATTATTTTCAGTTTGAATTATACAGTGAGGGACACCATACAATTTTTACTACTGCAGACTTCTGAAGGACAGCTTCAAGTATTCTTAAAACTAATGCATGCACGTACACACAAACACACGTGCACACACACTGACTCTGCTCCGCCTACATCCCCACGCACACACACACGGAGTCATGGACCACACACACCCCCACAACATACACACAACCACACACGTCCTCAGGCGCGCGCACACTCACGCAAAGTCACTGTCACGTGCCACACACGTCCAGGCTCAACTTTAGAATTCCCAGACTCAGGGGAGTCCTGCGAAGAAAGCGACAGTGCGGGGAGAGCCGATTCCCAGTCTCTGACCGCCAGCCTGACCCTTTTCTGCCCAATGCTGGGTCCATCCCATGCCCCAAGGGGCCTTGGATGTGCACAGGGGGACACTCAGACCTCACATCCGGGCTCTGTCCGTAACCTCCATGCCAACAGCTGCCCGTTGGCCTCTCTGTGAGTCCTGGGATGCTGAACTCCGGGGAGAGCCGGTGCAGAAACTACAAGCGGGTCAGGGGCTGCTGGGGCAGGGCATTCGGGGTCCTGGGATTCCAGAGCACGGGGTGGAGCCAATGGGCGTGTCCCCTTGGCCCTGCTGACTCCACCCCGTAGAGGGCGTGGCCAGAGGGAGTGTCAGGGCCAGAGGGACCCTCTGTAGTTCAGGACCCAGGACAGCGCGGGGGTGTCGGGGTGGGGGTTGGGGGGCCGCCCCTTGCCGTGGTCTAAGGGCAGAAGCCCTAAGGAAGGGCCGGAGGAGGCTGTAAGGTATCCTCACTGCCATCAATTAAAAAAACAAAAGCCCGCCGCAGGCGAGGGTGGGGAGGGTTTTGCTAGAACAAGGGAAAGACGCTCGCAGAGGTCTGGCCGCAGAGGGCTGGGGGGCTTGCCAGGCTGATGAGGAACCGAGAGGCCGTCGGCCTCTAAACTCCACACGAATTCCTCCGGGTGACCCTGAGATGCAGGGAGACACGGAAAGCACGGTAAACACAGGCCGGAAGCTCAGCAGCCTGTTGCTTGCTTCACCGTCCGTCTGGCGTCCCCTCTGCTAGCAAGCAGCCTTTACCGCATCACCCACGGCTGACCCGGCTCAGGATTCCAGCTGATTTTCCACGGGTGGCATCACTTGCTGGTGACACGAAGCAGGCACGTTAGCCACCTCCCAAACCCTGAGGCTCCTCCTGGGAGGAGCCTGCGGGCCCCCAGTCCAGCCTCTGCGCCACGATGCTCCTTAGTGCCGCTCCCGGTTCGCTGCCCCGGCCTCTAGCTCTGGCCGGAACCTCGCTGGATTGGCGATAAATGGCACCCATGCACCACGTGTAAGCTTGGGGTCCAGATGTGACCATGGCTCGTCTCTTCTTCCCATCGATTGGGGGATTGTTCGGGCTTCATGTCATCGTGTTGGCAGGAAGGCCAGCACCGCCCCCCTGAGACCTCCCTGAAGACACATAGAAACATAGGACACAATGCAGCCCATCTCTTTGTTTTAAAACACCTTTACAGGGCTACGAGTTCTGTTCCGTCAATTAGACACATCTCACGTGTAGTATTTGATCAATTTTCATACATGTCTACACCCAGAAAGCCATCGCCACAATCAAGAGAGCTAACATGTCCACCACTCCCCAAGACGGGCAATTTTCCGATTCCCATATTTACCCCTTCCCACCGCCGTCCCTCCCTGGTAACCATAAGTTTGTTTCTCTATGTCTGTGGCTCTATTTGTCTTTTGCAGTTAAGATCATTTCTGTCTTTTTTTCTTAGATTTCACATGGAAGTTGTGTCATGCGGCATTTTTCTCTCTTCTGGCTTACTTCACTCAGAATGACTATCTCTGTGTCCAACCATGTTGCCGCAAATGGCATGGTTCCATCCTTTTTCGCGGCTGTGTAGTATTCCGCGGCATAAAAAGACAACGACTTCTTTATCCAGTCACCAGTCGTTAGATGTTGGGGTTAGTTCCACGTCCTGGCTAATACAAACAGGGCTGCTGTGAGCATTGAGGTGCATGGGACTTTTTGAGTTAGAGTTTTCTCTTGACATATCCCCAGGCGTGGGAAGGCTGGATCATCAGGTAAGTCCATTTGTAGGTTTTTAAGGAACCTCCATCCCGTCTTCTCTAGTGACAATGCAGCCCGTCTTCCTGAAGCAGAGCCATGCTCACAAAGTAACGGATATTCCTAGAGGTCAGACATGACGTGCATTCAGCTTGGCCTGTTCCAGAAGAAGAGGGCAGTCTGGCAGGGCTGGAGGAGACTGACCAGGGGAGTGTGGGACAGGCAGGATTCACACCACGTGGGGACATGACAGGCTGGGATAAGGAGCCTGGGCTTCCAGTCATGCCTTGGTAAGCATGGGGCACTGGTTCCAGGACTCCCCACAGATGCCAAAATCCATGGATGCTGATGCCTCTTATACAAAATGACATAGGACTTTATTTTTTACATACAAACATACTTTTCTTCCACGTTGTTGTCGTTTTTACAATGTTGTGTCGAATTCCAGTCTAGAGCACAATTTTCCACTTATGCATAAACATACCCATACAGTCATTGTCACATTCTCTTTCGCTGTGTCCTCCTGTGTACTTTAAATCATCTCTAGGTGACGCGCGGCATGCAAGGCAACGTGAATGCTATGTAAGCGGTTGCCGGTGTGTGGCAAGTTCAATTGTCGCTTTTCGAAACTTTCCGTTTTTTCCCGAATATTTTCAACCCACAGTTAGTTGAATCGGCTGGATCGGGAGCCCCTAGATACAGAGAACCCCCAAGCCCTTCCCACCTCGGACATTTCCACTGGAAGCGCTGAAGGGGCCCAAAGAGAGGAGAAGAGCGCCCTCTAGCGGCTGCAAACGCTGAGGCATTCCTTCAGCCTATGCAGCGCGGGAGAGAAGGTTTCGGGCCGACTAGCGCAAAAGGAGGGCCCGCCTGGACAGGAAGGAGGAAGGACGACAGCGGAAGCCAGCTCGCACCCTTCCTGGAGCTAGCTGGTTGCAGTGAGGGACGCCGAGGAACTGGGGACACGTCGCGTGGGGAGGGGGGGGCAATCCTGGCGGCCAGGAGCAGGGTTCACACAGCTGGCACCCAGTTTGCACGATCAAAATGACAAGGAGAGGGGGTGGGGGGAAGGGGCTGCCTCAGCACCGGGATCCTGACAAGGGCCATAGCGCCGCGACCTCAGCTAATGCGGCTCCCCTGCTAAGCCAGAAAAAGGAAACTGTGAGGCAAGATACTGCAGATTCCACCGCAGCCACACGGATGACTAGATCTCTAACCTGACAAAATGGAACCCTCGGAAACAGGAATCTTCCCTTTCTTCTACACTTTGACCTTGGGACAGGGAGCCACACTTCTCTGACGGGAACCGTCTTTACTCCGGCAGAGAGCTCAGTTTTCCAGGAATAAGTATGGAGAAAAAGTGTGCCGTGATGGTTTAGCAGTTCAAAGCGGAAGCCCGTCTTAGAAACGGGAAAAACATGCTTCTCAATGAAGTCGAGTTATGGCACGAAGCAGGAGGAAGTTTAAGGAAATCTCTCTTAATATCCATTCACCAGACAAGACTAGCCAGTCCTAAAAAGGCAGCACGTTAAATCAAGGAAGATTCTTGCTTCCTTTTTGGGGCGGGAGGGGGGCGGGGGGACATGAGAAACAATGCCGCATTTTAAAACAAGCCTTGGGGCCCTAGATACGGAGAGTGTTGTTGGGTGTTGAGGCTGAGAGGTGTTGCTGAGGAGAACATAAAGCTGCGTATAGACTGGTATGGGTTCCAAGTCTACCGCTGGAAAAAAATTAGCCAATCATGAGTCCATTTGATTGGGAAAGAAGTAAATAACTCAAAAATGGGAAAGACATGGGATTAAATAGCGGTAGCGAGCAATTAAATCCAAGATGTTTATACCTATATTTTCATTGCGAATGCAACAAACTGAAAGCAACGGTCTAAAAAGCAGGAACTGTAGCCCGCGCACGCGCACACACGCACACAATGGGGAACAGCAGAGAGGTAAAATATGCTAAATGTATCATGATTGAGAAACAAGATCTAATAGATTATCCCGTTTTTGAGACTGTTATAGCAATACTGGTCCAATTATATATATAGTTATGAACTTAGAGATGACTTATTAAAACTTAGAGGGAATTTTAATTGGAAGACAATATAGCTTCCAAATCATTGAAGAGAAAACTAACCTCAAAAAAATTAATCAATGCAGCTAAGATGGAGTAACGGAGACCGTATTTACCATCGTAGGATAGACCCCAATGTGGATAAAATCTATGAAGCAATGCTTTTTAAGCCATGTGAAAACGATCATCCACTAGGACCTCGTCCTGCCGCCTCCATACCCAGGCTGCTAGGCCTCCTACTGCCACTACCAAGGATGTCCACCAGGTGGCGACATTGCCCCCCTCTGCTCCTGCTGCAGAGCCAGTCCTGAGCAGCCCTGCTCCAGGTTTTGGCAGGCCGCTCCCAGAAGCGCGCTCGTGGGCCTTGCTCCCTTTTAGCCACCAGCAAAGGGATCGAGGATGAGCACTGAGCCTCCTTACTCATCGAAGATCTAGGAACCTATCTGATTTCTGAGCAGTCCTTTACCCTCGTCTGCCGTCAGGTACTCTCCACCCGACTTGCAGAGTCCGCGGCTTGGGCAGCCTGCACGCTGGCCCCGGCCCGTCAGGATCTCTTCCCCCCACCCCCACCCCACCCCCACCCCCCGCACCCCCCCGGCCAAGAGGCCACGCGCGGTCGTGAGCAGGGCTCCAGGCCTCTGGAGCCGCGCCGCTTGGACTGCGTCCTGGCCCTGGGCTCGCGAGCTCCATGCCCTGGGCTGAGCCACTTAACATCTCTAAGCTAGTTTCCTCATCAGTACAATGAGGGCATAATCAGTATGGGAGGGGGGATCAGAATCTGGGGGGGACTACATTTCTGGTGATTGAAGATTATTTTCAGTTTGAATTATACAGTGAGGGACACCATACAATTTTTACTACTGCAGACTTCTGAAGGACAGCTTCTAGTATTCTTAAAACTAATGCATGCACGTACACACAAACACACGTGCACACACACTGACTCTGCTCCGCCTACATCCCCACGCACACACACACGGAGTCGTGGACCACGCACACCCCCACAACATACACACAACCACACACGTCCTCAGGCGCGTGCACACACACGCAAAGTCACTGTCACGTGCCACACACGTCCAGGCTCAACTTTAGAATTCCCAGACTCAGGGGAGTCCTGCGAAGAAAGCGACAGTGCGGGGAGAGCCGATTCCCAGTCTCTGACCGCCAGCCTGACCCTTTTCTGCCCAATGCTGGGTCCATCCCATGCCCCAAGGGGCCTTGGATGTGCACAGGGGGACACTCAGACCTCACATCCGGGCTCTGTCCGTAACGTCCATGCCAACAGCTGCCCGTTGGCCTCTCTGTGAGTCCTGGGATGCTGAACTCCGGGGAGAGCCGGTGCAGAAACTACAAGCGGGTCAGGGGCTGCTGGGGCAGGGCATTCGGGGTCCTGGGATTCCAGAGCACGGGGTGGAGCCAATGGGCGTGTCCCCTTGGCCCTGCTGACTCCACCCCGTAGAGGGCGTGGCCAGAGGGAGTGTCAGGGCCAGAGGGACCCTCTGAAGTTCAGGACCCAGGACAGCGCGGGGGTGTCGGGGGTGGGGGTTGGGGGGCCGCCCCTTGCCGTGCTCTAAGGGCAGAAGCCCTAAGGAAGGGCCGGAGGAGGCTGTAAGGTATCCTCACTGCCATCAATTAAAAAAACAAAAGCCCGCCGCAGGCGAGGGTGGGGAGGGTTTTGCTAGAACAAGGGAAAGACGCTCGCAGAGGTCTGGCCGCAGAGGGCTGGGGGGCTTGCCAGGCTGATGAGGAACCGAGAGGCCGTCGGCCTCTAAACTCCACACGAATTCCTCCGGGTGACCCTGAGATGCAGGGAGACACGGAAAGCACGGTAAACACAGGCCGGAAGCTCAGCAGCCTGTTGCTTGCTTCACCGTCCGTCTGGCGTCCCCTCTGCTAGCAAGCAGCCTTTACCGCATCACCCACGGCTGACCCGACTCAGGATTCCAGCTGATTTTCCACGGGTGGCATCACTTGCTGGTGACACGAAGCAGGCACGTTAGCCACCTCCCAAACCCTGAGGCTCCTCCTGGGAGGAGCCTGCGGGCCCCCAGTCCAGCCTCTGCGCCACGATGCTCCTTAGTGCCGCTCCCGGTTCGCTGCCCCGGCCTCTAGCTCTGGCCGGAACCTCGCTGGATTGGCGATAAATGGCACCCATGCACCACGTGTAAGCTTGGGGTCCAGATGTGACCATGGCTCGTCTCTTCTTCCCATCGATTGGGGGATTGTTCGGGCTTCATGTCATCGTGTTGGCAGGAAGGCCAGCACCGCCCCCCTGAGACCTCCCTGAAGACACATAGAAACATAGGACACAATGCAGCCCATCTCTTTGTTTTAAAACACCTTTACAGGGCTACGAGTTCTGTTCCGTCAATTAGACACATCTCACGTGTAGTATTTGATCAATTTTCATACATGTCTACACCCAGAAAGCCATCGCCACAATCAAGAGAGCTAACATGTCCACCACTCCCCAAGACGGGCAATTTTCCGATTCCCATATTTACCCCTTCCCACCGCCGTCCCTCCCTGGTAACCATAAGTTTGTTTCTCTATGTCTGTGGCTCTATTTGTCTTTTGCAGTTAAGATCATTTCTGTCTTTTTTTCTTAGATTTCACATGGAAGTTGTGTCATGCGGCATTTTTCTCTCTTCTGGCTTACTTCACTCAGAATGACTATCTCTGTGTCCAACCATGTTGCCGCAAATGGCATGGTTCCATCCTTTTTCGCGGCTGTGTAGTATTCCGCGGCATAAAAAGACAACGACTTCTTTATCCAGTCACCAGTCGTTAGATGTTGGGGTTAGTTCCACGTCCTGGCTAATACAAACAGGGCTGCTGTGAGCATTGAGGTGCATGGGACTTTTTGAGTTAGAGTTTTCTCTTGACATATCCCCAGGCGTGGGAAGGCTGGATCATCAGGTAAGTCCATTTGTAGGTTTTTAAGGAACCTCCATCCCGTCTTCTCTAGTGACAATGCAGCCCGTCTTCCTGAAGCAGAGCCATGCTCACAAAGTAACGGATATTCCTAGAGGTCAGACATGACGTGCATTCAGCTTGGCCTGTTCCAGAAGAAGAGGGCAGTCTGGCAGGGCTGGAGGAGACTGACCAGGGGAGTGTGGGACAGGCAGGATTCACACCACGTGGGGACATGACAGGCTGGGATAAGGAGCCTGGGCTTCCAGTCATGCCTTGGTAAGCATGGGGCACTGGTTCCAGGACTCCCCACAGATGCCAAAATCCATGGATGCTGATGCCTCTTATACAAAATGACATAGGACTTTATTTTTTACATACAAACATACTTTTCTTCCACGTTGTTGTCGTTTTTACAATGTTGTGTCGAATTCCAGTCTAGAGCACAATTTTCCACTTATGCATAAACATACCCATACAGTCATTGTCACATTCTCTTTCGCTGTGTCCTCCTGTGTACTTTAAATCATCTCTAGGTGACGCGCGGCATGCAAGGCAACGTGAATGCTATGTAAGCGGTTGCCGGTGTGTGGCAAGTTCAATTGTCGCTTTTCGAAACTTTCCGTTTTTTCCCGAATATTTTCAACCCACAGTTAGTTGAATCGGCTGGATCGGGAGCCCCTAGATACAGAGAACCCCCAAGCCCTTCCCACCTCGGAAATTTCCACTGGAAGCGCTGAAGGGGCCCAAAGAGAGGAGAAGAGCGCCCTCTAGCGGCTGCAAACGCTGAGGCATTCCTTCAGCCTATGCAGCGCGGGAGAGAAGGTTTCGGGCCGACTAGCGCAAAAGGAGGGCCCGCCTGGACAGGAAGGAGGAAGGACGACAGCGGAAGCCAGCTCGCACCCTTCCTGGAGCTAGCTGGTTGCAGTGAGGGACGCCGAGGAACTGGGGACACGTCGCGTGGGGAGGGGGGGGCAATCCTGGCGGCCAGGAGCAGGGTTCACACAGCTGGCACCCAGTTTGCACGATCAAAATGACAAGGAGAGGGGGTGGGGGGAAGGGGCTGCCTCAGCACCGGGATCCTGACAAGGGCCATAGCGCCGCGACCTCAGCTAATGTTGCTCCCCTGCTAAGCCAGAAAAAGGAAACTGTGAGGCAAGATACTGCAGATTCCACCGCAGCCACACGGATGACTAGATCTCTAACCTGACAAAATGGAACCCTCGGAAACAGGAATCTTCCCTTTCTTCTACACTTTGACCTTGGGACAGGGAGCCACACTTCTCTGACGGGAACCGTCTTTACTCCGGCAGAGAGCTCAGTTTTCCAGGAATAAGTATGGAGAAAAAGTGTGCCGTGATGGTTTAGCAGTTCAAAGCGGAAGCCCGTCTTAGAAACGGGAAAAACATGCTTCTCAATGAAGTCGAGTTATGGCACGAAGCAGGAGGAAGTTTAAGGAAATCTCTCTTAATATCCATTCACCAGACAAGACTAGCCAGTCCTAAAAAGGCAGCACGTTAAATCAAGGAAGATTCTTGCTTCCTTTTTGGGGCGGGAGGGGGGCGGGGGGACATGAGAAACAATGCCGCATTTTAAAACAAGCCTTGGGGCCCTAGATACGGAGAGTGTTGTTGGGTGTTGAGGCTGAGAGGTGTTGCTGAGGAGAACATAAAGCTGCGTATAGACTGGTATGGGTTCCAAGTCTACCGCTGGAAAAAAATTAGCCAATCATGAGTCCATTTGATTGGGAAAGAAGTAAATAACTCAAAAATGGGAAAGACATGGGATTAAATAGCGGTAGCGAGCAATTAAATCCAAGATGTTTATACCTATATTTTCATTGCGAATGCAACAAACTGAAAGCAACTGTCTAAAAAGCAGGAACTGTAGCCCGCGCACGCGCACACACGCACACAATGGGGAACAGCAGAGAGGTAAAATATGCTAAATGTATCATGATTGAGAAACAAGATCTGATAGATTATCCCGTTTTTGAGACTGTTATAGCAATACTGGTCCAATTATATATATAGTTATGAACTTAGAGATGACTTATTAAAACTTAGAGGGAATTTTAATTGGAAGACAATATAGCTTCCAAATCATTGAAGAGAAAACTAACCTCAAAAAAATTAATCAATGCAGCTAAGATGGAGTAACGGAGACCGTATTTACCATCGTAGGATAGACCCCAATGTGGATAAAATCTATGAAGCAATGCTTTTTAAGCCATGTGAAAACGATCATCCACTAGGACCTCGTCCTGCCGCCTCCATACCCAGGCTGCTAGGCCTCCTACTGCCACTACCAAGGATGTCCACCAGGTGGCGACATTGCCCCCCCTCTGCTCCTGCTGCAGAGCCAGTCCTGAGCAGCCCTGCTCCAGGTTTTGGCAGGCCGCTCCCAGAAGCGCGCTCGTGGGCCTTGCTCCCTTTTAGCCACCAGCAAAGGGATCGAGGATGAGCACTGAGCCTCCTTACTCATCGAAGATCTAGGAACCTATCTGATTTCTGAGCAGTCCTTTACCCTCGTCTGCCGTCAGGTACTCTCCACCCGACTTGCAGAGTCCACGGCTTGGGCAGCCTGCACGCTGGCCCCGGCCCGTCAGGATCTCTTCCCCCCACCCCCACCCCACCCCCACCCCCCGCACCCCCCCGGCCAAGAGGCCACGCGCGGTCGTGAGCAGGGCTCCAGGCCTCTGGAGCCGCGCCGCTTGGACTGCGTCCTGGCCCTGGGCTCGCGAGCTCCATGCCCTGGGCTGAGCCACTTAACATCTCTAAGCTACTTTCCTCATCAGTACAATGAGGGCATAATCAGTATGGGAGGGGGGATCAGAATCTGGGGGGGACTACATTTCTGGTGATTGAAGATTATTTTCAGTTTGAATTATACAGTGAGGGACACCATACAATTTTTACTACTGCAGACTTCTGAAGGACAGCTTCAAGTATTCTTAAAACTAATGCATGCACGTACACACAAACACACGTGCACACACACTGACTCTGCTCCGCCTACATCCCCACGCACACACACACGGAGTCATGGACCACACACACCCCCACAACATACACACAACCACACACGTCCTCAGGCGCGCGCACACTCACGCAAAGTCACTGTCACGTGCCACACACGTCCAGGCTCAACTTTAGAATTCCCAGACTCAGGGGAGTCCTGCGAAGAAAGCGACAGTGCGGGGAGAGCCGATTCCCAGTCTCTGACCGCCAGCCTGACCCTTTTCTGCCCAATGCTGGGTCCATCCCATGCCCCAAGGGGCCTTGGATGTGCACAGGGGGACACTCAGACCTCACATCCGGGCTCTGTCCGTAACCTCCATGCCAACAGCTGCCCGTTGGCCTCTCTGTGAGTCCTGGGATGCTGAACTCCGGGGAGAGCCGGTGCAGAAACTACAAGCGGGTCAGGGGCTGCTGGGGCAGGGCATTCGGGGTCCTGGGATTCCAGAGCACGGGGTGGAGCCAATGGGCGTGTCCCCTTGGCCCTGCTGACTCCACCCCGTAGAGGGCGTGGCCAGAGGGAGTGTCAGGGCCAGAGGGACCCTCTGTAGTTCAGGACCCAGGACAGCGCGGGGGTGTCGGGGTGGGGGTTGGGGGGCCGCCCCTTGCCGTGGTCTAAGGGCAGAAGCCCTAAGGAAGGGCCGGAGGAGGCTGTAAGGTATCCTCACTGCCATCAATTAAAAAAACAAAAGCCCGCCGCAGGCGAGGGTGGGGAGGGTTTTGCTAGAACAAGGGAAAGACGCTCGCAGAGGTCTGGCCGCAGAGGGCTGGGGGGCTTGCCAGGCTGATGAGGAACCGAGAGGCCGTCGGCCTCTAAACTCCACACGAATTCCTCCGGGTGACCCTGAGATGCAGGGAGACACGGAAAGCACGGTAAACACAGGCCGGAAGCTCAGCAGCCTGTTGCTTGCTTCACCGTCCGTCTGGCGTCCCCTCTGCTAGCAAGCAGCCTTTACCGCATCACCCACGGCTGACCCGGCTCAGGATTCCAGCTGATTTTCCACGGGTGGCATCACTTGCTGGTGACACGAAGCAGGCACGTTAGCCACCTCCCAAACCCTGAGGCTCCTCCTGGGAGGAGCCTGCGGGCCCCCAGTCCAGCCTCTGCGCCACGATGCTCCTTAGTGCCGCTCCCGGTTCGCTGCCCCGGCCTCTAGCTCTGGCCGGAACCTCGCTGGATTGGCGATAAATGGCACCCATGCACCACGTGTAAGCTTGGGGTCCAGATGTGACCATGGCTCGTCTCTTCTTCCCATCGATTGGGGGATTGTTCGGGCTTCATGTCATCGTGTTGGCAGGAAGGCCAGCACCGCCCCCCTGAGACCTCCCTGAAGACACATAGAAACATAGGACACAATGCAGCCCATCTCTTTGTTTTAAAACACCTTTACAGGGCTACGAGTTCTGTTCCGTCAATTAGACACATCTCACGTGTAGTATTTGATCAATTTTCATACATGTCTACACCCAGAAAGCCATCGCCACAATCAAGAGAGCTAACATGTCCACCACTCCCCAAGACGGGCAATTTTCCGATTCCCATATTTACCCCTTCCCACCGCCGTCCCTCCCTGGTAACCATAAGTTTGTTTCTCTATGTCTGTGGCTCTATTTGTCTTTTGCAGTTAAGATCATTTCTGTCTTTTTTTCTTAGATTTCACATGGAAGTTGTGTCATGCGGCATTTTTCTCTCTTCTGGCTTACTTCACTCAGAATGACTATCTCTGTGTCCAACCATGTTGCCGCAAATGGCATGGTTCCATCCTTTTTCGCGGCTGTGTAGTATTCCGCGGCATAAAAAGACAACGACTTCTTTATCCAGTCACCAGTCGTTAGATGTTGGGGTTAGTTCCACGTCCTGGCTAATACAAACAGGGCTGCTGTGAGCATTGAGGTGCATGGGACTTTTTGAGTTAGAGTTTTCTCTTGACATATCCCCAGGCGTGGGAAGGCTGGATCATCAGGTAAGTCCATTTGTAGGTTTTTAAGGAACCTCCATCCCGTCTTCTCTAGTGACAATGCAGCCCGTCTTCCTGAAGCAGAGCCATGCTCACAAAGTAACGGATATTCCTAGAGGTCAGACATGACGTGCATTCAGCTTGGCCTGTTCCAGAAGAAGAGGGCAGTCTGGCAGGGCTGGAGGAGACTGACCAGGGGAGTGTGGGACAGGCAGGATTCACACCACGTGGGGACATGACAGGCTGGGATAAGGAGCCTGGGCTTCCAGTCATGCCTTGGTAAGCATGGGGCACTGGTTCCAGGACTCCCCACAGATGCCAAAATCCATGGATGCTGATGCCTCTTATACAAAATGACATAGGACTTTATTTTTTACATACAAACATACTTTTCTTCCACGTTGTTGTCGTTTTTACAATGTTGTGTCGAATTCCAGTCTAGAGCACAATTTTCCACTTATGCATAAACATACCCATACAGTCATTGTCACATTCTCTTTCGCTGTGTCCTCCTGTGTACTTTAAATCATCTCTAGGTGACGCGCGGCATGCAAGGCAACGTGAATGCTATGTAAGCGGTTGCCGGTGTGTGGCAAGTTCAATTGTCGCTTTTCGAAACTTTCCGTTTTTTCCCGAATATTTTCAACCCACAGTTAGTTGAATCGGCTGGATCGGGAGCCCCTAGATACAGAGAACCCCCAAGCCCTTCCCACCTCGGACATTTCCACTGGAAGCGCTGAAGGGGCCCAAAGAGAGGAGAAGAGCGCCCTCTAGCGGCTGCAAACGCTGAGGCATTCCTTCAGCCTATGCAGCGCGGGAGAGAAGGTTTCGGGCCGACTAGCGCAAAAGGAGGGCCCGCCTGGACAGGAAGGAGGAAGGACGACAGCGGAAGCCAGCTCGCACCCTTCCTGGAGCTAGCTGGTTGCAGTGAGGGACGCCGAGGAACTGGGGACACGTCGCGTGGGGAGGGGGGGGCAATCCTGGCGGCCAGGAGCAGGGTTCACACAGCTGGCACCCAGTTTGCACGATCAAAATGACAAGGAGAGGGGGTGGGGGGAAGGGGCTGCCTCAGCACCGGGATCCTGACAAGGGCCATAGCGCCGCGACCTCAGCTAATGCGGCTCCCCTGCTAAGCCAGAAAAAGGAAACTGTGAGGCAAGATACTGCAGATTCCACCGCAGCCACACGGATGACTAGATCTCTAACCTGACAAAATGGAACCCTCGGAAACAGGAATCTTCCCTTTCTTCTACACTTTGACCTTGGGACAGGGAGCCACACTTCTCTGACGGGAACCGTCTTTACTCCGGCAGAGAGCTCAGTTTTCCAGGAATAAGTATGGAGAAAAAGTGTGCCGTGATGGTTTAGCAGTTCAAAGCGGAAGCCCGTCTTAGAAACGGGAAAAACATGCTTCTCAATGAAGTCGAGTTATGGCACGAAGCAGGAGGAAGTTTAAGGAAATCTCTCTTAATATCCATTCACCAGACAAGACTAGCCAGTCCTAAAAAGGCAGCACGTTAAATCAAGGAAGATTCTTGCTTCCTTTTTGGGGCGGGAGGGGGGCGGGGGGACATGAGAAACAATGCCGCATTTTAAAACAAGCCTTGGGGCCCTAGATACGGAGAGTGTTGTTGGGTGTTGAGGCTGAGAGGTGTTGCTGAGGAGAACATAAAGCTGCGTATAGACTGGTATGGGTTCCAAGTCTACCGCTGGAAAAAAATTAGCCAATCATGAGTCCATTTGATTGGGAAAGAAGTAAATAACTCAAAAATGGGAAAGACATGGGATTAAATAGCGGTAGCGAGCAATTAAATCCAAGATGTTTATACCTATATTTTCATTGCGAATGCAACAAACTGAAAGCAACTGTCTAAAAAGCAGGAACTGTAGCCCGCGCACGCGCACACACGCACACAATGGGGAACAGCAGAGAGGTAAAATATGCTAAATGTATCATGATTGAGAAACAAGATCTGATAGATTATCCCGTTTTTGAGACTGTTATAGCAATACTGGTCCAATTATATATATAGTTATGAACTTAGAGATGACTTATTAAAACTTAGAGGGAATTTTAATTGGAAGACAATATAGCTTCCAAATCATTGAAGAGAAAACTAACCTCAAAAAAATTAATCAATGCAGCTAAGATGGAGTAACGGAGACCGTATTTACCATCGTAGGATAGACCCCAATGTGGATAAAATCTATGAAGCAATGCTTTTTAAGCCATGTGAAAACGATCATCCACTAGGACCTCGTCCTGCCGCCTCCATACCCAGGCTGCTAGGCCTCCTACTGCCACTACCAAGGATGTCCACCAGGTGGCGACATTGCCCCCCCTCTGCTCCTGCTGCAGAGCCAGTCCTGAGCAGCCCTGCTCCAGGTTTTGGCAGGCCGCTCCCAGAAGCGCGCTCGTGGGCCTTGCTCCCTTTTAGCCACCAGCAAAGGGATCGAGGATGAGCACTGAGCCTCCTTACTCATCGAAGATCTAGGAACCTATCTGATTTCTGAGCAGTCCTTTACCCTCGTCTGCCGTCAGGTACTCTCCACCCGACTTGCAGAGTCCGCGGCTTGGGCAGCCTGCACGCTGGCCCCGGCCCGTCAGGATCTCTTCCCCCCACCCCCACCCCACCCCCACCCCCCGCACCCCCCCGGCCAAGAGGCCACGCGCGGTCGTGAGCAGGGCTCCAGGCCTCTGGAGCCGCGCCGCTTGGACTGCGTCCTGGCCCTGGGCTCGCGAGCTCCATGCCCTGGGCTGAGCCACTTAACATCTCTAAGCTACTTTCCTCATCAGTACAATGAGGGCATAATCAGTATGGGAGGGGGGATCAGAATCTGGGGGGGACTACATTTCTGGTGATTGAAGATTATTTTCAGTTTGAATTATACAGTGAGGGACACCATACAATTTTTACTACTGCAGACTTCTGAAGGACAGCTTCAAGTATTCTTAAAACTAATGCATGCACGTACACACAAACACACGTGCACACACACTGACTCTGCTCCGCCTACATCCCCACGCACACACACACGGAGTCATGGACCACACACACCCCCACAACATACACACAACCACACACGTCCTCAGGCGCGCGCACACTCACGCAAAGTCACTGTCACGTGCCACACACGTCCAGGCTCAACTTTAGAATTCCCAGACTCAGGGGAGTCCTGCGAAGAAAGCGACAGTGCGGGGAGAGCCGATTCCCAGTCTCTGACCGCCAGCCTGACCCTTTTCTGCCCAATGCTGGGTCCATCCCATGCCCCAAGGGGCCTTGGATGTGCACAGGGGGACACTCAGACCTCACATCCGGGCTCTGTCCGTAACCTCCATGCCAACAGCTGCCCGTTGGCCTCTCTGTGAGTCCTGGGATGCTGAACTCCGGGGAGAGCCGGTGCAGAAACTACAAGCGGGTCAGGGGCTGCTGGGGCAGGGCATTCGGGGTCCTGGGATTCCAGAGCACGGGGTGGAGCCAATGGGCGTGTCCCCTTGGCCCTGCTGACTCCACCCCGTAGAGGGCGTGGCCAGAGGGAGTGTCAGGGCCAGAGGGACCCTCTGTAGTTCAGGACCCAGGACAGCGCGGGGGTGTCGGGGGTGGGGGTTGGGGGGCCGCCCCTTGCCGTGGTCTAAGGGCAGAAGCCCTAAGGAAGGGCCGGAGGAGGCTGTAAGGTATCCTCACTGCCATCAATTAAAAAAACAAAAGCCCGCCGCAGGCGAGGGTGGGGAGTGTTTTGCTAGAACAAGGGAAAGACGCTCGCAGAGGTCTGGCCGCAGAGGGCTGGGGGGCTTGCCAGGCTGATGAGGAACCGAGAGGCCGTCGGCCTCTAAACTCCACACGAATTCCTCCGGGTGACCCTGAGATGCAGGGAGACACGGAAAGCACGGTAAACACAGGCCGGAAGCTCAGCAGCCTGTTGCTTGCTTCACCGTCCGTCTGGCGTCCCCTCTGCTAGCAAGCAGCCTTTACCGCATCACCCACGGCTGACCCGGCTCAGGATTCCAGCTGATTTTCCACGGGTGGCATCACTTGCTGGTGACACGAAGCAGGCACGTTAGCCACCTCCCAAACCCTGAGGCTCCTCCTGGGAGGAGCCTGCGGGCCCCCAGTCCAGCCTCTGCGCCACGATGCTCCTTAGTGCCGCTCCCGGTTCGCTGCCCCGGCCTCTAGCTCTGGCCGGAACCTCGCTGGATTGGCGATAAATGGCACCCATGCACCACGTGTAAGCTTGGGGTCCAGATGTGACCATGGCTCGTCTCTTCTTCCCATCGATTGGGGGATTGTTCGGGCTTCATGTCATCGTGTTGGCAGGAAGGCCAGCACCGCCCCCCTGAGACCTCCCTGAAGACACATAGAAACATAGGACACAATGCAGCCCATCTCTTTGTTTTAAAACACCTTTACAGGGCTACGAGTTCTGTTCCGTCAATTAGACACATCTCACGTGTAGTATTTGATCAATTTTCATACATGTCTACACCCAGAAAGCCATCGCCACAATCAAGAGAGCTAACATGTCCACCACTCCCCAAGACGGGCAATTTTCCGATTCCCATATTTACCCCTTCCCACCGCCGTCCCTCCCTGGTAACCATAAGTTTGTTTCTCTATGTCTGTGGCTCTATTTGTCTTTTGCAGTTAAGATCATTTCTGTCTTTTTTTCTTAGATTTCACATGGAAGTTGTGTCATGCGGCATTTTTCTCTCTTCTGGCTTACTTCACTCAGAATGACTATCTCTGTGTCCAACCATGTTGCCGCAAATGGCATGGTTCCATCCTTTTTCGCGGCTGTGTAGTATTCCGCGGCATAAAAAGACAACGACTTCTTTATCCAGTCACCAGTCGTTAGATGTTGGGGTTAGTTCCACGTCCTGGCTAATACAAACAGGGCTGCTGTGAGCATTGAGGTGCATGGGACTTTTTGAGTTAGAGTTTTCTCTTGACATATCCCCAGGCGTGGGAAGGCTGGATCATCAGGTAAGTCCATTTGTAGGTTTTTAAGGAACCTCCATCCCGTCTTCTCTAGTGACAATGCAGCCCGTCTTCCTGAAGCAGAGCCATGCTCACAAAGTAACGGATATTCCTAGAGGTCAGACATGACGTGCATTCAGCTTGGCCTGTTCCAGAAGAAGAGGGCAGTCTGGCAGGGCTGGAGGAGAGTGACCAGGGGAGTGTGGGACAGGCAGGATTCACACCACGTGGGGACATGACAGGCTGGGATAAGGAGCCTGGGCTTCCAGTCATGCCTTGGTAAGCATGGGGCACTGGTTCCAGGACTCCCCACAGATGCCAAAATCCATGGATGCTGATGCCTCTTATACAAAATGACATAGGACTTTATTTTTTACATACAAACATACTTTTCTTCCACGTTGTTGTCGTTTTTACAATGTTGTGTCGAATTCCAGTCTAGAGCACAATTTTCCACTTATGCATAAACATACCCATACAGTCATTGTCACATTCTCTTTCGCTGTGTCCTCCTGTGTACTTTAAATCATCTCTAGGTGACGCGCGGCATGCAAGGCAACGTGAATGCTATGTAAGCGGTTGCCGGTGTGTGGCAAGTTCAATTGTCGCTTTTCGAAACTTTCCGTTTTTTCCCGAATATTTTCAACCCACAGTTAGTTGAATCGGCTGGATCGGGAGCCCCTAGATACAGAGAACCCCCAAGCCCTTCCCACCTCGGACATTTCCACTGGAAGCGCTGAAGGGGCCCAAAGAGAGGAGAAGAGCGCCCTCTAGCGGCTGCAAACGCTGAGGCATTCCTTCAGCCTATGCAGCGCGGGAGAGAAGGTTTCGGGCCGACTAGCGCAAAAGGAGGGCCCGCCTGGACAGGAAGGAGGAAGGACGACAGCGGAAGCCAGCTCGCACCCTTCCTGGAGCTAGGTGGTTGCAGTGAGGGACGCCGAGGAACTGGGGACACGTCGCGTGGGGAGGGGGGGGCAATCCTGGCGGCCAGGAGCAGGGTTCACACAGCTGGCACCCAGTTTGCACGATCAAAATGACAAGGAGAGGGGGTGGGGGGAAGGGGCTGCCTCAGCACCGGGATCCTGACAAGGGCCATAGCGCCGCGACCTCAGCTAATGCGGCTCCCCTGCTAAGCCAGAAAAAGGAAACTGTGAGGCAAGATACTGCAGATTCCACCGCAGCCACACGGATGACTAGATCTCTAACCTGACAAAATGGAACCCTCGGAAACAGGAATCTTCCCTTTCTTCTACACTTTGACCTTGGGACAGGGAGCCACACTTCTCTGACGGGAACCGTCTTTACTCCGGCAGAGAGCTCAGTTTTCCAGGAATAAGTATGGAGAAAAAGTGTGCCGTGATGGTTTAGCAGTTCAAAGCGGAAGCCCGTCTTAGAAACGGGAAAAACATGCTTCTCAATGAAGTCGAGTTATGGCACGAAGCAGGAGGAAGTTTAAGGAAATCTCTCTTAATATCCATTCAGCAGACAAGACTAGCCAGTCCTAAAAAGGCAGCACGTTAAATCAAGGAAGATTCTTGCTTCCTTTTTGGGGCGGGAGGGGGGCGGGGGGACATGAGAAACAATGCCGCATTTTAAAACAAGCCTTGGGGCCCTAGATACGGAGAGTGTTGTTGGGTGTTGAGGCTGAGAGGTGTTGCTGAGGAGAACATAAAGCTGCGTATAGACTGGTATGGGTTCCAAGTCTACCGCTGGAAAAAAATTAGCCAATCATGAGTCCATTTGATTGGGAAAGAAGTAAATAACTCAAAAATGGGAAAGACATGGGATTAAATAGCGGTAGCGAGCAATTAAATCCAAGATGTTTATACCTATATTTTCATTGCGAATGCAACAAACTGAAAGCAACTGTCTAAAAAGCAGGAACTGTAGCCCGCGCACGCGCACACACGCACACAATGGGGAACAGCAGAGAGGTAAAATATGCTAAATGTATCATGATTGAGAAACAAGATCTGATAGATTATCCCGTTTTTGAGACTGTTATAGCAATACTGGTCCAATTATATATATAGTTATGAACTTAGAGATGACTTATTAAAACTTAGAGGGAATTTTAATTGGAAGACAATATAGCTTCCAAATCATTGAAGAGAAAACTAACCTCAAAAAAATTAATCAATGCAGCTAAGATGGAGTAACGGAGACCGTATTTACCATCGTAGGATAGACCCCAATGTGGATAAAATCTATGAAGCAATGCTTTTTAAGCCATGTGAAAACGATCATCCACTAGGACCTCGTCCTGCCGCCTCCATACCCAGGCTGCTAGGCCTCCTACTGCCACTACCAAGGATGTCCACCAGGTGGCGACATTGCCCCCCCTCTGCTCCTGCTGCAGAGCCAGTCCTGAGCAGCCCTGCTCCAGGTTTTGGCAGGCCGCTCCCAGAAGCGCGCTCGTGGGCCTTGCTCCCTTTTAGCCACCAGCAAAGGGATCGAGGATGAGCACTGAGCCTCCTTACTCATCGAAGATCTAGGAACCTATCTGATTTCTGAGCAGTCCTTTACCCTCGTCTGCCGTCAGGTACTCTCCACCCGACTTGCAGAGTCCGCGGCTTGGGCAGCCTGCACGCTGGCCCCGGCCCGTCAGGATCTCTTCCCCCCACCCCCACCCCACCCCCACCCCCCGCACCCCCCCGGCCAAGAGGCCACGCGCGGTCGTGAGCAGGGCTCCAGGCCTCTGGAGCCGCGCCGCTTGGACTGCGTCCTGGCCCTGGGCTCGCGAGCTCCATGCCCTGGGCTGAGCCACTTAACATCTCTAAGCTAGTTTCCTCATCAGTACAATGAGGGCATAATCAGTATGGGAGGGGGGATCAGAATCTGGGGGGGACTACATTTCTGGTGATTGAAGATTATTTTCAGTTTGAATTATACAGTGAGGGACACCATACAATTTTTACTACTGCAGACTTCTGAAGGACAGCTTCAAGTATTCTTAAAACTAATGCATGCACGTACACAGAAACACACGTGCACACACACTGACTCTGCTCCGCCTACATCCCCACGCACACACACACGGAGTCATGGACCACACACACCCCCACAACATACACACAACCACACACGTCCTCAGGCGCGCGCACACTCACGCAAAGTCACTGTCACGTGCCACACACGTCCAGGCTCAACTTTAGAATTCCCAGACTCAGGGGAGTCCTGCGAAGAAAGCGACAGTGCGGGGAGAGCCGATTCCCAGTCTCTGACCGCCAGCCTGACCCTTTTCTGCCCAATGCTGGGTCCATCCCATGCCCCAAGGGGCCTTGGATGTGCACAGGGGGACACTCAGACCTCACATCCGGGCTCTGTCCGTAACCTCCATGCCAACAGCTGCCCGTTGGCCTCTCTGTGAGTCCTGGGATGCTGAACTCCGGGGAGAGCCGGTGCAGAAACTACAAGCGGGTCAGGGGCTGCTGGGGCAGGGCATTCGGGGTCCTGGGATTCCAGAGCACGGGGTGGAGCCAATGGGCGTGTCCCCTTGGCCCTGCTGACTCCACCCCGTAGAGGGCGTGGCCAGAGGGAGTGTCAGGGCCAGAGGGACCCTCTGTAGTTCAGGACCCAGGACAGCGCGGGGGTGTCGGGGGTGGGGGTTGGGGGGCCGCCCCTTGCCGTGGTCTAAGGGCAGAAGCCCTAAGGAAGGGCCGGAGGAGGCTGTAAGGTATCCTCACTGCCATCAATTAAAAAAACAAAAGCCCGCCGCAGGCGAGGGTGGGGAGGGTCTTGCTAGAACAAGGGAAAGACGCTCGCAGAGGTCTGGCCGCAGAGGGCTGGGGGGCTTGCCAGGCTGATGAGGAACCGAGAGGCCGTCGGCCTCTAAACTCCACACGAATTCCTCCGGGTGACCCTGAGATGCAGGGAGACACGGAAAGCACGGTAAACACAGGCCGGAAGCTCAGCAGCCTGTTGCTTGCTTCACCATCCGTCTGGCGTCCCCTCTGCTAGCAAGCAGCCTTTACCGCATCACCCACGGCTGACCCGGCTCAGGATTCCAGCTGATTTTCCACGGGTGGCATCACTTGCTGGTGACACGAAGCAGGCACGTTAGCCACCTCCCAAACCCTGAGGCTCCTCCTGGGAGGAGCCTGCGGGCCCCCAGTCCAGCCTCTGCGCCACGATGCTCCTTAGTGCCGCTCCCGGTTCGCTGCCCCGGCCTCTAGCTCTGGCCGGAACCTCGCTGGATTGGCGATAAATGGCACCCATGCACCACGTGTAAGCTTGGGGTCCAGATGTGACCATGGCTCGTCTCTTCTTCCCATCGATTGGGGGATTGTTCGGGCTTCATGTCATCGTGTTGGCAGGAAGGCCAGCACCGCTCCCCTGAGACCTCCCTGAAGACACATAGAAACATAGGACACAATGCAGCCCATCTCTTTGTTTTAAAACACCTTTACAGGGCTACGAGTTCTGTTCCGTCAATTAGACACATCTCACGTGTAGTATTTGATCAATTTTCATACATGTCTACACCCAGAAAGCCATCGCCACAATCAAGAGAGCTAACATGTCCACCACTCCCCAAGACGGGCAATTTTCCGATTCCCATATTTACCCCTTCCCACCGCCGTCCCTCCCTGGTAACCATAAGTTTGTTTCTCTATGTCTGTGGCTCTATTTGTCTTTTGCAGTTAAGATCATTTCTGTCTTTTTTTCTTAGATTTCACATGGAAGTTGTGTCATGCGGCATTTTTCTCTCTTCTGGCTTACTTCACTCAGAATGACTATCTCTGTGTCCAACCATGTTGCCGCAAATGGCATGGTTCCATCCTTTTTCGCGGCTGTGTAGTATTCCGCGGCATAAAAAGACAACGACTTCTTTATCCAGTCACCAGTCGTTAGATGTTGGGGTTAGTTCCACGTCCTGGCTAATACAAACAGGGCTGCTGTGAGCATTGAGGTGCATGGGACTTTTTGAGTTAGAGTTTTCTCTTGACATATCCCCAGGCGTGGGAAGGCTGGATCATCAGGTAAGTCCATTTGTAGGTTTTTAAGGAACCTCCATCCCGTCTTCTCTAGTGACAATGCAGCCCGTCTTCCTGAAGCAGAGCCATGCTCACAAAGTAACGGATATTCCTAGAGGTCAGACATGACGTGCATTCAGCTTGGCCTGTTCCAGAAGAAGAGGGCAGTCTGGCAGGGCTGGAGGAGAGTGACCAGGGGAGTGTGGGACAGGCAGGATTCACACCACGTGGGGACATGACAGGCTGGGATAAGGAGCCTGGGCTTCCAGTCATGCCTTGGTAAGCATGGGGCACTGGTTCCAGGACTCCCCACAGATGCCAAAATCCATGGATGCTGATGCCTCTTATACAAAATGACATAGGACTTTATTTTTTACATACAAACATACTTTTCTTCCACGTTGTTGTCGTTTTTACAATGTTGTGTCGAATTCCAGTCTAGAGCACAATTTTCCACTTATGCATAAACATACCCATACAGTCATTGTCACATTCTCTTTCGCTGTGTCCTCCTGTGTACTTTAAATCATCTCTAGGTGACGCGCGGCATGCAAGGCAACGTGAATGCTATGTAAGCGGTTGCCGGTGTGTGGCAAGTTCAATTGTCGCTTTTCGAAACTTTCCGTTTTTTCCCGAATATTTTCAACCCACAGTTAGTTGAATCGGCTGGATCGGGAGCCCCTAGATACAGAGAACCCCCAAGCCCTTCCCACCTCGGAAATTTCCACTGGAAGCGCTGAAGGGGCCCAAAGAGAGGAGAAGAGCGCCCTCTAGCGGCTGCAAACGCTGAGGCATTCCTTCAGCCTATGCAGCGCGGGAGAGAAGGTTTCGGGCCGACTAGCGCAAAAGGAGGGCCCGCCTGGACAGGAAGGAGGAAGGACGACAGCGGAAGCCAGCTCGCACCCTTCCTGGAGCTAGCTGGTTGCAGTGAGGGACGCCGAGGAACTGGGGACACGTCGCGTGGGGAGGGGGGGGCAATCCTGGCGGCCAGGAGCAGGGTTCACACAGCTGGCACCCAGTTTGCACGATCAAAATGACAAGGAGAGGGGGTGGGGGGAAGGGGCTGCCTCAGCACCGGGATCCTGACAAGGGCCATAGCGCCGCGACCTCAGCTAATGCGGCTCCCCTGCTAAGCCAGAAAAAGGAAACTGTGAGGCAAGATACTGCAGATTCCACCGCAGCCACACGGATGACTAGATCTCTAACCTGACAAAATGGAACCCTCGGAAACAGGAATCTTCCCTTTCTTCTACACTTTGACCTTGGGACAGGGAGCCACACTTCTCTGACGGGAACCGTCTTTACTCCGGCAGAGAGCTCAGTTTTCCAGGAATAAGTATGGAGAAAAAGTGTGCCGTGATGGTTTAGCAGTTCAAAGCGGAAGCCCGTCTTAGAAACGGGAAAAACATGCTTCTCAATGAAGTCGAGTTATGGCACGAAGCAGGAGGAAGTTTAAGGAAATCTCTCTTAATATCCATTCACCAGACAAGACTAGCCAGTCCTAAAAAGGCAGCACGTTAAATCAAGGAAGATTCTTGCTTCCTTTTTGGGGCGGGAGGGGGGCGGGGGGACATGAGAAACAATGCCGCATTTTAAAACAAGCCTTGGGGCCCTAGATACGGAGAGTGTTGTTGGGTGTTGAGGCTGAGAGGTGTTGCTGAGGAGAACATAAAGCTGCGTATAGACTGGTATGGGTTCCAAGTCTACCGCTGGAAAAAAATTAGCCAATCATGAGTCCATTTGATTGGGAAAGAAGTAAATAACTCAAAAATGGGAAAGACATGGGATTAAATAGCGGTAGCGAGCAATTAAATCCAAGATGTTTATACCTATATTTTCATTGCGAATGCAACAAACTGAAAGCAACTGTCTAAAAAGCAGGAACTGTAGCCCGCGCACGCGCACACACGCACACAATGGGGAACAGCAGAGAGGTAAAATATGCTACATGTATCATGATTGAGAAACAAGATCTAATAGATTATCCCGTTTATGAGACTGTTATAGCAATACTGGTCCAATTATATATATAGTTATGAACTTAGAGATGACTTATTAAAACTTAGAGGGAATTTTAATTGGAAGACAATATAGCTTCCAAATCATTGAAGAGAAAACTAACCTCAAAAAAATTAATCAATGCAGCTAAGATGGAGTAACGGAGACCGTATTTACCATCGTAGGATAGACCCCAATGTGGATAAAATCTATGAAGCAATGCTTTTTAAGCCATGTGAAAACGATCATCCACTAAGGACTCGTCCTGCCGCCTCCAAACCCAGGCTGCTAGGCCTCCTACTGCCACTACCAAGGATGTCCACCAGGTGGCGACATTGCCCCCCCTCTGCTCCTGCTGCAGAGCCAGTCCTGAGCAGCCCTGCTCCAGGTTTTGGCAGGCCGCTCCCAGAAGCGCGCTCGTGGGCCTTGCTCCCTTTTAGCCACCAGCAAAGGGATCGAGGATGAGCACTGAGCCTCCTTACTCATCGAAGATCTAGGAACCTATCTGATTTCTGAGCAGTCCTTTACCCTCGTCTGCCGTCAGGTACTCTCCACCCGACTTGCAGAGTCCGCGGCTTGGGCAGCCTGCACGCTGGCCCCGGCCCGTCAGAATCTCTTCCCCCCACCCCCACCCCACCCCAACCACCGCACCCCCCGGCCAAGAGGCCACGCGCGGTCGTGAGCAGGGCTCCAGGCCTCTGGAGCCGCGCCGCTTGGACTGCGTCCTGGCCCTGGGCTCGCGAGCTCCATGCCCTGGGCTGAGCCACTTAACATCTCTAAGCTAGTTTCCTCATCAGTACAATGAGGGCATAATCGGTATGGGGGGGAAAAATCAGAATCTGGGGGGGACTACATTTCTGGTGATTGAAGATTATTTTCAGTTTGAATTATACAGTGAGGGACACCATACAATTTTTACTACTGCAGACTTCTGAAGGACAGCTTCAAGTATTCTTAAAACTAATGCATGCACGTACACACAAACACACGTGCACACACACTGACTCTGCTCCGCCTACATCCCCACGCACACACACACGGAGTCATGGACCACACACACCCCCACAACATACACACAACCACACACGTCCTCAGGCGCGCGCACACACACGCAAAGTCACTGCCACGTGCCACACACGTCCAGGCTCAACTTTAGAATTCCCAGACTCAGGGGAGTCCTGCGAAGAAAGCGACAGTGCGGGGAGAGCCGATTCCCAGTCTCTGACCGCCAGCCTGACCCTTTTCTTCCCAATGCTGGGTCCATCCCATGCCCCAAGGGGCCTTGGATGTGCACAGGGGGACACTCAGACCTCACATCCGGGCTCTGTCCGTAACCTCCATGCCAACAGCTGCCCGTTGGCCTCTCTGTGAGTCCTGGGATGCTGAACTCCGGGGAGAGCCGGTGCAGAAACTACAAGCGGGACAGGGGCTGCTGGGGCAGGGCATTCGGGGTCCTGGGATTCCAGAGCACGGGGTGGAGCCAATGGGCGTGTCCCCTTGGCCCTGCTGACTCCACCCCGTAGAGGGCGTGGCCAGAGGGAGTGTCAGGGCCAGAGGGACCCTCTGTAGTTCAGGACCCAGGACAGCGCGGGGGTGTCGGGGGTGGGGGTTGGGGGGCCGCCCCTTGCCGTGGTCTAAGGGCAGAAGCCCTAAGGAAGGGCCGGAGGAGGCTGTAAGGTATCCTCACTGCCATCAATTAAAAAAACAAAAGCCCGCCGCAGGCGAGGGTGGGGAGGGTTTTGCTAGAACAAGGGAAAGACGCTCGCAGAGGTCTGGCCGCAGAGGGCTGGGGGGCTTGCCAGGCTGATGAGGAACCGAGAGGCCGTCGGCCTCTAAACTCCACACGAATTCCTCCGGGTGACCCTGAGATGCAGGGAGACACGGAAAGCACGGTAAACACAGGCCGGAAGCTCAGCAGCCTGTTGCTTGCTTCACCGTCCGTCTGGCGTCCCCTCTGCTAGCAAGCAGCCTTTACCGCATCACCCACGGCTGACCCGGCTCAGGATTCCAGCTGATTTTCCACGGGTGGCATCACTTGCTGGTGACACGAAGCAGGCACGTTAGCCACCTCCCAAACCCTGAGGCTCCTCCTGGGAGGAGCCTGCGGGCCCCCAGTCCAGCCTCTGCGCCACGATGCTCCTTAGTGCCGCTCCCGGTTCGCTGCCCCGGCCTCTAGCTCTGGCCGGAACCTCGCTGGATTGGCGATAAATGGCACCCATGCACCACGTGTAAGCTTGGGGTCCAGATGTGACCATGGCTCGTCTCTTCTTCCCATCGATTGGGGGATTGTTCGGGCTTCATGTCATCGTGTTGGCAGGAAGGCCAGCACCGCCCCCCTGAGACCTCCCTGAAGACACATAGAAACATAGGACACAATGCAGCCCATCTCTTTGTTTTAAAACACCTTTACAGGGCTACGAGTTCTGTTCCGTCAATTAGACACATCTCACGTGTAGTATTTGATCAATTTTCATACATGTCTACACCCAGAAAGCCATCGCCACAATCAAGAGAGCTAACATGTCCACCACTCCCCAAGACGGGCAATTTTCCGATGCCCATATTTACCCCTTCCCACCGCCGTCCCTCCCTGGTAACCATAAGTTTGTTTCTCTATGTCTGTGGCTCTATTTGTCTTTTGCAGTTAAGATCATTTCTGTCTTTTTTTCTTAGATTTCACATGGAAGTTGTGTCATGCGGCATTTTTCTCTCTTCTGGCTTACTTCACTCAGAATGACTATCTCTGTGTCCAACCATGTTGCCGCAAATGGCATGGTTCCATCCTTTTTCGCGGCTGTGTAGTATTCCGCGGCATAAAAAGACAACGACTTCTTTATCCAGTCACCAGTCGTTAGATGTTGGGTTTAGTTCCACGTCCTGGCTAATACAAACAGGGCTGCTGTGAGCATTGAGGTGCATGGGACTTTCTGAGTTAGAGTTTTCTCTTGACATATCCCCAGGCGTGGGAAGGCTGGATCATCAGGTAAGTCCATTTGTAGGTTTTTAAGGAACCTCCATCCCGTCTTCTCTAGTGACAATGCAGCCCGTCTTCCTGAAGCAGAGCCATGCTCACAAAGTAACGGATATTCCTAGAGGTCAGACGTGACGTGCATTCAGCTTGGCCTGTTCCAGAAGAAGAGGGCAGTCTGGCAGGGCTGGAGGAGAGTGACCAGGGGAGTGTGGGACAGGCAGGATTCACACCACGTGGGGACATGACAGGCTGGGATAAGGAGCCTGGGCTTCCAGTCATGCCTTGGTAAGCATGGGGCACTGGTTCCAGGACTCCCCACAGATGCCAAAATCCATGGATGCTGATGCCTCTTATACAAAATGACATAGGACTTTATTTTTTACATACAAACATACTTTTCTTCCACGTTGTTGTCGTTTTTACAATGTTGTGTCGAATTCCAGTCTAGAGCACAATTTTCCACTTATGCATAAACATACCCATACAGTCATTGTCACATTCTCTTTCGCTGTGTCCTCCTGTGTACTTTAAATCATCTCTAGGTGACGCGCGGCATGCAAGGCAACGTGAATGCTATGTAAGCGGTTGCCGGTGTGTGGCAAGTTCAATTGTCGCTTTTCGAAACTTTCCGTTTTTTCCCGAATATTTTCAACCCACAGTTAGTTGAATCGGCTGGATCGGGAGCCCCTAGATACAGAGAACCCCCAAGCCCTTCCCACCTCGGACATTTCCACTGGAAGCGCTGAAGGGGCCCAAAGAGAGGAGAAGAGCGCCCTCTAGCGGCTGCAAACGCTGAGGCATTCCTTCAGCCTATGCAGCGCGGGAGAGAAGGTTTCGGGCCGACTAGCGCAAAAGGAGGGCCCGCCTGGACAGGAAGGAGGAAGGACGACAGCGGAAGCCAGCTCGCACCCTTCCTGGAGCTAGCTGGTTGCAGTGAGGGACGCCGAGGAACTGGGGACACGTCGCGTGGGGAGGGGGGGGGCAATCCTGGCGGCCAGGAGCAGGGTTCACACAGCTGGCACCCAGTTTGCACGATCAAAATGACAAGGAGAGGGGGTGGGGGGAAGGGGCTGCCTCAGCACCGGGATCCTGACAAGGGCCATAGCGCCGCGACCTCAGCTAATGCGGCTCCCCTGCTAAGCCAGAAAAAGGAAACTGTGAGGCAAGATACTGCAGATTCCACCGCAGCCACACGGATGACTAGATCTCTAACCTGACAAAATGGAACCCTCGGAAACAGGAATCTTCCCTTTCTTCTACACTTTGACCTTGGGACAGGGAGCCACACTTCTCTGACGGGAACCGTCTTTACTCCGGCAGAGAGCTCAGTTTTCCAGGAATAAGTATGGAGAAAAAGTGTGCCGTGATGGTTTAGCAGTTCAAAGCGGAAGCCCGTCTTAGAAACGGGAAAAACATGCTTCTCAATGAAGTCGAGTTATGGCACGAAGCAGGAGGAAGTTTAAGGAAATCTCTCTTAATATCCATTCACCAGACAAGACTAGCCAGTCCTAAAAAGGCAGCACGTTAAATCAAGGAAGATTCTTGCTTCCTTTTAGGGGCGGGAGGGGGGCGGGGGGACATGAGAAACAATGCCGCATTTTAAAACAAGCCTTGGGGCCCTAGATACGGAGAGTGTTGTTGGGTGTTGAGGCTGAGAGGTGTTGCTGAGGAGAACATAAAGCTGCGTATAGACTGGTATGGGTTCCAAGTCTACCGCTGGAAAAAAATTAGCCAATCATGAGTCCATTTGATTGGGAAAGAAGTAAATAACTCAAAAATGGGAAAGACATGGGATTAAATAGCGGTAGCGAGCAATTAAATCCAAGATGTTTATACCTATATTTTCATTGCGAATGCAACAAACTGAAAGCAACTGTCTAAAAAGCAGGAACTGTAGCCCGCGCACGCGCACACACGCACACAATGGGGAACAGCAGAGAGGTAAAATATGCTACATGTATCATGATTGAGAAACAAGATCTAATAGATTATCCCGTTTTTGAGACTGTTATAGCAATACTGGTCCAATTATATATATAGTTATGAACTTAGAGATGACTTATTAAAACTTAGAGGGAATTTTAATTGGAAGACAATATAGCTTCCAAATCATTGAAGAGAAAACTAACCTCAAAAAAATTAATCAATGCAGCTAAGATGGAGTAACGGAGACCGTATTTACCATCGTAGGATAGACCCCAATGTGGATAAAATCTATGAAGCAATGCTTTTTAAGCCATGTGAAAACGATCATCCACTAGGACCTCGTCCTGCCGCCTCCATACCCAGGCTGCTAGGCCTCCTACTGCCACTACCAAGGATGTCCACCAGGTGGCGACATTGCCCCCCTCTGCTCCTGCTGCAGAGCCAGTCCTGAGCAGCCCTGCTCCAGGTTTTGGCAGGCCGCTCCCAGAAGCGCGCTCGTGGGCCTTGCTCCCTTTTAGCCACCAGCAAAGGGATCGAGGATGAGCACTGAGCCTCCTTACTCATCGAAGATCTAGGAACCTATCTGATTTCTGAGCAGTCCTTTACCCTCGTCTGCCGTCAGGTACTCTCCACCCGACTTGCAGAGTCCGCGGCTTGGGCAGCCTGCACGCTGGCCCCGGCCCGTCAGGATCTCTTCCCCCCACCCCCACCCCACCCCCACCCCCCGCACCCCCCCGGCCAAGAGGCCACGCGCGGTCGTGAGCAGGGCTCCAGGCCTCTGGAGCCGCGCCGCTTGGACTGCGTCCTGGCCCTGGGCTCGCGAGCTCCATGCCCTGGGCTGAGCCACTTAACATCTCTAAGCTAGTTTCCTCATCAGTACAATGAGGGCATAATCGGTATGGGAGGGGGGATCAGAATCTGGGGGGGACTACATTTCTGGTGATTGAAGATTATTTTCAGTTTGAATTATACAGTGAGGGACACCATACAATTTTTACTACTGCAGACTTCTGAAGGACAGCTTCTAGTATTCTTAAAACTAATGCATGCACGTACACACAAACACACGTGCACACACACTGACTCTGCTCCGCCTACATCCCCACGCACACACACACGGAGTCATGGACCACACACACCCCCACAACATACACACAACCACACACGTCCTCAGGCGCGCGCACACACACGCAAAGTCACTGTCACGTGCCACACACGTCCAGGCTCAACTTTAGAATTCCCAGACTCAGGGGAGTCCTGCGAAGAAAGCGACAGTGCGGGGAGAGCCGATTCCCAGTCTCTGACCGCCAGCCTGACCCTTTTCTGCCCAATGCTGGGTCCATCCCATGCCCCAAGGGGCCTTGGATGTGCACAGGGGGACACTCAGACCTCACATCCGGGCTCTGTCCGTAACCTCCATGCCAACAGCTGCCCGTTGGCCTCTCTGTGAGTCCTGGGATGCTGAACTCCGGGGAGAGCCGGTGCAGAAACTACAAGCGGGTCAGGGGCTGCTGGGGCAGGGCATTCGGGGTCCTGGGATTCCAGAGCACGGGGTGGAGCCAATGGGCGTGTCCCCTTGGCCCTGCTGACTCCACCCCGTAGAGGGCGTGGCCAGAGGGAGTGTCAGGGCCAGAGGGACCCTCTGTAGTTCAGGACCCAGGACAGCGCGGGGGTGTCGGGGGTGGGGGTTGGGGGGCCGCCCCTTGCCGTGGTCTAAGGGCAGAAGCCCTAAGGAAGGGCCGGAGGAGGCTGTAAGGTATCCTCACTGCCATCAATTAAAAAAACAAAAGCCCGCCGCAGGCGAGGGTGGGGAGGGTTTTGCTAGAACAAGGGAAAGAGGCTCGCAGAGGTCTGGCCGCAGAGGGCTGGGGGGCTTGCCAGGCTGATGAGGAACCGAGAGGCCGTCGGCCTCTAAACTCCACACGAATTCCTCCGGGTGACCCTGAGATGCAGGGAGACACGGAAAGCACGGTAAACACAGGCCGGAAGCTCAGCAGCCTGTTGCTTGCTTCACCGTCCGTCTGGCGTCCCCTCTGCTAGCAAGCAGCCTTTACCGCATCACCCACGGCTGACCCGGCTCAGGATTCCAGCTGATTTTCCACGGGTGGCATCACTTGCTGGTGACACGAAGCAGGCACGTTAGCCACCTCCCAAACCCTGAGGCTCCTCCTGGGAGGAGCCTGCGGGCCCCCAGTCCAGCCTCTGCGCCACGATGCTCCTTAGTGCCGCTCCCGGTTCGCTGCCCCGGCCTCTAGCTCTGGCCGGAACCTCGCTGGATTGGCGATAAATGGCACCCATGCACCACGGGTAAGCTTGGGGTCCAGATGTGACCATGGCTCGTCTCTTCTTCCCATCGATTGGGGGATTGTTCGGGCTTCATGTCATCGTGTTGGCAGGAAGGCCAGCACCGCCCCCCTGAGACCTCCCTGAAGACACATAGAAACATAGGACACAATGCAGCCCATCTCTTTGTTTTAAAACACCTTTACAGGGCTACGAGTTCTGTTCCGTCAATTAGACACATCTCACGTGTAGTATTTGATCAATTTTCATACATGTCTACACCCAGAAAGCCATCGCCACAATCAAGAGAGCTAACATGTCCACCACTCCCCAAGACGGGCAATTTTCCGATGCCCATATTTACCCCTTCCCACCGCCGTCCCTCCCTGGTAACCATAAGTTTGTTTCTCTATGTCTGTGGCTCTATTTGTCTTTTGCAGTTAAGATCATTTCTGTCTTTTTTTCTTAGATTTCACATGGAAGTTGTGTCATGCGGCATTTTTCTCTCTTCTGGCTTACTTCACTCAGAATGACTATCTCTGTGTCCAACCATGTTGCCGCAAATGGCATGGTTCCATCCTTTTTCGCGGCTGTGTAGTATTCCGCGGCATAAAAAGACAACGACTTCTTTATCCAGTCACCAGTCGTTAGATGTTGGGGTTAGTTCCACGTCCTGGCTAATACAAACAGGGCTGCTGTGAGCATTGAGGTGCATGGGACTTTTTGAGTTAGAGTTTTCTCTTGACATATCCCCAGGCGTGGGAAGGCTGGATCATCAGGTAAGTCCATTTGTAGGTTTTTAAGGAACCTCCATCCCGTCTTCTCTAGTGACAATGCAGCCCGTCTTCCTGAAGCAGAGCCATGCTCACAAAGTAACGGATATTCCTAGAGGTCAGACATGACGTGCATTCAGCTTGGCCTGTTCCAGAAGAAGAGGGCAGTCTGGCAGGGCTGGAGGAGAGTGACCAGGGGAGTGTGGGACAGGCAGGATTCACACCACGTGGGGACATGACAGGCTGGGATAAGGAGCCTGGGCTTCCAGTCATGCCTTGGTAAGCATGGGGCACTGGTTCCAGGACTCCCCACAGATGCCAAAATCCATGGATGCTGATGCCTCTTATACAAAATGACATAGGACTTTATTTTTTACATACAAACATACTTTTCTTCCACGTTGTTGTCGTTTTTACAATGTTGTGTCGAATTCCAGTCTAGAGCACAATTTTCCACTTATGCATAAACATACCCATACAGTCATTGTCACATTCTCTTTCGCTGTGTCCTCCTGTGTACTTTAAATCATCTCTAGGTGACGCGCGGCATGCAAGGCAACGTGAATGCTATGTAAGCGGTTGCCGGTGTGTGGCAAGTTCAATTGTCGCTTTTCGAAACTTTCCGTTTTTTCCCGAATATTTTCAACCCACAGTTAGTTGAATCGGCTGGATCGGGAGCCCCTAGATACAGAGAACCCCCAAGCCCTTCCCACCTCGGAAATTTCCACTGGAAGCGCTGAAGGGGCCCAAAGAGAGGAGAAGAGCGCCCTCTAGCGGCTGCAAACGCTGAGGCATTCCTTCAGCCTATGCAGCGCGGGAGAGAAGGTTTCGGGCCGACTAGCGCAAAAGGAGGGCCCGCCTGGACAGGAAGGAGGAAGGACGACAGCGGAAGCCAGCTCGCACCCTTCCTGGAGCTAGCTGGTTGCAGTGAGGGACGCCGAGGAACTGGGGACACGTCGCGTGGGGAGGGGGGGGGCAATCCTGGCGGCCAGGAGCAGGGTTCACACAGCTGGCACCCAGTTTGCACGATCAAAATGACAAGGAGAGGGGGTGGGGGGAAGGGGCTGCCTCAGCACCGGGATCCTGACAAGGGCCATAGCGCCGCGACCTCAGCTAATGCGGCTCCCCTGCTAAGCCAGAAAAAGGAAACTGTGAGGCAAGATACTGCAGATTCCACCGCAGCCACACGGATGACTAGATCTCTAACCTGACAAAATGGAACCCTCGGAAACAGGAATCTTCCCTTTCTTCTACACTTTGACCTTGGGACAGGGAGCCACACTTCTCTGACGGGAACCGTCTTTACTCCGGCAGAGAGCTCAGTTTTCCAGGAATAAGTATGGAGAAAAAGTGTGCCGTGATGGTTTAGCAGTTCAAAGCGGAAGCCCGTCTTAGAAACGGGAAAAACATGCTTCTCAATGAAGCCGAGTTATGGCAAGAAGCAGGAGGAAGTTTAAGGAAATCTCTCTTAATATCCATTCACCAGACAAGACTAGCCAGTCCTAAAAAGGCAGCACGTTAAATCAAGGAAGATTCTTGCTTCCTTTTTGGGGCGGGAGGGGGGCGGGGGGACATGAGAAACAATGCCGCATTTTAAAACAAGCCTTGGGGCCCTAGATACGGAGAGTGTTGTTGGGTGTTGAAGCTGAGAGGTGTTGCTGAGGAGAACATAAAGCTGCGTATAGACTGGTATGGGTTCCAAGTCTACCGCTGGAAAAAAATTAGCCAATCATGAGTCCATTTGATTGGGAAAGAAGTAAATAACTCAAAAATGGGAAAGACATGGGATTAAATAGCGGTAGCGAGCAATTAAATCCAAGATGTTTATACCTATATTTTCATTGCGAATGCAACAAACTGAAAGCAACTGTCTAAAAAGCAGGAACTGTAGCCCGCGCACGCGCACACACGCACACAATGGGGAACAGCAGAGAGGTAAAATATGCTAAATGTATCATGATTGAGAAACAAGATCTAATAGATTATCCCGTTTTTGAGACTGTTATAGCAATACTGGTCCAATTATATATATAGTTATGAACTTAGAGATGACTTATTAAAACTTAGAGGGAATTTTAATTGGAAGACAATATAGCTTCCAAATCATTGAAGAGAAAACTAACCTCAAAAAAATTAATCAATGCAGCTAAGATGGAGTAACGGAGACCGTATTTACCATCGTAGGATAGACCCCAATGTGGATAAAATCTATGAAGCAATGCTTTTTAAGCCATGTGAAAACGATCATCCACTAGGACCTCGTCCTGCCGCCTCCATACCCAGGCTGCTAGGCCTCCTACTGCCACTACCAAGGATGTCCACCAGGTGGCGACATTGCCCCCCTCTGCTCCTGCTGCAGAGCCAGTCCTGAGCAGCCCTGCTCCAGGTTTTGGCAGGCCGCTCCCAGAAGCGCGCTCGTGGGCCTTGCTCCCTTTTAGCCACCAGCAAAGGGATCGAGGATGAGCACTGAGCCTCGTTACTCATCGAAGATCTAGGAACCTATCTGATTTCTGTGCAGTCCTTTACCCTCGTCTGCCGTCAGGTACTCTCCACCCGACTTGCAGAGTCCGCGGCTTGGGCAGCCTGCACGCTGGCCCCGGCCCGTCAGGATCTCTTCCCCCCACCCCCACCCCACCCCCACCCCCCGCACCCCCCCGGCCAAGAGGCCACGCGCGGTCGTGAGCAGGGCTCCAGGCCTCTGGAGCCGTGCCGCTTGGACTGCGTCCTGGCCCTGGGCTCGCGAGCTCCATGCCCTGGGCTGAGCCACTTAACATCTCTAAGCTAGTTTCCTCATCAGTACAATGAGGGCATAATCGGTATGGGAGGGGGGATCAGAATCTGGGGGGGACTACATTTCTGGTGATTGAAGATTATTTTCAGTTTGAATTATACAGTGAGGGACACCATACAATTTTTACTACTGCAGACTTCTGAAGGACAGCTTCTAGTATTCTTAAAACTAATGCATGCACGTACACACAAACACACGTGCACACACACTGACTCTGCTCCGCCTACATCCCCACGCACACACACACGGAGTCATGGACCACGCACACCCCCACAACATACACACAACCACACACGTCCTCAGGCGCGCGCACACACACGCAAAGTCACTGTCACGTGCCACACACGTCCAGGCTCAACTTTAGAATTCCCAGTCTCAGGGGAGTCCTTCGAAGAAAGCGACAGTGCGGGGAGAGCCGATTCCCAGTCTCTGACCGCCAGCCTGACCCTTTTCTGCCCAATGCTGGGTCCATCCCATGCCCCAAGGGGCCTTGGATGTGCACAGGGGGACACTCAGACCTCACATCCGGGCTCTGTCCGTAACCTCCATGCCAACAGCTGCCCGTTGGCCTCTCTGTGAGTCCTGGGATGCTGAACTCCGGGGAGAGCCGGTGCAGAAACTACAAGCGGGACAGGGGCTGCTGGGGCAGGGCATTCGGGGTCCTGGGATTCCAGAGCACGGGGTGGAGCCAATGGGCGTGTCCCCTTGGCCCTGCTGACTCCACCCCGTAGAGGGCGTGGCCAGAGGGAGTGTCAGGGCCAGAGGGACCCTCTGTAGTTCAGGACCCAGGACAGCGCGGGGGTGTCGGGGGTGGGGGTTGGGGGGCCGCCCCTTGCCGTGGTCTAAGGGCAGAAGCCCTAAGGAAGGGCCGGAGGAGGCTGTAAGGTATCCTCACTGCCATCAATTAAAAAAACAAAAGCCCGCCGCAGGCGAGGGTGGGGAGGGTTTTGCTAGAACAAGGGAAAGACGCTCGCAGAGGTCTGGCCGCAGAGGGCTGGGGGGCTTGCCAGGCTGATGAGGAACCGAGAGGCCGTCGGCCTCTAAACTCCACACGAATTCCTCCGGGTGACCCTGAGATGCAGGGAGACATGGAAAGCACGGTAAACACAGGCCGGAAGCTCAGCAGCCTGTTGCTTGCTTCACCGTCCGTCTGGCGTCCCCTCTGCTAGCAAGCAGCCTTTACCGCATCACCCACGGCTGACCCGGCTCAGGATTCCAGCTGATTTTCCACGGGTGGCATCACTTGCTGGTGACACGAAGCAGGCATGTTAGCCACCTCCCAAACCCTGAGGCTCCTCCTGGGAGGAGCCTGCGGGCCCCCAGTCCAGCCTCTGCGCCACGATGCTCCTTAGTGCCGCTCCCGGTTCGCTGCCCCGGCCTCTAGCTCTGGCCGGAACCTCGCTGGATTGGCGATAAATGGCACCCATGCACCACGGGTAAGCTTGGGGTCCAGATGTGACCATGGCTCGTCTCTTCTTCCCATCGATTGGGGGATTGTTCGGGCTTCATGTCATCGTGTTGGCAGGAAGGCCAGCACCGCCCCCCTGAGACCTCCCTGAAGACACATAGAAACATAGGACACAATGCAGCCCATCTCTTTGTTTTAAAACACCTTTACAGGGCTACGAGTTCTGTTCCGTCAATTAGACACATCTCACGTGTAGTATTTGATCAATTTTCATACATGTCTACACCCAGAAAGCCATCGCCACAATCAAGAGAGCTAACATGTCCACCACTCCCCAAGACGGGCAATTTTCCGATGCCCATATTTACCCCTTCCCACCGCCGTCCCTCCCTGGTAACCATAAGTTTGTTTCTCTATGTCTGTGGCTCTATTTGTCTTTTGCAGTTAAGATCATTTCTGTCTTTTTTTCTTAGATTTCACATGGAAGTTGTGTCATGCGGCATTTTTCTCTCTTCTGGCTTACTTCACTCAGAATGACTATCTCTGTGTCCAACCATGTTGCCGCAAATGGCATGGTTCCATCCTTTTTCGCGGCTGTGTAGTATTCCGCGGCATAAAAAGACAACGACTTCTTTATCCAGTCACCAGTCGTTAGATGTTGGGGTTAGTTCCACGTCCTGGCTAATACAAACAGGGCTGCTGTGAGCATTGAGGTGCATGGGACTTTTTGAGTTAGAGTTTTCTCTTGACATATCCCCAGGCGTGGGAAGGCTGGATCATCAGGTAAGTCCATTTGTAGGTTTTTAAGGAACCTCCATCCCGTCTTCTCTAGTGACAATGCAGCCCGTCTTCCTGAAGCAGAGCCATGCTCACAAAGTAACGGATATTCCTAGAGGTCAGACATGACGTGCATTCAGCTTGGCCTGTTCCAGAAGAAGAGGGCAGTCTGGCAGGGCTGGAGGAGAGTGACCAGGGGAGTGTGGGACAGGCAGGATTCACACCACGTGGGGACATGACAGGCTGGGATAAGGAGCCTGGGCTTCCAGTCATGCCTTGGTAAGCATGGGGCACTGGTTCCAGGACTCCCCACAGATGCCAAAATCCATGGATGCTGATGCCTCTTATACAAAATGACATAGGACTTTATTTTTTACATACAAACATACTTTTCTTCCACGTTGTTGTCGTTTTTACAATGTTGTGTCGAATTCCAGTCTAGAGCACAATTTTCCACTTATGCATAAACATACCCATACAGTCATTGTCACATTCTCTTTCGCTGTGTCCTCCTGTGTACTTTAAATCATCTCTAGGTGACGCGCGGCATGCAAGGCAACGTGAATGCTATGTAAGCGGTTGCCGGTGTGTGGCAAGTTCAATTGTCGCTTTTCGAAACTTTCCGTTTTTTCCCGAATATTTTCAACCCACAGTTAGTTGAATCGGCTGGATCGGGAGCCCCTAGATACAGAGAACCCCCAAGCCCTTCCCACCTCGGACATTTCCACTGGAAGCGCTGAAGGGGCCCAAAGAGAGGAGAAGAGCGCCCTCTAGCGGCTGCAAACGCTGAGGCATTCCTTCAGCCTATGCAGCGCGGGAGAGAAGGTTTCGGGCCGACTAGCGCAAAAGGAGGGCCCGCCTGGACAGGAAGGAGGAAGGACGACAGCGGAAGCCAGCTCGCACCCTTCCTGGAGCTAGCTGGTTGCAGTGAGGGACGCCGAGGAACTGGGGACACGTCGCGTGGGGAGGGGGGGGGCAATCCTGACGGCCAGGAGCAGGGTTCACACAGCTGGCACCCAGTTTGCACGATCAAAATGACAAGGAGAGGGGGTGGGGGGAAGGGGCTGCCTCAGCACCGGGATCCTGACAAGGGCCATAGCGCCGCGACCTCAGCTAATGCGGCTCCCCTGCTAAGCCAGAAAAAGGAAACTGTGAGGCAAGATACTGCAGATTCCACCGCAGCCACACGGATGACTAGATCTCTAACCTGACAAAATGGAACCCTCGGAAACAGGAATCTTCCCTTTCTTCTACACTTTGACCTTGGGACAGGGAGCCACACTTCTCTGACGGGAACCGTCTTTACTCCGGCAGAGAGCTCAGTTTTCCAGGAATAAGTATGGAGAAAAAGTGTGCCGTGATGGTTTAGCAGTTCAAAGCGGAAGCCCGTCTTAGAAACGGGAAAAACATGCTTCTCAATGAAGTCGAGTTATGGCACGAAGCAGGAGGAAGTTTAAGGAAATCTCTCTTAATATCCATTCACCAGACAAGACTAGCCAGTCCTAAAAAGGCAGCACGTTAAATCAAGGAAGATTCTTGCTTCCTTTTTGGGGCGGGAGGGGGGCGGGGGGACATGAGAAACAATGCCGCATTTTAAAACAAGCCTTGGGGCCCTAGATACGGAGAGTGTTGTTGGGTGTTGAGGCTGAGAGGTGTTGCTGAGGAGAACATAAAGCTGCGTATAGACTGGTATGGGTTCCAAGTCTACCGCTGGAAAAAAATTAGCCAATCATGAGTCCATTTGATTGGGAAAGAAGTAAATAACTCAAAAATGGGAAAGACATGGGATTAAATAGCGGTAGCGAGCAATTAAATCCAAGATGTTTATACCTATATTTTCATTGCGAATGCAACAAACTGAAAGCAACTGTCTAAAAAGCAGTAACTGTAGCCCGCGCACGCGCACACACGCACACAATGGGGAACAGCAGAGAGGTAAAATATGCTAAATGTATCATGATTGAGAAACAAGATCTAATAGATTATCCCGTTTTTGAGACTGTTATAGCAATACTGGTCCAATTATATATATAGTTATGAACTTAGAGATGACTTATTAAAACTTAGAGGGAATTTTAATTGGAAGACAATATAGCTTCCAAATCATTGAAGAGAAAACTAACCTCAAAAAAATTAATCAATGCAGCTAAGATGGAGTAACGGAGACCGTATTTACCATCGTAGGATAGACCCCAATGTGGATAAAATCTATGAAGCAATGCTTTTTAAGCCATGTGAAAACGATCATCCACTAGGACCTCGTCCTGCCGCCTCCATACCCAGGCTGCTAGGCCTCCTACTGCCACTACCAAGGATGTCCACCAGGTGGCGACATTGCCCCCCTCTGCTCCTGCTGCAGAGCCAGTCCTGAGCAGCCCTGCTCCAGGTTTTGGCAGGCCGCTCCCAGAAGCGCGCTCGTGGGCCTTGCTCCCTTTTAGCCACCAGCAAAGGGATCGAGGATGAGCACTGAGCCTCCTTACTCATCGAAGATCTAGGAACCTATCTGATTTCTGAGCAGTCCTTTACCCTCGTCTGCCGTCAGGTACTCTCCACCCGACTTGCAGAGTCCGCGGCTTGGGCAGCCTGCACGCTGGCCCCGGCCCGTCAGGATCTCTTCCCCCCACCCCCACCCCACCCCCACCCCCCGCACCCCCCCGCCAAGAGGCCACGCGCGGTCGTGAGCAGGGCTCCAGGCCTCTGGAGCCGCGCCGCTTGGACTGCGTCCTGGCCCTGGGCTCGCGAGCTCCATGCCCTGGGCTGAGCCACTTAACATCTCTAAGCTAGTTTCCTCATCAGTACAATGAGGGCATAATCAGTATGGGAGGGGGGATCAGAATCTGGGGGGGACTACATTTCTGGTGATTGAAGATTATTTTCAGTTTGAATTATACAGTGAGGGACACCATACAATTTTTACTACTGCAGACTTCTGAAGGACAGCTTCTAGTATTCTTAAAACTAATGCATGCACGTACACACAAACACACGTGCACACACACTGACTCTGCTCCGCCTACATCCCCACGCACACACACACGGAGTCATGGACCACGCACACCCCCACAACATACACACAACCACACACGTCCTCAGGCGCGCGCACACACACGCAAAGTCACTGCCACGTGCCACACACGTCCAGGCTCAACTTTAGAATTCCCAGACTCAGTGGAGTCCTGCGAAGAAAGCGACAGTGCGGGGAGAGCCGATTCCCAGTCTCTGACCGCCAGCCTGACCCTTTTCTGCCCAATGCTGGGTCCATCCCATGCCCCAAGGGGCCTTGGATGTGCACAGGGGGACACTCAGACCTCACATCCGGGCTCTGTCCGTAACCTCCATGCCAACAGCTGCCCGTTGGCCTCTCTGTGAGTCCTGGGATGCTGAACTCCGGGGAGAGCCGGTGCAGAAACTACAAGCGGGACAGGGGCTGCTGGGGCAGGGCATTCGGGGTCCTGGGATTCCAGAGCACGGGGTGGAGCCAATGGGCGTGTCCCCTTGGCCCTGCTGACTCCACCCCGTAGAGGGCGTGGCCAGAGGGAGTGTCAGGGCCAGAGGGACCCTCTGTAGTTCAGGACCCAGGACAGCGCGGGGGTGTCGGGGGTGGGGGTTGGGGGGCCGCCCCTTGCCGTGCTCTAAGGGCAGAAGCCCTAAGGAAGGGCCGGAGGAGGCTGTAAGGTATCCTCACTGCCATCAATTAAAAAAACAAAAGCCCGCCGCAGGCGAGGGTGGGGAGGGTTTTGCTAGAACAAGGGAAAGACGCTCGCAGAGGTCTGGCCGCAGAGGGCTGGGGGGCTTGCCAGGCTGATGAGGAACCGAGAGGCCGTCGGCCTCTAAACTCCACACGAATTCCTCCGGGTGACCCTGAGATGCAGGGAGACACGGAAAGCACGGTAAACACAGGCCGGAAGCTCAGCAGCCTGTTGCTTGCTTCACCGTCCGTCTGGCGTCCCCTCTGCTAGCAAGCAGCCTTTACCGCATCACCCACGGCTGACCCGGCTCAGGATTCCAGCTGATTTTCCACGGGTGGCATCACTTGCTGGTGACACGAAGCAGGCACGTTAGCCACCTCCCAAACCCTGAGGCTCCTCCTGGGAGGAGCCTGCGGGCCCCCAGTCCAGCCTCTGCGCCACGATGCTCCTTAGTGCCGCTCCCGGTTCGCTGCCCCGGCCTCTAGCTCTGGCCGGAACCTCGCTGGATTGGCGATAAATGGCACCCATGCACCACGGGTAAGCTTGGGGTCCAGATGTGACCATGGCTCGTCTCTTCTTCCCATCGATTGGGGGATTGTTCGGGCTTCATGTCATCGTGTTGGCAGGAAGGCCAGCACCGCCCCCCTGAGACCTCCCTGAAGACACATAGAAACATAGGACACAATGCAGCCCATCTCTTTGTTTTAAAACACCTTTACAGGGCTACGAGTTCTGTTCCGTCAATTAGACACATCTCACGTGTAGTATTTGATCAATTTTCATACATGTCTACACCCAGAAAGCCATCGCCACAATCAAGAGAGCTAACATGTCCACCACTCCCCAAGACGGGCAATTTTCCGATTCCCATATTTACCCCTTCCCACCGCCGTCCCTCCCTGGTAACCATAAGTTTGTTTCTCTATGTCTGTGGCTCTATTTGTCTTTTGCAGTTAAGATCATTTCTGTCTTTTTTTCTTAGATTTCACATGGAAGTTGTGTCATGCGGCATTTTTCTCTCTTCTGGCTTACTTCACTCAGAATGACTATCTCTGTGTCCAACCATGTTGCCGCAAATGGCATGGTTCCATCCTTTTTCGCGGCTGTGTAGTATTCCGCGGCGTAAAAAGACAACGACTTCTTTATCCAGTCACCAGTCGTTAGATGTTGGGGTTAGTTCCACGTCCTGGCTAATACAAATAGGGCTGCTGTGAGCATTGAGGTGCATGGGACTTTTTGAGTTAGAGTTTTCTCTTGACATATCCCCAGGCGTGGGAAGGCTGGATCATCAGGTAAGTCCATTTGTAGGTTTTTAAGGAACCTCCATCCCGTCTTCTCTAGTGACAATGCAGCCCGTCTTCCTGAAGCAGAGCCATGCTCACAAAGTAACGGATATTCCTAGAGGTCAGACATGACGTGCATTCAGCTTGGCCTGTTCCAGAAGAAGAGGGCAGTCTGGCAGGGCTGGAGGAGAGTGACCAGGGGAGTGTGGGACAGGCAGGATTCACACCACGTGGGGACATGACAGTCTGGGATAAGGAGCCTGGGCTTCCAGTCATGCCTTGGTAAGCATGGGGCACTGGTTCCAGGACTCCCCACAGATGCCAAAATCCATGGATGCTGATGCCTCTTATACAAAATGACATAGGACTTTATTTTTTACATACAAACATACTTTTCTTCCACGTTGTTGTCGTTTTTACAATGTTGTGTCGAATTCCAGTCTAGAGCACAATTTTCCACTTATGCATAAACATACCCATACAGTCATTGTCACATTCTCTTTCGCTGTGTCCTCCTGTGTACTTTAAATCATCTCTAGGTGACGCGCGGCATGCAAGGCAACGTGAATGCTATGTAAGCGGTTGCCGGTGTGTGGCAAGTTCAATTGTCGCTTTTCGAAACTTTCCGTTTTTTCCCGAATATTTTCAACCCACAGTTAGTTGAATCGGCTGGATCGGGAGCCCCTAGATACAGAGAACCCCCAAGCCCTTCCCACCTCGGACATTTCCACTGGAAGCGCTGAAGGGGCCCAAAGAGAGGAGAAGAGCGCCCTCTAGCGGCTGCAAACGCTGAGGCATTCCTTCAGCCTATGCAGCGCGGGAGAGAAGGTTTCGGGCCGACTAGCGCAAAAGGAGGGCCCGCCTGGACAGGAAGGAGGAAGGACGACAGCGGAAGCCAGCTCGCACCCTTCCTGGAGCTAGCTGGTTGCAGTGAGGGACGCCGAGGAACTGGGGACACGTCGCGTGGGGAGGGGGGGGCAATCCTGGCGGCCAGGAGCAGGGTTCACACAGCTGGCACCCAGTTTGCACGATCAAAATGACAAGGAGAGGGGGTGGGGGGAAGGGGCTGCCTCAGCACCGGGATCCTGACAAAGGCCATAGCGCCGCGACCTCAGCTAATGCGGCTCCCCTGCTAAGCCAGAAAAAGGAAACTGTGAGGCAAGATACTGCAGATTCCACCGCAGCCACACGGATGACTAGATCTCTAACCTGACAAAATGGAACCCTCGGAAACAGGAATCTTCCCTTTCTTCTACACTTTGACCTTGGGACAGGGAGCCACACTTCTCTGACGGGAACCGTCTTTACTCCGGCAGAGAGCTCAGTTTTCCAGGAATAAGTATGGAGAAAAAGTGTGCCGTGATGGTTTAGCAGTTCAAAGCGGAAGCCCGTCTTAGAAACGGGAAAAACATGCTTCTCAATGAAGTCGAGTTATGGCACGAAGCAGGAGGAAGTTTAAGGAAATCTCTCTTAATATCCATTCACCAGACAAGACTAGCCAGTCCTAAAAAGGCAGCACGTTAAATCAAGGAAGATTCTTGCTTCCTTTTTGGGGCGGGAGGGGGGCGGGGGGACATGAGAAACAATGCCGCATTTTAAAACAAGCCTTGGGGCCCTAGATACGGAGAGTGTTGTTGGGTGTTGAGGCTGAGAGGTGTTGCTGAGGAGAACATAAAGCTGCGTATAGACTGGTATGGGTTCCAAGTCTACCGCTGGAAAAAAATTAGCCAATCATGAGTCCATTTGATTGGGAAAGAAGTAAATAACTCAAAAATGGGAAAGACATGGGATTAAATAGCGGTAGCGAGCAATTAAATCCAAGATGTTTATACCTATATTTTCATTGCGAATGCAACAAACTGAAAGCAACTGTCTAAAAAGCAGGAACTGTAGCCCGCGCACGCGCACACACGCACACAATGGGGAACAGCAGAGAGGTAAAATATGCTAAATGTATCATGATTGAGAAACAAGATCTAATAGATTATCCCGTTTTTGAGACTGTTATAGCAATACTGGTCCAATTATATATATAGTTATGAACTTAGAGATGACTTATTAAAACTTAGAGGGAATTTTAATTGGAAGACAATATAGCTTCCAAATCATTGAAGAGAAAACTAACCTCAAAAAAATTAATCAATGCAGCTAAGATGGAGTAACGGAGACCGTATTTACCATCGTAGGATAGACCCCAATGTGAATAAAATCTATGAAGCAATGCTTTTTAAGCCATGTGAAAACGATCATCCACTAGGACCTCGTCCTGCCGCCTCCATACCCAGGCTGCTAGGCCTCCTACTGCCACTACCAAGGATGTCCACCAGGTGGCGACATTGCCCCCCTCTGCTCCTGCTGCAGAGCCAGTCCTGAGCAGCCCTGCTCCAGGTTTTGGCAGGCCGCTCCCAGAAGCGCGCTCGTGGGCCTTGCTCCCTTTTAGCCACCAGCAAAGGGATCGAGGATGAGCACTGAGCCTCCTTACTCATCGAAGATCTAGGAACCTATCTGATTTCTGAGCAGTCCTTTACCCTCGTCTGCCGTCAGGTACTCTCCACCCGACTTGCAGAGTCCGCGGCTTGGGCAGCCTGCACGCTGGCCCCGGCCCGTCAGGATCTCTTCCCCCCACCCCCACCCCACCCCCACCCCCCGCACCCCCCCGCCAAGAGGCCACGCGCGGTCGTGAGCAGGGCTCCAGGCCTCTGGAGCCGCGCCGCTTGGACTGCGTCCTGGCCCTGGGCTCGCGAGCTCCATGCCCTGGGCTGAGCCACTTAACATCTCTAAGCTAGTTTCCTCATCAGTACAATGAGGGCATAATCAGTATGGGAGGGGGGATCAGAATCTGGGGGGGACTACATTTCTGGTGATTGAAGATTATTTTCAGTTTGAATTATACAGTGAGGGACACCATACAATTTTTACTACTGCAGACTTCTGAAGGACAGCTTCTAGTATTCTTAAAACTAATGCATGCACGTACACACAAACACACGTGCACACACACTGACTCTGCTCCGCCTACATCCCCACGCACACACACACGGAGTCATGGACCACGCACACCCCCACAACATACACACAACCACACACGTCCTCAGGCGCGCGCACACACACGCAAAGTCACTGCCACGTGCCACACACGTCCAGGCTCAACTTTAGAATTCCCAGACTCAGTGGAGTCCTGCGAAGAAAGCGACAGTGCGGGGAGAGCCGATTCCCAGTCTCTGACCGCCAGCCTGACCCTTTTCTGCCCAATGCTGGGTCCATCCCATGCCCCAAGGGGCCTTGGATGTGCACAGGGGGACACTCAGACCTCACATCCGGGCTCTGTCCGTAACCTCCATGCCAACAGCTGCCCGTTGGCCTCTCTGTGAGTCCTGGGATGCTGAACTCCGGGGAGAGCCGGTGCAGAAACTACAAGCGGGACAGGGGCTGCTGGGGCAGGGCATTCGGGGTCCTGGGATTCCAGAGCACGGGGTGGAGCCAATGGGCGTGTCCCCTTGGCCCTGCTGACTCCACCCCGTAGAGGGCGTGGCCAGAGGGAGTGTCAGGGCCAGAGGGACCCTCTGTAGTTCAGGACCCAGGACAGCGCGGGGGTGTCGGGGGTGGGGGTTGGGGGGCCGCCCCTTGCCGTGCTCTAAGGGCAGAAGCCCTAAGGAAGGGCCGGAGGAGGCTGTAAGGTATCCTCACTGCCATCAATTAAAAAAACAAAAGCCCGCCGCAGGCGAGGGTGGGGAGGGTTTTGCTAGAACAAGGGAAAGACGCTCGCAGAGGTCTGGCCGCAGAGGGCTGGGGGGCTTGCCAGGCTGATGAGGAACCGAGAGGCCGTCGGCCTCTAAACTCCACACGAATTCCTCCGGGTGACCCTGAGATGCAGGGAGACACGGAAAGCACGGTAAACACAGGCCGGAAGCTCAGCAGCCTGTTGCTTGCTTCACCGTCCGTCTGGCGTCCCCTCTGCTAGCAAGCAGCCTTTACCGCATCACCCACGGCTGACCCGGCTCAGGATTCCAGCTGATTTTCCACGGGTGGCATCACTTGCTGGTGACACGAAGCAGGCACGTTAGCCACCTCCCAAACCCTGAGGCTCCTCCTGGGAGGAGCCTGCGGGCCCCCAGTCCAGCCTCTGCGCCACGATGCTCCTTAGTGCCGCTCCCGGTTCGCTGCCCCGGCCTCTAGCTCTGGCCGGAACCTCGCTGGATTGGCGATAAATGGCACCCATGCACCACGGGTAAGCTTGGGGTCCAGATGTGACCATGGCTCGTCTCTTCTTCCCATCGATTGGGGGATTGTTCGGGCTTCATGTCATCGTGTTGGCAGGAAGGCCAGCACCGCCCCCCTGAGACCTCCCTGAAGACACATAGAAACATAGGACACAATGCAGCCCATCTCTTTGTTTTAAAACACCTTTACAGGGCTACGAGTTCTGTTCCGTCAATTAGACACATCTCACGTGTAGTATTTGATCAATTTTCATACATGTCTACACCCAGAAAGCCATCGCCACAATCAAGAGAGCTAACATGTCCACCACTCCCCAAGACGGGCAATTTTCCGATTCCCATATTTACCCCTTCCCACCGCCGTCCCTCCCTGGTAACCATAAGTTTGTTTCTCTATGTCTGTGGCTCTATTTGTCTTTTGCAGTTAAGATCATTTCTGTCTTTTTTTCTTAGATTTCACATGGAAGTTGTGTCATGCGGCATTTTTCTCTCTTCTGGCTTACTTCACTCAGAATGACTATCTCTGTGTCCAACCATGTTGCCGCAAATGGCATGGTTCCATCCTTTTTCGCGGCTGTGTAGTATTCCGCGGCGTAAAAAGACAACGACTTCTTTATCCAGTCACCAGTCGTTAGATGTTGGGGTTAGTTCCACGTCCTGGCTAATACAAATAGGGCTGCTGTGAGCATTGAGGTGCATGGGACTTTTTGAGTTAGAGTTTTCTCTTGACATATCCCCAGGCGTGGGAAGGCTGGATCATCAGGTAAGTCCATTTGTAGGTTTTTAAGGAACCTCCATCCCGTCTTCTCTAGTGACAATGCAGCCCGTCTTCCTGAAGCAGAGCCATGCTCACAAAGTAACGGATATTCCTAGAGGTCAGACATGACGTGCATTCAGCTTGGCCTGTTCCAGAAGAAGAGGGCAGTCTGGCAGGGCTGGAGGAGAGTGACCAGGGGAGTGTGGGACAGGCAGGATTCACACCACGTGGGGACATGACAGTCTGGGATAAGGAGCCTGGGCTTCCAGTCATGCCTTGGTAAGCATGGGGCACTGGTTCCAGGACTCCCCACAGATGCCAAAATCCATGGATGCTGATGCCTCTTATACAAAATGACATAGGACTTTATTTTTTACATACAAACATACTTTTCTTCCACGTTGTTGTCGTTTTTACAATGTTGTGTCGAATTCCAGTCTAGAGCACAATTTTCCACTTATGCATAAACATACCCATACAGTCATTGTCACATTCTCTTTCGCTGTGTCCTCCTGTGTACTTTAAATCATCTCTAGGTGACGCGCGGCATGCAAGGCAACGTGAATGCTATGTAAGCGGTTGCCGGTGTGTGGCAAGTTCAATTGTCGCTTTTCGAAACTTTCCGTTTTTTCCCGAATATTTTCAACCCACAGTTAGTTGAATCGGCTGGATCGGGAGCCCCTAGATACAGAGAACCCCCAAGCCCTTCCCACCTCGGACATTTCCACTGGAAGCGCTGAAGGGGCCCAAAGAGAGGAGAAGAGCGCCCTCTAGCGGCTGCAAACGCTGAGGCATTCCTTCAGCCTATGCAGCGCGGGAGAGAAGGTTTCGGGCCGACTAGCGCAAAAGGAGGGCCCGCCTGGACAGGAAGGAGGAAGGACGACAGCGGAAGCCAGCTCGCACCCTTCCTGGAGCTAGCTGGTTGCAGTGAGGGACGCCGAGGAACTGGGGACACGTCGCGTGGGGAGGGGGGGGCAATCCTGGCGGCCAGGAGCAGGGTTCACACAGCTGGCACCCAGTTTGCACGATCAAAATGACAAGGAGAGGGGGTGGGGGGAAGGGGCTGCCTCAGCACCGGGATCCTGACAAAGGCCATAGCGCCGCGACCTCAGCTAATGCGGCTCCCCTGCTAAGCCAGAAAAAGGAAACTGTGAGGCAAGATACTGCAGATTCCACCGCAGCCACACGGATGACTAGATCTCTAACCTGACAAAATGGAACCCTCGGAAACAGGAATCTTCCCTTTCTTCTACACTTTGACCTTGGGACAGGGAGCCACACTTCTCTGACGGGAACCGTCTTTACTCCGGCAGAGAGCTCAGTTTTCCAGGAATAAGTATGGAGAAAAAGTGTGCCGTGATGGTTTAGCAGTTCAAAGCGGAAGCCCGTCTTAGAAACGGGAAAAACATGCTTCTCAATGAAGTCGAGTTATGGCACGAAGCAGGAGGAAGTTTAAGGAAATCTCTCTTAATATCCATTCACCAGACAAGACTAGCCAGTCCTAAAAAGGCAGCACGTTAAATCAAGGAAGATTCTTGCTTCCTTTTTGGGGCGGGAGGGGGGCGGGGGGACATGAGAAACAATGCCGCATTTTAAAACAAGCCTTGGGGCCCTAGATACGGAGAGTGTTGTTGGGTGTTGAGGCTGAGAGGTGTTGCTGAGGAGAACATAAAGCTGCGTATAGACTGGTATGGGTTCCAAGTCTACCGCTGGAAAAAAATTAGCCAATCATGAGTCCATTTGATTGGGAAAGAAGTAAATAACTCAAAAATGGGAAAGACATGGGATTAAATAGCGGTAGCGAGCAATTAAATCCAAGATGTTTATACCTATATTTTCATTGCGAATGCAACAAACTGAAAGCAACTGTCTAAAAAGCAGGAACTGTAGCCCGCGCACGCGCACACACGCACACAATGGGGAACAGCAGAGAGGTAAAATATGCTAAATGTATCATGATTGAGAAACAAGATCTAATAGATTATCCCGTTTTTGAGACTGTTATAGCAATACTGGTCCAATTATATATATAGTTATGAACTTAGAGATGACTTATTAAAACTTAGAGGGAATTTTAATTGGAAGACAATATAGCTTCCAAATCATTGAAGAGAAAACTAACCTCAAAAAAATTAATCAATGCAGCTAAGATGGAGTAACGGAGACCGTATTTACCATCGTAGGATAGACCCCAATGTGAATAAAATCTATGAAGCAATGCTTTTTAAGCCATGTGAAAACGATCATCCACTAGGACCTCGTCCTGCCGCCTCCATACCCAGGCTGCTAGGCCTCCTACTGCCACTACCAAGGATGTCCACCAGGTGGCGACATTGCCCCCCTCTGCTCCTGCTGCAGAGCCAGTCCTGAGCAGCCCTGCTCCAGGTTTTGGCAGGCCGCTCCCAGAAGCGCGCTCGTGGGCCTTGCTCCCTTTTAGCCACCAGCAAAGGGATCGAGGATGAGCACTGAGCCTCCTTACTCATCGAAGATCTAGGAACCTATCTGATTTCTGAGCAGTCCTTTACCCTCGTCTGCCGTCAGGTACTCTCCACCCGACTTGCAGAGTCCGCGGCTTGGGCAGCCTGCACGCTGGCCCCGGCCCGTCAGGATCTCTTCCCCCCACCCCCACCCCACCCCCACCCCCCGCACCCCCCCGCCAAGAGGCCACGCGCGGTCGTGAGCAGGGCTCCAGGCCTCTGGAGCCGCGCCGCTTGGACTGCGTCCTGGCCCTGGGCTCGCGAGCTCCATGCCCTGGGCTGAGCCACTTAACATCTCTAAGCTAGTTTCCTCATCAGTACAATGAGGGCATAATCAGTATGGGAGGGGGGATCAGAATCTGGGGGGGACTACATTTCTGGTGATTGAAGATTATTTTCAGTTTGAATTATACAGTGAGGGACACCATACAATTTTTACTACTGCAGACTTCTGAAGGACAGCTTCTAGTATTCTTAAAACTAATGCATGCACGTACACACAAACACACGTGCACACACACTGACTCTGCTCCGCCTACATCCCCACGCACACACACACGGAGTCATGGACCACGCACACCCCCACAACATACACACAACCACACACGTCCTCAGGCGCGCGCACACACACGCAAAGTCACTGCCACGTGCCACACACGTCCAGGCTCAACTTTAGAATTCCCAGACTCAGTGGAGTCCTGCGAAGAAAGCGACAGTGCGGGGAGAGCCGATTCCCAGTCTCTGACCGCCAGCCTGACCCTTTTCTGCCCAATGCTGGGTCCATCCCATGCCCCAAGGGGCCTTGGATGTGCACAGGGGGACACTCAGACCTCACATCCGGGCTCTGTCCGTAACCTCCATGCCAACAGCTGCCCGTTGGCCTCTCTGTGAGTCCTGGGATGCTGAACTCCGGGGAGAGCCGGTGCAGAAACTACAAGCGGGACAGGGGCTGCTGGGGCAGGGCATTCGGGGTCCTGGGATTCCAGAGCACGGGGTGGAGCCAATGGGCGTGTCCCCTTGGCCCTGCTGACTCCACCCCGTAGAGGGCGTGGCCAGAGGGAGTGTCAGGGCCAGAGGGACCCTCTGTAGTTCAGGACCCAGGACAGCGCGGGGGTGTCGGGGGTGGGGGTTGGGGGGCCGCCCCTTGCCGTGCTCTAAGGGCAGAAGCCCTAAGGAAGGGCCGGAGGAGGCTGTAAGGTATCCTCACTGCCATCAATTAAAAAAACAAAAGCCCGCCGCAGGCGAGGGTGGGGAGGGTTTTGCTAGAACAAGGGAAAGACGCTCGCAGAGGTCTGGCCGCAGAGGGCTGGGGGGCTTGCCAGGCTGATGAGGAACCGAGAGGCCGTCGGCCTCTAAACTCCACACGAATTCCTCCGGGTGACCCTGAGATGCAGGGAGACACGGAAAGCACGGTAAACACAGGCCGGAAGCTCAGCAGCCTGTTGCTTGCTTCACCGTCCGTCTGGCGTCCCCTCTGCTAGCAAGCAGCCTTTACCGCATCACCCACGGCTGACCCGGCTCAGGATTCCAGCTGATTTTCCACGGGTGGCATCACTTGCTGGTGACACGAAGCAGGCACGTTAGCCACCTCCCAAACCCTGAGGCTCCTCCTGGGAGGAGCCTGCGGGCCCCCAGTCCAGCCTCTGCGCCACGATGCTCCTTAGTGCCGCTCCCGGTTCGCTGCCCCGGCCTCTAGCTCTGGCCGGAACCTCGCTGGATTGGCGATAAATGGCACCCATGCACCACGGGTAAGCTTGGGGTCCAGATGTGACCATGGCTCGTCTCTTCTTCCCATCGATTGGGGGATTGTTCGGGCTTCATGTCATCGTGTTGGCAGGAAGGCCAGCACCGCCCCCCTGAGACCTCCCTGAAGACACATAGAAACATAGGACACAATGCAGCCCATCTCTTTGTTTTAAAACACCTTTACAGGGCTACGAGTTCTGTTCCGTCAATTAGACACATCTCACGTGTAGTATTTGATCAATTTTCATACATGTCTACACCCAGAAAGCCATCGCCACAATCAAGAGAGCTAACATGTCCACCACTCCCCAAGACGGGCAATTTTCCGATTCCCATATTTACCCCTTCCCACCGCCGTCCCTCCCTGGTAACCATAAGTTTGTTTCTCTATGTCTGTGGCTCTATTTGTCTTTTGCAGTTAAGATCATTTCTGTCTTTTTTTCTTAGATTTCACATGGAAGTTGTGTCATGCGGCATTTTTCTCTCTTCTGGCTTACTTCACTCAGAATGACTATCTCTGTGTCCAACCATGTTGCCGCAAATGGCATGGTTCCATCCTTTTTCGCGGCTGTGTAGTATTCCGCGGCATAAAAAGACAACGACTTCTTTATCCAGTCACCAGTCGTTAGATGTTGGGGTTAGTTCCACGTCCTGGCTAATACAAACAGGGCTGCTGTGAGCATTGAGGTGCATGGGACTTTTTGAGTTAGAGTTTTCTCTTGACATATCCCCAGGCGTGGGAAGGCTGGATCATCAGGTAAGTCCATTTGTAGGTTTTTAAGGAACCTCCATCCCGTCTTCTCTAGTGACAATGCAGCCCGTCTTCCTGAAGCAGAGCCATGCTCACAAAGTAACGGATATTCCTAGAGGTCAGACATGACGTGCATTCAGCTTGGCCTGTTCCAGAAGAAGAGGGCAGTCTGGCAGGGCTGGAGGAGAGTGACCAGGGGAGTGTGGGACAGGCAGGATTCACACCACGTGGGGACATGACAGGCTGGGATAAGGAGCCTGGGCTTCCAGTCATGCCTTGGTAAGCATGGGGCACTGGTTCCAGGACTCCCCACAGATGCCAAAATCCATGGATGCTGATGCCTCTTATACAAAATGACATAGGACTTTATTTTTTACATACAAACATACTTTTCTTCCACGTTGTTGTCGTTTTTACAATGTTGTGTCGAATTCCAGTCTAGAGCACAATTTTCCACTTATGCATAAACATACCCATACAGTCATTGTCACATTCTCTTTCGCTGTGTCCTCCTGTGTACTTTAAATCATCTCTAGGTGACGCGCGGCATGCAAGGCAACGTGAATGCTATGTAAGCGGTTGCCGGTGTGTGGCAAGTTCAATTGTCGCTTTTCGAAACTTTCCGTTTTTTCCCGAATATTTTCAACCCACAGTTAGTTGAATCGGCTGGATCGGGAGCCCCTAGATACAGAGAACCCCCAAGCCCTTCCCACCTCGGAAATTTCCACTGGAAGCGCTGAAGGGGCCCAAAGAGAGGAGAAGAGCGCCCTCTAGCGGCTGCAAACGCTGAGGCATTCCTTCAGCCTATGCAGCGCGGGAGAGAAGGTTTCGGGCCGACTAGCGCAAAAGGAGGGCCCGCCTGGACAGGAAGGAGGAAGGACGACAGCGGAAGCCAGCTCGCACCCTTCCTGGAGCTAGCTGGTTGCAGTGAGGGACGCCGAGGAACTGGGGACACGTCGCGTGGGGAGGGGGGGGCAATCCTGGCGGCCAGGAGCAGGGTTCACACAGCTGGCACCCAGTTTGCACGATCAAAATGACAAGGAGAGGGGGTGGGGGGAAGGGGCTGCCTCAGCACCGGGATCCTGACAAGGGCCATAGCGCCGCGACCTCAGCTAATGCGGCTCCCCTGCTAAGCCAGAAAAAGGAAACTGTGAGGCAAGATACTGCAGATTCCACCGCAGCCACACGGATGACTAGATCTCTAACCTGACAAAATGGAACCCTCGGAAACAGGAATCTTCCCTTTCTTCTACACTTTGACCTTGGGACAGGGAGCCACACTTCTCTGACGGGAACCGTCTTTACTCCGGCAGAGAGCTCAGTTTTCCAGGAATAAGTATGGAGAAAAAGTGTGCCGTGATGGTTTAGCAGTTCAAAGCGGAAGCCCGTCTTAGAAACGGGAAAAACATGCTTCTCAATGAAGTCGAGTTATGGCACGAAGCAGGAGGAAGTTTAAGGAAATCTCTCTTAATATCCATTCACCAGACAAGACTAGCCAGTCCTAAAAAGGCAGCACGTTAAATCAAGGAAGATTCTTGCTTCCTTTTTGGGGCGGGAGGGGGGCGGGGGGACATGAGAAACAATGCCGCATTTTAAAACAAGCCTTGGGGCCCTAGATACGGAGAGTGTTGTTGGGTGTTGAGGCTGAGAGGTGTTGCTGAGGAGAACATAAAGCTGCGTATAGACTGGTATGGGTTCCAAGTCTACCGCTGGAAAAAAATTAGCCAATCATGAGTCCATTTGATTGGGAAAGAAGTAAATAACTCAAAAATGGGAAAGACATGGGATTAAATAGCGGTAGCGAGCAATTAAATCCAAGATGTTTATACCTATATTTTCATTGCGAATGCAACAAACTGAAAGCAACTGTCTAAAAAGCAGGAACTGTAGCCCGCGCACGCGCACACACGCACACAATGGGGAACAGCAGAGAGGTAAAATATGCTAAATGTATCATGATTGAGAAACAAGATCTAATAGATTATCCCGTTTTTGAGACTGTTATAGCAATACTGGTCCAATTATATATATAGTTATGAACTTAGAGATGACTTATTAAAACTTAGAGGGAATTTTAATTGGAAGACAATATAGCTTCCAAATCATTGAAGAGAAAACTAACCTCAAAAAAATTAATCAATGCAGCTAAGATGGAGTAACGGAGACCGTATTTACCATCGTAGGATAGACCCCAATGTGAATAAAATCTATGAAGCAATGCTTTTTAAGCCATGTGAAAACGATCATCCACTAGGACCTCGTCCTGCCGCCTCCATACCCAGGCTGCTAGGCCTCCTACTGCCACTACCAAGGATGTCCACCAGGTGGCGACATTGCCCCCCTCTGCTCCTGCTGCAGAGCCAGTCCTGAGCAGCCCTGCTCCAGGTTTTGGCAGGCCGCTCCCAGAAGCGCGCTCGTGGGCCTTGCTCCCTTTTAGCCACCAGCAAAGGGATCGAGGATGAGCACTGAGCCTCCTTACTCATCGAAGATCTAGGAACCTATCTGATTTCTGAGCAGTCCTTTACCCTCGTCTGCCGTCAGGTACTCTCCACCCGACTTGCAGAGTCCGCGGCTTGGGCAGCCTGCACGCTGGCCCCGGCCCGTCAGGATCTCTTCCCCCCACCCCCACCCCACCCCCACCCCCCGCACCCCCCCGCCAAGAGGCCACGCGCGGTCGTGAGCAGGGCTCCAGGCCTCTGGAGCCGCGCCGCTTGGACTGCGTCCTGGCCCTGGGCTCGCGAGCTCCATGCCCTGGGCTGAGCCACTTAACATCTCTAAGCTAGTTTCCTCATCAGTACAATGAGGGCATAATCAGTATGGGAGGGGGGATCAGAATCTGGGGGGGACTACATTTCTGGTGATTGAAGATTATTTTCAGTTTGAATTATACAGTGAGGGACACCATACAATTTTTACTACTGCAGACTTCTGAAGGACAGCTTCTAGTATTCTTAAAACTAATGCATGCACGTACACACAAACACACGTGCACACACACTGACTCTGCTCCGCCTACATCCCCACGCACACACACACGGAGTCATGGACCACGCACACCCCCACAACATACACACAACCACACACGTCCTCAGGCGCGCGCACACACACGCAAAGTCACTGCCACGTGCCACACACGTCCAGGCTCAACTTTAGAATTCCCAGACTCAGTGGAGTCCTGCGAAGAAAGCGACAGTGCGGGGAGAGCCGATTCCCAGTCTCTGACCGCCAGCCTGACCCTTTTCTGCCCAATGCTGGGTCCATCCCATGCCCCAAGGGGCCTTGGATGTGCACAGGGGGACACTCAGACCTCACATCCGGGCTCTGTCCGTAACCTCCATGCCAACAGCTGCCCGTTGGCCTCTCTGTGAGTCCTGGGATGCTGAACTCCGGGGAGAGCCGGTGCAGAAACTACAAGCGGGACAGGGGCTGCTGGGGCAGGGCATTCGGGGTCCTGGGATTCCAGAGCACGGGGTGGAGCCAATGGGCGTGTCCCCTTGGCCCTGCTGACTCCACCCCGTAGAGGGCGTGGCCAGAGGGAGTGTCAGGGCCAGAGGGACCCTCTGTAGTTCAGGACCCAGGACAGCGCGGGGGTGTCGGGGGTGGGGGTTGGGGGGCCGCCCCTTGCCGTGCTCTAAGGGCAGAAGCCCTAAGGAAGGGCCGGAGGAGGCTGTAAGGTATCCTCACTGCCATCAATTAAAAAAACAAAAGCCCGCCGCAGGCGAGGGTGGGGAGGGTTTTGCTAGAACAAGGGAAAGACGCTCGCAGAGGTCTGGCCGCAGAGGGCTGGGGGGCTTGCCAGGCTGATGAGGAACCGAGAGGCCGTCGGCCTCTAAACTCCACACGAATTCCTCCGGGTGACCCTGAGATGCAGGGAGACACGGAAAGCACGGTAAACACAGGCCGGAAGCTCAGCAGCCTGTTGCTTGCTTCACCGTCCGTCTGGCGTCCCCTCTGCTAGCAAGCAGCCTTTACCGCATCACCCACGGCTGACCCGGCTCAGGATTCCAGCTGATTTTCCACGGGTGGCATCACTTGCTGGTGACACGAAGCAGGCACGTTAGCCACCTCCCAAACCCTGAGGCTCCTCCTGGGAGGAGCCTGCGGGCCCCCAGTCCAGCCTCTGCGCCACGATGCTCCTTAGTGCCGCTCCCGGTTCGCTGCCCCGGCCTCTAGCTCTGGCCGGAACCTCGCTGGATTGGCGATAAATGGCACCCATGCACCACGGGTAAGCTTGGGGTCCAGATGTGACCATGGCTCGTCTCTTCTTCCCATCGATTGGGGGATTGTTCGGGCTTCATGTCATCGTGTTGGCAGGAAGGCCAGCACCGCCCCCCTGAGACCTCCCTGAAGACACATAGAAACATAGGACACAATGCAGCCCATCTCTTTGTTTTAAAACACCTTTACAGGGCTACGAGTTCTGTTCCGTCAATTAGACACATCTCACGTGTAGTATTTGATCAATTTTCATACATGTCTACACCCAGAAAGCCATCGCCACAATCAAGAGAGCTAACATGTCCACCACTCCCCAAGACGGGCAATTTTCCGATTCCCATATTTACCCCTTCCCACCGCCGTCCCTCCCTGGTAACCATAAGTTTGTTTCTCTATGTCTGTGGCTCTATTTGTCTTTTGCAGTTAAGATCATTTCTGTCTTTTTTTCTTAGATTTCACATGGAAGTTGTGTCATGCGGCATTTTTCTCTCTTCTGGCTTACTTCACTCAGAATGACTATCTCTGTGTCCAACCATGTTGCCGCAAATGGCATGGTTCCATCCTTTTTCGCGGCTGTGTAGTATTCCGCGGCATAAAAAGACAACGACTTCTTTATCCAGTCACCAGTCGTTAGATGTTGGGGTTAGTTCCACGTCCTGGCTAATACAAACAGGGCTGCTGTGAGCATTGAGGTGCATGGGACTTTTTGAGTTAGAGTTTTCTCTTGACATATCCCCAGGCGTGGGAAGGCTGGATCATCAGGTAAGTCCATTTGTAGGTTTTTAAGGAACCTCCATCCCGTCTTCTCTAGTGACAATGCAGCCCGTCTTCCTGAAGCAGAGCCATGCTCACAAAGTAACGGATATTCCTAGAGGTCAGACATGACGTGCATTCAGCTTGGCCTGTTCCAGAAGAAGAGGGCAGTCTGGCAGGGCTGGAGGAGAGTGACCAGGGGAGTGTGGGACAGGCAGGATTCACACCACGTGGGGACATGACAGGCTGGGATAAGGAGCCTGGGCTTCCAGTCATGCCTTGGTAAGCATGGGGCACTGGTTCCAGGACTCCCCACAGATGCCAAAATCCATGGATGCTGATGCCTCTTATACAAAATGACATAGGACTTTATTTTTTACATACAAACATACTTTTCTTCCACGTTGTTGTCGTTTTTACAATGTTGTGTCGAATTCCAGTCTAGAGCACAATTTTCCACTTATGCATAAACATACCCATACAGTCATTGTCACATTCTCTTTCGCTGTGTCCTCCTGTGTACTTTAAATCATCTCTAGGTGACGCGCGGCATGCAAGGCAACGTGAATGCTATGTAAGCGGTTGCCGGTGTGTGGCAAGTTCAATTGTCGCTTTTCGAAACTTTCCGTTTTTTCCCGAATATTTTCAACCCACAGTTAGTTGAATCGGCTGGATCGGGAGCCCCTAGATACAGAGAACCCCCAAGCCCTTCCCACCTCGGACATTTCCACTGGAAGCGCTGAAGGGGCCCAAAGAGAGGAGAAGAGCGCCCTCTAGCGGCTGCAAACGCTGAGGCATTCCTTCAGCCTATGCAGCGCGGGAGAGAAGGTTTCGGGCCGACTAGCGCAAAAGGAGGGCCCGCCTGGACAGGAAGGAGGAAGGACGACAGCGGAAGCCAGCTCGCACCCTTCCTGGAGCTAGCTGGTTGCAGTGAGGGACGCCGAGGAACTGGGGACACGTCGCGTGGGGAGGGGGGGGCAATCCTGGCGGCCAGGAGCAGGGTTCACACAGCTGGCACCCAGTTTGCACGATCAAAATGACAAGGAGAGGGGGTGGGGGGAAGGGGCTGCCTCAGCACCGGGATCCTGACAAGGGCCATAGCGCCGCGACCTCAGCTAATGCGGCTCCCCTGCTAAGCCAGAAAAAGGAAACTGTGAGGCAAGATACTGCAGATTCCACCGCAGCCACACGGATGACTAGATCTCTAACCTGACAAAATGGAACCCTCGGAAACAGGAATCTTCCCTTTCTTCTACACTTTGACCTTGGGACAGGGAGCCACACTTCTCTGACGGGAACCGTCTTTACTCCGGCAGAGAGCTCAGTTTTCCAGGAATAAGTATGGAGAAAAAGTGTGCCGTGATGGTTTAGCAGTTCAAAGCGGAAGCCCGTCTTAGAAACGGGAAAAACATGCTTCTCAATGAAGTCGAGTTATGGCACGAAGCAGGAGGAAGTTTAAGGAAATCTCTCTTAATATCCATTCACCAGACAAGACTAGCCAGTCCTAAAAAGGCAGCACGTTAAATCAAGGAAGATTCTTGCTTCCTTTTTGGGGCGGGAGGGGGGCGGGGGGACATGAGAAACAATGCCGCATTTTAAAACAAGCCTTGGGGCCCTAGATACGGAGAGTGTTGTTGGGTGTTGAGGCTGAGAGGTGTTGCTGAGGAGAACATAAAGCTGCGTATAGACTGGTATGGGTTCCAAGTCTACCGCTGGAAAAAAATTAGCCAATCATGAGTCCATTTGATTGGGAAAGAAGTAAATAACTCAAAAATGGGAAAGACATGGGATTAAATAGCGGTAGCGAGCAATTAAATCCAAGATGTTTATACCTATATTTTCATTGCGAATGCAACAAACTGAAAGCAACTGTCTAAAAAGCAGGAACTGTAGCCCGCGCACGCGCACACACGCACACAATGGGGAACAGCAGAGAGGTAAAATATGCTAAATGTATCATGATTGAGAAACAAGATCTAATAGATTATCCCGTTTTTGAGACTGTTATAGCAATACTGGTCCAATTATATATATAGTTATGAACTTAGAGATGACTTATTAAAACTTAGAGGGAATTTTAATTGGAAGACAATATAGCTTCCAAATCATTGAAGAGAAAACTAACCTCAAAAAAATTAATCAATGCAGCTAAGATGGAGTAACGGAGACCGTATTTACCATCGTAGGATAGACCCCAATGTGGATAAAATCTATGAAGCAATGCTTTTTAAGCCATGTGAAAACGATCATCCACTAGGACCTCGTCCTGCCGCCTCCATACCCAGGCTGCTAGGCCTCCTACTGCCACTACCAAGGATGTCCACCAGGTGGCGACATTGCCCCCCTCTGCTCCTGCTGCAGAGCCAGTCCTGAGCAGCCCTGCTCCAGGTTTTGGCAGGCCGCTCCCAGAAGCGCGCTCGTGGGCCTTGCTCCCTTTTAGCCACCAGCAAAGGGATCGAGGATGAGCACTGAGCCTCCTTACTCATCGAAGATCTAGGAACCTATCTGATTTCTGAGCAGTCCTTTACCCTCGTCTGCCGTCAGGTACTCTCCACCCGACTTGCAGAGTCCGCGGCTTGGGCAGCCTGCACGCTGGCCCCGGCCCGTCAGGATCTCTTCCCCCCACCCCCACCCCACCCCCACCCCCCGCACCCCCCCGGCCAAGAGGCCACGCGCGGTCGTGAGCAGGGCTCCAGGCCTCTGGAGCCGCGCCGCTTGGACTGCGTCCTGGCCCTGGGCTCGCGAGCTCCATGCCCTGGGCTGAGCCACTTAACATCTCTAAGCTAGTTTCCTCATCAGTACAATGAGGGCATAATCGGTATGGGGGGGAAAAATCAGAATCTGGGGGGGACTACATTTCTGGTGATTGAAGATTATTTTCAGTTTGAATTATACAGTGAGGGACACCATACAATTTTTACTACTGCAGACTTCTGAAGGACAGCTTCTAGTATTCTTAAAACTAATGCATGCACGTACACACAAACACACGTGCACACACACTGACTCTGCTCCGCCTACATCCCCACGCACACACACACGGAGTCATGGACCACGCACACCCCCACAACATACACACAACCACACACGTCCTCAGGCGCGCGCACACACACGCAAAGTCACTGCCACGTGCCACACACGTCCAGGCTCAACTTTAGAATTCCCAGACTCAGGGGAGTCCCGCGAAGAAAGCGACAGTGCGGGGAGAGCCGATTCCCAGTCTCTGACCGCCAGCCTGACCCTTTTCTGCCCAATGCTGGGTCCATCCCATGCCCCAAGGGGCCTTGGATGTGCACAGGGGGACACTCAGACCTCACATCCGGGCTCTGTCCGTAACCTCCATGCCAACAGCTGCCCGTTGGCCTCTCTGTGAGTCCTGGGATGCTGAACTCCGGGGAGAGCCGGTGCAGAAACTACAAGCGGGTCAGGGGCTGCTGGGGCAGGGCATTCGGGGTCCTGGGATTCCAGAGCACGGGGTGGAGCCAATGGGCGTGTCCCCTTGGCCCTGCTGACTCCACCCCGTAGAGGGCGTGGCCAGAGGGAGTGTCAGGGCCAGAGGGACCCTCTGTAGTTCAGGACCCAGGACAGCGCGGGGGTGTCGGGGGTGGGGGTTGGGGGGCCGCCCCTTGCCGTGGTCTAAGGGCAGAAGCCCTAAGGAAGGGCCGGAGGAGGCTGTAAGGTATCCTCACTGCCATCAATTAAAAAAACAAAAGCCCGCCACAGGCGAGGGTGGGGAGGGTTTTGCTAGAACAAGGGAAAGACGCTCGCAGAGGTCTGGCCGCAGAGGGCTGGGGGGCTTGCCAGGCTGATGAGGAACCGAGAGGCCGTCGGCCTCTAAACTCCACACGAATTCCTCCGGGTGACCCTGAGATGCAGGGAGACACGGAAAGCACGGTAAACACAGGCCGGAAGCTCAGCAGCCTGTTGCTTGCTTCACCGTCCGTCTGGCGTCCCCTCTGCTAGCAAGCAGCCTTTACCGCATCACCCACGGCTGACCCGGCTCAGGATTCCAGCTGATTTTCCACGGGTGGCATCACTTGCTGGTGACACGAAGCAGGCACGTTAGCCACCTCCCAAACCCTGAGGCTCCTCCTGGGAGGAGCCTGCGGGCCCCCAGTCCAGCCTCTGCGCCACGATGCTCCTTAGTGCCGCTCCCGGTTCGCTGCCCCGGCCTCTAGCTCTGGCCGGAACCTCGCTGGATTGGCGATAAATGGCACCCATGCACCACGTGTAAGCTTGGGGTCCAGATGTGACCATGGCTCGTCTCTTCTTCCCATCGATTGGGGGATTGTTCGGGCTTCATGTCATCGTGTTGGCAGGAAGGCCAGCACCGCCCCCCTGAGACCTCCCTGAAGACACATAGAAACATAGGACACAATGCAGCCCATCTCTTTGTTTTAAAACACCTTTACAGGGCTACGAGTTCTGTTCCGTCAATTAGACACATCTCACGTGTAGTATTTGATCAATTTTCATACATGTCTACACCCAGAAAGCCATCGCCACAATCAAGAGAGCTAACATGTCCACCACTCCCCAAGACGGGCAATTTTCCGATTCCCATATTTACCCCTTCCCACCGCCGTCCCTCCCTGGTAACCATAAGTTTGTTTCTCTATGTCTGTGGCTCTATTTGTCTTTTGCAGTTAAGATCATTTCTGTCTTTTTTTCTTAGATTTCACATGGAAGTTGTGTCATGCGGCATTTTTCTCTCTTCTGGCTTACTTCACTCAGAATGACTATCTCTGTGTCCAACCATGTTGCCGCAAATGGCATGGTTCCATCCTTTTTCGCGGCTGTGTAGTATTCCGCGGCATAAAAAGACAACGACTTCTTTATCCAGTCACCAGTCGTTAGATGTTGGGGTTAGTTCCACGTCCTGGCTAATACAAACAGGGCTGCTGTGAGCATTGAGGTGCATGGGACTTTTTGAGTTAGAGTTTTCTCTTGACATATCCCCAGGCGTGGGAAGGCTGGATCATCAGGTAAGTCCATTTGTAGGTTTTTAAGGAACCTCCATCCCGTCTTCTCTAGTGACAATGCAGCCCGTCTTCCTGAAGCAGAGCCATGCTCACAAAGTAACGGATATTCCTAGAGGTCAGACATGACGTGCATTCAGCTTGGCCTGTTCCAGAAGAAGAGGGCAGTCTGGCAGGGCTGGAGGAGAGTGACCAGGGGAGTGTGGGACAGGCAGGATTCACACCACGTGGGGACATGACAGGCTGGGATAAGGAGCCTGGGCTTCCAGTCATGCCTTGGTAAGCATGGGGCACTGGTTCCAGGACTCCCCACAGATGCCAAAATCCATGGATGCTGATGCCTCTTATACAAAATGACATAGGACTTTATTTTTTACATACAAACATACTTTTCTTCCACGTTGTTGTCGTTTTTACAATGTTGTGTCGAATTCCAGTCTAGAGCACAATTTTCCACTTATGCATAAACATACCCATACAGTCATTGTCACATTCTCTTTCGCTGTGTCCTCCTGTGTACTTTAAATCATCTCTAGGTGACGCGCGGCATGCAAGGCAACGTGAATGCTATGTAAGCGGTTGCCGGTGTGTGGCAAGTTCAATTGTCGCTTTTCGAAACTTTCCGTTTTTTCCCGAATATTTTCAACCCACAGTTAGTTGAATCGGCTGGATCGGGAGCCCCTAGATACAGAGAACCCCCAAGCCCTTCCCACCTCGGAAATTTCCACTGGAAGCGCTGAAGGGGCCCAAAGAGAGGAGAAGAGCGCCCTCTAGCGGCTGCAAACGCTGAGGCATTCCTTCAGCCTATGCAGCGCGGGAGAGAAGGTTTCGGGCCGACTAGCGCAAAAGGAGGGCCCGCCTGGACAGGAAGGAGGAAGGACGACAGCGGAAGCCAGCTCGCACCCTTCCTGGAGCTAGCTGGTTGCAGTGAGGGACGCCGAGGAACTGGGGACACGTCGCGTGGGGAGGGGGGGGCAATCCTGGCGGCCAGGAGCAGGGTTCACACAGCTGGCACCCAGTTTGCACGATCAAAATGACAAGGAGAGGGGGTGGGGGGAAGGGGCTGCCTCAGCACCGGGATCCTGACAAGGGCCATAGCGCCGCGACCTCAGCTAATGCGGCTCCCCTGCTAAGCCAGAAAAAGGAAACTGTGAGGCAAGATACTGCAGATTCCACCGCAGCCACACGGATGACTAGATCTCTAACCTGACAAAATGGAACCCTCGGAAACAGGAATCTTCCCTTTCTTCTACACTTTGACCTTGGGACAGGGAGCCACACTTCTCTGACGGGAACCGTCTTTACTCCGGCAGAGAGCTCAGTTTTCCAGGAATAAGTATGGAGAAAAAGTGTGCCGTGATGGTTTAGCAGTTCAAAGCGGAAGCCCGTCTTAGAAACGGGAAAAACATGCTTCTCAATGAAGTCGAGTTATGGCACGAAGCAGGAGGAAGTTTAAGGAAATCTCTCTTAATATCCATTCACCAGACAAGACTAGCCAGTCCTAAAAAGGCAGCACGTTAAATCAAGGAAGATTCTTGCTTCCTTTTTGGGGCGGGAGGGGGGCGGGGGGACATGAGAAACAATGCCGCATTTTAAAACAAGCCTTGGGGCCCTAGATACGGAGAGTGTTGTTGGGTGTTGAAGCTGAGAGGTGTTGCTGAGGAGAACATAAAGCTGCGTATAGACTGGTATGGGTTCCAAGTCTACCGCTGGAAAAAAATTAGCCAATCATGAGTCCATTTGATTGGGAAAGAAGTAAATAACTCAAAAATGGGAAAGACATGGGATTAAATAGCGGTAGCGAGCAATTAAATCCAAGATGTTTATACCTATATTTTCATTGCGAATGCAACAAACTGAAAGCAACTGTCTAAAAAGCAGGAACTGTAGCCCGCGCACGCGCACACACGCACACAATGGGGAACAGCAGAGAGGTAAAATATGCTAAATGTATCATGATTGAGAAACAAGATCTAATAGATTATCCCGTTTTTGAGACTGTTATAGCAATACTGGTCCAATTATATATATAGTTATGAACTTAGAGATGACTTATTAAAACTTAGAGGGAATTTTAATTGGAAGACAATATAGCTTCCAAATCATTGAAGAGAAAACTAACCTCAAAAAAATTAATCAATGCAGCTAAGATGGAGTAACGGAGACCGTATTTACCATCGTAGGATAGACCCCAATGTGGATAAAATCTATGAAGCAATGCTTTTTAAGCCATGTGAAAACGATCATCCACTAGGACCTCGTCCTGCCGCCTCCATACCCAGGCTGCTAGGCCTCCTACTGCCACTACCAAGGATGTCCACCAGGTGGCGACATTGCCCCCCTCTGCTCCTGCTGCAGAGCCAGTCCTGAGCAGCCCTGCCCCAGGTTTTGGCAGGCCGCTCCCAGAAGCGCGCTCGTGGGCCTTGCTCCCTTTTAGCCACCAGCAAAGGGATCGAGGATGAGCACTGAGCCTCCTTACTCATCGAAGATCTAGGAATCTATCTGATTTCTGAGCAGTCCTTTACCCTCGTCTGCCGTCAGGTACTCTCCACCCGACTTGCAGAGTCCGCGGCTTGGGCAGCCTGCACGCTGGCCCCGGCCCGTCAGGATCTCTTCCCCCCACCCCCACCCCACCCCCACCCCCCGCACCCCCCCGGCCAAGAGGCCACGCGCGGTCGTGAGCAGGGCTCCAGGCCTCTGGAGCCGCGCCGCTTGGACTGCGTCCTGGCCCTGGGCTCGCGAGCTCCATGCCCTGGGCTGAGCCACTTAACATCTCTAAGCTAGTTTCCTCATCAGTACAATGAGGGCATAATCGGTATGGGAGGGGGGATCAGAATCTGGGGGGGACTACATTTCTGGTGATTGAAGATTATTTTCAGTTTGAATTATACAGTGAGGGACACCATACAATTTTTACTACTGCAGACTTCTGAAGGACAGCTTCTAGTATTCTTAAAACTAATGCATGCACGTACACACAAACACACGTGCACACACACTGACTCTGCTCCGCCTACATCCCCACGCACACACACACGGAGTCATGGACCACACACACCCCCACAACATACACACAACCACACACGTCCTCAGGCGCGCGCACACACACGCAAAGTCACTGTCACGTGCCACACACGTCCAGGCTCAACTTTAGAATTCCCAGACTCAGGGGAGTCCCGCGAAGAAAGCGACAGTGCGGGGAGAGCCGATTCCCAGTCTCTGACCGCCAGCCTGACCCTTTTCTGCCCAATGCTGGGTCCATCCCATGCCCCAAGGGGCCTTGGATGTGCACAGGGGGACACTCAGACCTCACATCCGGGCTCTGTCCGTAACCTCCATGCCAACAGCTGCCCGTTGGCCTCTCTGTGAGTCCTGGGATGCTGAACTCCGGGGAGAGCCGGTGCAGAAACTACAAGCGGGACAGGGGCTGCTGGGGCAGGGCATTCGGGGTCCTGGGATTCCAGAGCACGGGGTGGAGCCAATGGGCGTGTCCCCTTGGCCCTGCTGACTCCACCCCGTAGAGGGCGTGGCCAGAGGGAGTGTCAGGGCCAGAGGGACCCTCTGTAGTTCAGGACCCAGGACAGCGCGGTGGTGTCGGGGGTGGGGGTTGGGGGGCCGCCCCTTGCCGTGCTCTAAGGGCAGAAGCCCTAAGGAAGGGCCGGAGGAGGCTGTAAGGTATCCTCACTGCCATCAATTAAAAAAACAAAAGCCCGCCGCAGGCGAGGGTGGGGAGGGTTTTGCTAGAACAAGGGAAAGACGCTCGCAGAGGTCTGGCCGCAGAGGGCTGGGGGGCTTGCCAGGCTGATGAGGAACCGAGAGGCCGTCGGCCTCTAAACTCCACACGAATTCCTCCGGGTGACCCTGAGATGCAGGGAGACACGGAAAGCACGGTAAACACAGGCCGGAAGCTCAGCAGCCTGTTGCTTGCTTCACCGTCCGTCTGGCGTCCCCTCTGCTAGCAAGCAGCCTTTACCGCATCACCCACGGCTGACCCGGCTCAGGATCCCAGCTGATTTTCCACGGGTGGCATCACTTGCTGGTGACACGAAGCAGGCACGTTAGCCACCTCCCAAACCCTGAGGCTCCTCCTGGGAGGAGCCTGCGGGCCCCCAGTCCAGCCTCTGCGCCACGATGCTCCTTAGTGCCGCTCCCGGTTCGCTGCCCCGGCCTCTAGCTCTGGCCGGAACCTCGCTGGATTGGCGATAAATGGCACCCATGCACCACGTGTAAGCTTGGGGTCCAGATGTGACCATGGCTCGTCTCTTCTTCCCATCGATTGGGGGATTGTTCGGGCTTCATGTCATCGTGTTGGCAGGAAGGCCAGCACCGCCCCCCTGAGACCTCCCTGAAGACACATAGAAACATAGGACACAATGCAGCCCATCTCTTTGTTTTAAAACACCTTTACAGGGCTACGAGTTCTGTTCCGTCAATTAGACACATCTCACGTGTAGTATTTGATCAATTTTCATACATGTCTACACCCAGAAAGCCATCGCCACAATCAAGAGAGCTAACATGTCCACCACTCCCCAAGACGGGCAATTTTCCGATTCCCATATTTACCCCTTCCCACCGCCGTCCCTCCCTGGTAACCATAAGTTTGTTTCTCTATGTCTGTGGCTCTATTTGTCTTTTGCAGTTAAGATCATTTCTGTCTTTTTTTCTTAGATTTCACATGGAAGTTGTGTCATGCGGCATTTTTCTCTCTTCTGGCTTACTTCACTCAGAATGACTATCTCTGTGTCCAACCATGTTGCCGCAAATGGCATGGTTCCATCCTTTTTCGCGGCTGTGTAGTATTCCGCGGCATAAAAAGACAACGACTTCTTTATCCAGTCACCAGTCGTTAGATGTTGGGGTTAGTTCCACGTCCTGGCTAATACAAACAGGGCTGCTGTGAGCATTGAGGTGCATGGGACTTTTTGAGTTAGAGTTTTCTCTTGACATATCCCCAGGCGTGGGAAGGCTGGATCATCAGGTAAGTCCATTTGTAGGTTTTTAAGGAACCTCCATCCCGTCTTCTCTAGTGACAATGCAGCCCGTCTTCCTGAAGCAGAGCCATGCTCACAAAGTAACGGATATTCCTAGAGGTCAGACATGACGTGCATTCAGCTTGGCCTGTTCCAGAAGAAGAGGGCAGTCTGGCAGGGCTGGAGGAGAGTGACCAGGGGAGTGTGGGACAGGCAGGATTCACACCACGTGGGGACATGACAGGCTGGGATAAGGAGCCTGGGCTTCCAGTCATGCCTTGGTAAGCATGGGGCACTGGTTCCAGGACTCCCCACAGATGCCAAAATCCATGGATGCTGATGCCTCTTATACAAAATGACATAGGACTTTATTTTTTACATACAAACATACTTTTCTTCCACGTTGTTGTCGTTTTTACAATGTTGTGTCGAATTCCAGTCTAGAGCACAATTTTCCACTTATGCATAAACATACCCATACAGTCATTGTCACATTCTCTTTCGCTGTGTCCTCCTGTGTACTTTAAATCATCTCTAGGTGACGCGCGGCATGCAAGGCAACGTGAATGCTATGTAAGCGGTTGCCGGTGTGTGGCAAGTTCAATTGTCGCTTTTCGAAACTTTCCGTTTTTTCCCGAATATTTTCAACCCACAGTTAGTTGAATCGGCTGGATCGGGAGCCCCTAGATACAGAGAACCCCCAAGCCCTTCCCACCTCGGAAATTTCCACTGGAAGCGCTGAAGGGGCCCAAAGAGAGGAGAAGAGCGCCCTCTAGCGGCTGCAAACGCTGAGGCATTCCTTCAGCCTATGCAGCGCGGGAGAGAAGGTTTCGGGCCGACTAGCGCAAAAGGAGGGCCCGCCTGGACAGGAAGGAGGAAGGACGACAGCGGAAGCCAGCTCGCACCCTTCCTGGAGCTAGCTGGTTGCAGTGAGGGACGCCGAGGAACTGGGGACACGTCGCGTGGGGAGGGGGGGGCAATCCTGGCGGCCAGGAGCAGGGTTCACACAGCTGGCACCCAGTTTGCACGATCAAAATGACAAGGAGAGGGGGTGGGGGGAAGGGGCTGCCTCAGCACCGGGATCCTGACAAGGGCCATAGCGCCGCGACCTCAGCTAATGCGGCTCCCCTGCTAAGCCAGAAAAAGGAAACTGTGAGGCAAGATACTGCAGATTCCACCGCAGCCACACGGATGACTAGATCTCTAACCTGACAAAATGGAACCCTCGGAAACAGGAATCTTCCCTTTCTTCTACACTTTGACCTTGGGACAGGGAGCCACACTTCTCTGACGGGAACCGTCTTTACTCCGGCAGAGAGCTCAGTTTTCCAGGAATAAGTATGGAGAAAAAGTGTGCCGTGATGGTTTAGCAGTTCAAAGCGGAAGCCCGTCTTAGAAACGGGAAAAACATGCTTCTCAATGAAGTCGAGTTATGGCACGAAGCAGGAGGAAGTTTAAGGAAATCTCTCTTAATATCCATTCACCAGACAAGACTAGCCAGTCCTAAAAAGGCAGCACGTTAAATCAAGGAAGATTCTTGCTTCCTTTTTGGGGCGGGAGGGGGGCGGGGGGACATGAGAAACAATGCCGCATTTTAAAACAAGCCTTGGGGCCCTAGATACGGAGAGTGTTGTTGGGTGTTGAGGCTGAGAGGTGTTGCTGAGGAGAACATAAAGCTGCGTATAGACTGGTATGGGTTCCAAGTCTACCGCTGGAAAAAAATTAGCCAATCATGAGTCCATTTGATTGGGAAAGAAGTAAATAACTCAAAAATGGGAAAGACATGGGATTAAATAGCGGTAGCGAGCAATTAAATCCAAGATGTTTATACCTATATTTTCATTGCGAATGCAACAAACTGAAAGCAACTGTCTAAAAAGCAGGAACTGTAGCCCGCGCACGCGCACACACGCACACAATGGGGAACAGCAGAGAGGTAAAATATGCTAAATGTATCATGATTGAGAAACAAGATCTAATAGATTATCCCGTTTTTGAGACTGTTATAGCAATACTGGTCCAATTATATATATAGTTATGAACTTAGAGATGACTTATTAAAACTTAGAGGGAATTTTAATTGGAAGACAATATAGCTTCCAAATCATTGAAGAGAAAACTAACGTCAAAAAAATTAATCAATGCAGCTAAGATGGAGTAACGGAGACCGTATTTACCATCGTAGGATAGACCCCAATGTGGATAAAATCTATGAAGCAATGCTTTTTAAGCCATGTGAAAACGATCATCCACTAGGACCTCGTCCTGCCGCCTCCATACCCAGGCTGCTAGGCCTCCTACTGCCACTACCAAGGATGTCCACCAGGTGGCGACATTGCCCCCCTCTGCTCCTGCTGCAGAGCCAGTCCTGAGCAGCCCTGCTCCAGGTTTTGGCAGGCCGCTCCCAGAAGCGCGCTCGTGGGCCTTGCTCCCTTTTAGCCACCAGCAAAGGGATCGAGGATGAGCACTGAGCCTCCTTACTCATCGAAGATCTAGGAACCTATCTGATTTCTGAGCAGTCCTTTACCCTCGTCTGCCGTCAGGTACTCTCCACCCGACTTGCAGAGTCCGCGGCTTGGGCAGCCTGCACGCTGGCCCCGGCCCGTCAGGATCTCTTCCCCCCACCCCCACCCCACCCCCACCCCCCGCACCCCCCCGGCCAAGAGGCCACGCGCGGTCGTGAGCAGGGCTCCAGGCCTCTGGAGCCGCGCCGCTTGGACTGCGTCCTGGCCCTGGGCTCGCGAGCTCCATGCCCTGGGCTGAGCCACTTAACATCTCTAAGCTAGTTTCCTCATCAGTACAATGAGGGCATAATCGGTATGGGGGGGAAAAATTCAGAATCTGGGGGGGACTACATTTCTGGTGATTGAAGATTATTTTCAGTTTGAATTATACAGTGAGGGACACCATACAATTTTTACTACTGCAGACTTCTGAAGGACAGCTTCTAGTATTCTTAAAACTAATGCATGCACGTACACACAAACACACGTGCACACACACTGACTCTGCTCCGCCTACATCCCCACGCACACACACACGGAGTCATGGACCACACACACCCCCACAACATACACACAACCACACACGTCCTCAGGCGCGCGCACACACACGCAAAGTCACTGTCACGTGCCACACACGTCCAGGCTCAACTTTAGAATTCCCAGACTCAGGGGAGTCCTGCGAAGAAAGCGACAGTGCGGGGAGAGCCGATTCCCAGTCTCTGACCGCCAGCCTGACCCTTTTCTGCCCAATGCTGGGTCCATCCCATGCCCCAAGGGGCCTTGGATGTGCACAGGGGGACACTCAGACCTCACATCCGGGCTCTGTCCGTAACCTCCATGCCAACAGCTGCCCGTTGGCCTCTCTGTGAGTCCTGGGATGCTGAACTCCGGGGAGAGCCGGTGCAGAAACTACAAGCGGGACAGGGGCTGCTGGGGCAGGGCATTCGGGGTCCTGGGATTCCAGAGCACGGGGTGGAGCCAATGGGCGTGTCCCCTTGGCCCTGCTGACTCCACCCCGTAGAGGGCGTGGCCAGAGGGAGTGTCAGGGCCAGAGGGACCCTCTGTAGTTCAGGACCCAGGACAGCGCGGTGGTGTCGGGGGTGGGGGTTGGGGGGCCGCCCCTTGCCGTGCTCTAAGGGCAGAAGCCCTAAGGAAGGGCCGGAGGAGGCTGTAAGGTATCCTCACTGCCATCAATTAAAAAAACAAAAGCCCGCCGCAGGCGAGGGTGGGGAGGGTTTTGCTAGAACAAGGGAAAGACGCTCGCAGAGGTCTGGCCGCAGAGGGCTGGGGGGCTTGCCAGGCTGATGAGGAACCGAGAGGCCGTCGGCCTCTAAACTCCACACGAATTCCTCCGGGTGACCCTGAGATGCAGGGAGACACGGAAAGCACGGTAAACACAGGCCGGAAGCTCAGCAGCCTGTTGCTTGCTTCACCGTCCGTCTGGCGTCCCCTCTGCTAGCAAGCAGCCTTTACCGCATCACCCACGGCTGACCCGGCTCAGGATCCCAGCTGATTTTCCACGGGTGGCATCACTTGCTGGTGACACGAAGCAGGCACGTTAGCCACCTCCCAAACCCTGAGGCTCCTCCTGGGAGGAGCCTGCGGGCCCCCAGTCCAGCCTCTGCGCCACGATGCTCCTTAGTGCCGCTCCCGGTTCGCTGCCCCGGCCTCTAGCTCTGGCCGGAACCTCGCTGGATTGGCGATAAATGGCACCCATGCACCACGTGTAAGCTTGGGGTCCAGATGTGACCATGGCTCGTCTCTTCTTCCCATCGATTGGGGGATTGTTCGGGCTTCATGTCATCGTGTTGGCAGGAAGGCCAGCACCGCCCCCCTGAGACCTCCCTGAAGACACATAGAAACATAGGACACAATGCAGCCCATCTCTTTGTTTTAAAACACCTTTACAGGGCTACGAGTTCTGTTCCGTCAATTAGACACATCTCACGTGTAGTATTTGATCAATTTTCATACATGTCTACACCCAGAAAGCCATCGCCACAATCAAGAGAGCTAACATGTCCACCACTCCCCAAGACGGGCAATTTTCCGATTCCCATATTTACCCCTTCCCACCGCCGTCCCTCCCTGGTAACCATAAGTTTGTTTCTCTATGTCTGTGGCTCTATTTGTCTTTTGCAGTTAAGATCATTTCTGTCTTTTTTTCTTAGATTTCACATGGAAGTTGTGTCATGCGGCATTTTTCTCTCTTCTGGCTTACTTCACTCAGAATGACTATCTCTGTGTCCAACCATGTTGCCGCAAATGGCATGGTTCCATCCTTTTTCGCGGCTGTGTAGTATTCCGCGGCATAAAAAGACAACGACTTCTTTATCCAGTCACCAGTCGTTAGATGTTGGGGTTAGTTCCACGTCCTGGCTAATACAAACAGGGCTGCTGTGAGCATTGAGGTGCATGGGACTTTTTGAGTTAGAGTTTTCTCTTGACATATCCCCAGGCGTGGGAAGGCTGGATCATCAGGTAAGTCCATTTGTAGGTTTTTAAGGAACCTCCATCCCGTCTTCTCTAGTGACAATGCAGCCCGTCTTCCTGAAGCAGAGCCATGCTCACAAAGTAACGGATATTCCTAGAGGTCAGACATGACGTGCATTCAGCTTGGCCTGTTCCAGAAGAAGAGGGCAGTCTGGCAGGGCTGGAGGAGAGTGACCAGGGGAGTGTGGGACAGGCAGGATTCACACCACGTGGGGACATGACAGGCTGGGATAAGGAGCCTGGGCTTCCAGTCATGCCTTGGTAAGCATGGGGCACTGGTTCCAGGACTCCCCACAGATGCCAAAATCCATGGATGCTGATGCCTCTTATACAAAATGACATAGGACTTTATTTTTTACATACAAACATACTTTTCTTCCACGTTGTTGTCGTTTTTACAATGTTGTGTCGAATTCCAGTCTAGAGCACAATTTTCCACTTATGCATAAACATACCCATACAGTCATTGTCACATTCTCTTTCGCTGTGTCCTCCTGTGTACTTTAAATCATCTCTAGGTGACGCGCGGCATGCAAGGCAACGTGAATGCTATGTAAGCGGTTGCCGGTGTGTGGCAAGTTCAATTGTCGCTTTTCGAAACTTTCCGTTTTTTCCCGAATATTTTCAACCCACAGTTAGTTGAATCGGCTGGATCGGGAGCCCCTAGATACAGAGAACCCCCAAGCCCTTCCCACCTCGGAAATTTCCACTGGAAGCGCTGAAGGGGCCCAAAGAGAGGAGAAGAGCGCCCTCTAGCGGCTGCAAACGCTGAGGCATTCCTTCAGCCTATGCAGCGCGGGAGAGAAGGTTTCGGGCCGACTAGCGCAAAAGGAGGGCCCGCCTGGACAGGAAGGAGGAAGGACGACAGCGGAAGCCAGCTCGCACCCTTCCTGGAGCTAGCTGGTTGCAGTGAGGGACGCCGAGGAACTGGGGACACGTCGCGTGGGGAGGGGGGGGGGCAATCCTGGCGGCCAGGAGCAGGGTTCACACAGCTGGCACCCAGTTTGCACGATCAAAATGACAAGGAGAGGGGGTGGGGGGAAGGGGCTGCCTCAGCACCGGGATCCTGACAAGGGCCATAGCGCCGCGACCTCAGCTAATGCGGCTCCCCTGCTAAGCCAGAAAAAGGAAACTGTGAGGCAAGATACTGCAGATTCCACCGCAGCCACACGGATGACTAGATCTCTAACCTGACAAAATGGAACCCTCGGAAACAGGAATCTTCCCTTTCTTCTACACTTTGACCTTGGGACAGGGAGCCACACTTCTCTGACGGGAACCGTCTTTACTCCGGCAGAGAGCTCAGTTTTCCAGGAATAAGTATGGAGAAAAAGTGTGCCGTGATGGTTTAGCAGTTCAAAGCGGAAGCCCGTCTTAGAAACGGGAAAAACATGCTTCTCAATGAAGTCGAGTTATGGCACGAAGCAGGAGGAAGTTTAAGGAAATCTCTCTTAATATCCATTCACCAGACAAGACTAGCCAGTCCTAAAAAGGCAGCACGTTAAATCAAGGAAGATTCTTGCTTCCTTTTTGGGGCGGGAGGGGGGCGGGGGGACATGAGAAACAATGCCGCATTTTAAAACAAGCCTTGGGGCCCTAGATACGGAGAGTGTTGTTGGGTGTTGAGGCTGAGAGGTGTTGCTGAGGAGAACATAAAGCTGCGTATAGACTGGTATGGGTTCCAAGTCTACCGCTGGAAAAAAATTAGCCAATCATGAGTCCATTTGATTGGGAAAGAAGTAAATAACTCAAAAATGGGAAAGACATGGGATTAAATAGCGGTAGCGAGCAATTAAATCCAAGATGTTTATACCTATATTTTCATTGCGAATGCAACAAACTGAAAGCAACGGTCTAAAAAGCAGGAACTGTAGCCCGCGCACGCGCACACACGCACACAATGGGGAACAGCAGAGAGGTAAAATATGCTAAATGTATCATGATTGAGAAACAAGATCTAATAGATTATCCCGTTTTTGAGACTGTTATAGCAATACTGGTCCAATTATATATATAGTTATGAACTTAGAGATGACTTATTAAAACTTAGAGGGAATTTTAATTGGAAGACAATATAGCTTCCAAATCATTGAAGAGAAAACTAACCTCAAAAAAATTAATCAATGCAGCTAAGATGGAGTAACGGAGACCGTATTTACCATCGTAGGATAGACCCCAATGTGGATAAAATCTATGAAGCAATGCTTTTTAAGCCATGTGAAAACGATCATCCACTAGGACCTCGTCCTGCCGCCTCCATACCCAGGCTGCTAGGCCTCCTACTGCCACTACCAAGGATGTCCACCAGGTGGCGACATTGCCCCCCTCTGCTCCTGCTGCAGAGCCAGTCCTGAGCAGCCCTGCTCCAGGTTTTGGCAGGCCGCTCCCAGAAGCGCGCTCGTGGGCCTTGCTCCCTTTTAGCCACCAGCAAAGGGATCGAGGATGAGCACTGAGCCTCCTTACTCATCGAAGATCTAGGAACCTATCTGATTTCTGAGCAGTCCTTTACCCTCGTCTGCCGTCAGGTACTCTCCACCCGACTTGCAGAGTCCGCGGCTTGGGCAGCCTGCACGCTGGCCCCGGCCCGTCAGGATCTCTTCCCCCCACCCCCACCCCACCCCCACCCCCCGCACCCCCCCGGCCAAGAGGCCACGCGCGGTCGTGAGCAGGGCTCCAGGCCTCTGGAGCCGCGCCGCTTGGACTGCGTCCTGGCCCTGGGCTCGCGAGCTCCATGCCCTGGGCTGAGCCACTTAACATCTCTAAGCTAGTTTCCTCATCAGTACAATGAGGGCATAATCGGTATGGGGGGGAAAAAATCAGAATCTGGGGGGGACTACATTTCTGGTGATTGAAGATTATTTTCAGTTTGAATTATACAGTGAGGGACACCATACAATTTTTACTACTGCAGACTTCTGAAGGACAGCTTCTAGTATTCTTAAAACTAATGCATGCACGTACACACAAACACACGTGCACACACACTGACTCTGCTCCGCCTACATCCCCACGCACACACACACGGAGTCATGGACCACGCACACCCCCACAACATACACACAACCACACACGTCCTCAGGCGCGCGCACACACACGCAAAGTCACTGCCACGTGCCACACACGTCCAGGCTCAACTTTAGAATTCCCAGACTCAGGGGAGTCCTGCGAAGAAAGCGACAGTGCGGGGAGAGCCGATTCCCAGTCTCTGACCGCCAGCCTGACCCTTTTCTGCCCAATGCTGGGTCCATCCCATGCCCCAAGGGGCCTTGGATGTGCACAGGGGGACACTCAGACCTCACATCCGGGCTCTGTCCGTAACCTCCATGCCAACAGCTGCCCGTTGGCCTCTCTGTGAGTCCTGGGATGCTGAACTCCGGGGAGAGCCGGTGCAGAAACTACAAGCGGGACAGGGGCTGCTGGGGCAGGGCATTCGGGGTCCTGGGATTCCAGAGCACGGGGTGGAGCCAATGGGCGTGTCCCCTTGGCCCTGCTGACTCCACCCCGTAGAGGGCGTGGCCAGAGGGAGTGTCAGGGCCAGAGGGACCCTCTGTAGTTCAGGACCCAGGACAGCGCGGGGGTGTCGGGGGTGGGGGTTGGGGGGCCGCCCCTTGCCGTGCTCTAAGGGCAGAAGCCCTAAGGAAGGGCCGGAGGAGGCTGTAAGGTATCCTCACTGCCATCAATTAAAAAAACAAAAGCCCGCCGCAGGCGAGGGTGGGGAGGGTTTTGCTAGAACAAGGGAAAGACGCTCGCAGAGGTCTGGCCGCAGAGGGCTGGGGGGCTTGCCAGGCTGATGAGGAACCGAGAGGCCGTCGGCCTCTAAACTCCACACGAATTCCTCCGGGTGACCCTGAGATGCAGGGAGACACGGAAAGCACGGTAAACACAGGCCGGAAGCTCAGCAGCCTGTTGCTTGCTTCACCGTCCGTCTGGCGTCCCCTCTGCTAGCAAGCAGCCTTTACCGCATCACCCACGGCTGACCCGGCTCAGGATTCCAGCTGATTTTCCACGGGTGGCATCACTTGCTGGTGACACGAAGCAGGCACGTTAGCCACCTCCCAAACCCTGAGGCTCCTCCTGGGAGGAGCCTGCGGGCCCCCAGTCCAGCCTCTGCGCCACGATGCTCCTTAGTGCCGCTCCCGGTTCGCTGCCCCGGCCTCTAGCTCTGGCCGGAACCTCGCTGGATTGGCGATAAATGGCACCCATGCACCACGTGTAAGCTTGGGGTCCAGATGTGACCATGGCTCGTCTCTTCTTCCCATCGATTGGGGGATTGTTCGGGCTTCATGTCATCGTGTTGGCAGGAAGGCCAGCACCGCCCCCCTGAGACCTCCCTGAAGACACATAGAAACATAGGACACAATGCAGCCCATCTCTTTGTTTTAAAACACCTTTACAGGGCTACGAGTTCTGTTCCGTCAATTAGACACATCTCACGTGTAGTATTTGATCAATTTTCATACATGTCTACACCCAGAAAGCCATCGCCACAATCAAGAGAGCTAACATGTCCACCACTCCCCAAGACGGGCAATTTTCCGATTCCCATATTTACCCCTTCCCACCGCCGTCCCTCCCTGGTAACCATAAGTTTGTTTCTCTATGTCTGTGGCTCTATTTGTCTTTTGCAGTTAAGATCATTTCTGTCTTTTTTTCTTAGATTTCACATGGAAGTTGTGTCATGCGGCATTTTTCTCTCTTCTGGCTTACTTCACTCAGAATGACTATCTCTGTGTCCAACCATGTTGCCGCAAATGGCATGGTTCCATCCTTTTTCGCGGCTGTGTAGTATTCCGCGGCATAAAAAGACAACGACTTCTTTATCCAGTCACCAGTCGTTAGATGTTGGGGTTAGTTCCACGTCCTGGCTAATACAAACAGGGCTGCTGTGAGCATTGAGGTGCATGGGACTTTTTGAGTTAGAGTTTTCTCTTGACATATCCCCAGGCGTGGGAAGGCTGGATCATCAGGTAAGTCCATTTGTAGGTTTTTAAGGAACCTCCATCCCGTCTTCTCTAGTGACAATGCAGCCCGTCTTCCTGAAGCAGAGCCATGCTCACAAAGTAACGGATATTCCTAGAGGTCAGACATGACGTGCATTCAGCTTGGCCTGTTCCAGAAGAAGAGGGCAGTCTGGCAGGGCTGGAGGAGAGTGACCAGGGGAGTGTGGGACAGGCAGGATTCACACCACGTGGGGACATGACAGGCTGGGATAAGGAGCCTGGGCTTCCAGTCATGCCTTGGTAAGCATGGGGCACTGGTTCCAGGACTCCCCACAGATGCCAAAATCCATGGATGCTGATGCCTCTTATACAAAATGACATAGGACTTTATTTTTTACATACAAACATACTTTTCTTCCACGTTGTTGTCGTTTTTACAATGTTGTGTCGAATTCCAGTCTAGAGCACAATTTTCCACTTATGCATAAACATACCCATACAGTCATTGTCACATTCTCTTTCGCTGTGTCCTCCTGTGTACTTTAAATCATCTCTAGGTGACGCGCGGCATGCAAGGCAACGTGAATGCTATGTAAGCGGTTGCCGGTGTGTGGCAAGTTCAATTGTCGCTTTTCGAAACTTTCCGTTTTTTCCCGAATATTTTCAACCCACAGTTAGTTGAATCAGCTGGATCGGGAGCCCCTAGATACAGAGAACCCCCAAGCCCTTCCCACCTCGGAAATTTCCACTGGAAGCGCTGAAGGGGCCCAAAGAGAGGAGAAGAGCGCCCTCTAGCGGCTGCAAACGCTGAGGCATTCCTTCAGCCTATGCAGCGCGGGAGAGAAGGTTTCGGGCCGACTAGCGCAAAAGGAGGGCCCGCCTGGACAGGAAGGAGGAAGGACGACAGCGGAAGCCAGCTCGCACCCTTCCTGGAGCTAGCTGGTTGCAGTGAGGGACGCCGAGGAACTGGGGACACGTCGCGTGGGGAGGGGGGGGCAATCCTGGCGGCCAGGAGCAGGGTTCACACAGCTGGCACCCAGTTTGCACGATCAAAATGACAAGGAGAGGGGGTGGGGGGAAGGGGCTGCCTCAGCACCGGGATCCTGACAAGGGCCATAGCGCCGCGACCTCAGCTAATGCGGCTCCCCTGCTAAGCCAGAAAAAGGAAACTGTGAGGCAAGATACTGCAGATTCCACCGCAGCCACACGGATGACTAGATCTCTAACCTGACAAAATGGAACCCTCGGAAACAGGAATCTTCCCTTTCTTCTACATTTTGACCTTGGGATAGGGAGCCACACTTCTCTGACGGGAACCGTCTTTACTCCGGCAGAGAGCTCAGTTTTCCAGGAATAAGTATGGAGAAAAAGTGTGCCGTGATGGTTTAGCAGTTCAAAGCGGAAGCCCGTCTTAGAAACGGGAAAAACATGCTTCTCAATGAAGTCGAGTTATGGCACGAAGCAGGAGGAAGTTTAAGGAAATCTCTCTTAATATCCATTCACCAGACAAGACTAGCCAGTCCTAAAAAGGCAGCACGTTAAATCAAGGAAGATTCTTGCTTCCTTTTTGGGGCGGGAGGGGGGCGGGGGGACATGAGAAACAATGCCGCATTTTAAAACAAGCCTTGGGGCCCTAGATACGGAGAGTGTTGTTGGGTGTTGAGGCTGAGAGGTGTTGCTGAGGAGAACATAAAGCTGCGTATAGACTGGTATGGGTTCCAAGTCTACCGCTGGAAAAAAATTAGCCAATCATGAGTCCATTTGATTGGGAAAGAAGTAAATAACTCAAAAATGGGAAAGACATGGGATTAAATAGCGGTAGCGAGCAATTAAATCCAAGATGTTTATACCTATATTTTCATTGCGAATGCAACAAACTGAAAGCAACTGTCTAAAAAGCAGGAACTGTAGCCCGCGCACGCGCACACACGCACACAATGGGGAACAGCAGAGAGGTAAAATATGCTAAATGTATCATGATTGAGAAACAAGATCTAATAGATTATCCCGTTTTTGAGACTGTTATAGCAATACTGGTCCAATTATATATATAGTTATGAACTTAGAGATGACTTATTAAAACTTAGAGGGAATTTTAATTGGAAGACAATATAGCTTCCAAATCATTGAAGAGAAAACTAACCTCAAAAAAATTAATCAATGCAGCTAAGATGGAGTAACGGAGACCGTATTTACCATCGTAGGATAGACCCCAATGTGGATAAAATCTATGAAGCAATGCTTTTTAAGCCATGTGAAAACGATCATCCACTAGGACCTCGTCCTGCCGCCTCCATACCCAGGCTGCTAGGCCTCCTACTGCCACTACCAAGGATGTCCACCAGGTGGCGGCATTGCCCCCCTCTGCTCCTGCTGCAGAGCCAGTCCTGAGCAGCCCTGCTCCAGGTTTTGGCAGGCCGCTCCCAGAAGCGCGCTCGTGGGCCTTGCTCCCTTTTAGCCACCAGCAAAGGGATCGAGGATGAGCACTGAGCCTCCTTACTCATCGAAGATCTAGGAACCTATCTGATTTCTGAGCAGTCCTTTACCCTCGTCTGCCGTCAGGTACTCTCCACCCGACTTGCAGAGTCCGCGGCTTGGGCAGCCTGCACGCTGGCCCCGGCCCGTCAGGATCTCTTCCCCCCACCCCCACCCCACCCCCACCCCCCGCAACCCCCCGGCCAAGAGGCCACGCGCGGTCGTGAGCAGGGCTCCAGGCCTCTGGAGCCGCGCCGCTTGGACTGCGTCCTGGCCCTGGGCTCGCGAGCTCCATGCCCTGGGCTGAGCCACTTAACATCTCTAAGCTAGTTTCCTCATCAGTACAATGAGGGCATAATCGGTATGGGAGGGGGGATCAGAATCTGGGGGGGACTACATTTCTGGTGATTGAAGATTATTTTCAGTTTGAATTATACAGTGAGGGACACCATACAATTTTTACTACTGCAGACTTCTGAAGGACAGCTTCTAGTATTCTTAAAACTAATGCATGCACGTACACACAAACACACGTGCACACACACTGACTCTGCTCCGCCTACATCCCCACGCACACACACACGGAGTCATGGACCACGCACACCCCCACAACATACACACAACCACACACGTCCTCAGGCGCGCGCACACACACGCAAAGTCACTGCCACGTGCCACACACGTCCAGGCTCAACTTTAGAATTCCCAGACTCAGGGGAGTCCTGCGAAGAAAGCGACAGTGCGGGGAGAGCCGATTCCCAGTCTCTGACCGCCAGCCTGACCCTTTTCTGCCCAATGCTGGGTCCATCCCATGCCCCAAGGGGCCTTGGATGTGCACAGGGGGACACTCAGACCTCACATCCGGGCTCTGTCCGTAACCTCCATGCCAACAGCTGCCCGTTGGCCTCTCTGTGAGTCCTGGGATGCTGAACTCCGGGGAGAGCCGGTGCAGAAACTACAAGCGGGACAGGGGCTGCTGGGGCAGGGCATTCGGGGTCCTGGGATTCCAGAGCACGGGGTGGAGCCAATGGGCGTGTCCCCTTGGCCCTGCTGACTCCACCCCGTAGAGGGCGTGGCCAGAGGGAGTGTCAGGGCCAGAGGGACCCTCTGTAGTTCAGGACCCAGGACAGCGCGGGGGTGTCGGGGGTGGGGGTTGGGGGGCCGCCCCTTGCCGTGGTCTAAGGGCAGAAGCCCTAAGGAAGGGCCGGAGGAGGCTGTAAGGTATCCTCACTGCCATCCATTAAAAAAACAAAAGCCCGCCGCAGGCGAGGGTGGGGAGGGTTTTGCTAGAACAAGGGAAAGACGCTCGCAGAGGTCTGGCCGCAGAGGGCTGGGGGGCTTGCCAGGCTGATGAGGAACCGAGAGGCCGTCGGCCTCTAAACTCCACACGAATTCCTCCGGGTGACCCTGAGATGCAGGGAGACACGGAAAGCACGGTAAACACAGGCCGGAAGCTCAGCAGCCTGTTGCTTGCTTCACCGTCCGTCTGGCGTCCCCTCTGCTAGCAAGCAGCCTTTACCGCATCACCCACGGCTGACCCGGCTCAGGATCCCAGCTGATTTTCCACGGGTGGCATCACTTGCTGGTGACACGAAGCAGGCACGTTAGCCACCTCCCAAACCCTGAGGCTCCTCCTGGGAGGAGCCTGCGGGCCCCCAGTCCAGCCTCTGCGCCACGATGCTCCTTAGTGCCGCTCCCGGTTCGCTGCCCCGGCCTCTAGCTCTGGCCGGAACCTCGCTGGATTGGCGATAAATGGCACCCATGCACCACGTGTAAGCTTGGGGTCCAGATGTGACCATGGCTCGTCTCTTCTTCCCATCGATTGGGGGATTGTTCGGGCTTCATGTCATCGTGTTGGCAGGAAGGCCAGCACCGCCCCCCTGAGACCTCCCTGAAGACACATAGAAACATAGGACACAATGCAGCCCATCTCTTTGTTTTAAAACACCTTTACAGGGCTACGAGTTCTGTTCCGTCAATTAGACACATCTCACGTGTAGTATTTGATCAATTTTCATACATGTCTACACCCAGAAAGCCATCGCCACAATCAAGAGAGCTAACATGTCCACCACTCCCCAAGACGGGCAATTTTCCGATTCCCATATTTACCCCTTCCCACCGCCGTCCCTCCCTGGTAACCATAAGTTTGTTTCTCTATGTCTGTGGCTCTATTTGTCTTTTGCAGTTAAGATCATTTCTGTCTTTTTTTCTTAGATTTCACATGGAAGTTGTGTCATGCGGCATTTTTCTCTCTTCTGGCTTACTTCACTCAGAATGACTATCTCTGTGTCCAACCATGTTGCCGCAAATGGCATGGTTCCATCCTTTTTCGCGGCTGTGTAGTATTCCGCGGCATAAAAAGACAACGACTTCTTTATCCAGTCACCAGTCGTTAGATGTTGGGGTTAGTTCCACGTCCTGGCTAATACAAACAGGGCTGCTGTGAGCATTGAGGTGCATGGGACTTTTTGAGTTAGAGTTTTCTCTTGACATATCCCCAGGCGTGGGAAGGCTGGATCATCAGGTAAGTCCATTTGTAGGTTTTTAAGGAACCTCCATCCCGTCTTCTCTAGTGACAATGCAGCCCGTCTTCCTGAAGCAGAGCCATGCTCACAAAGTAACGGATATTCCTAGAGGTCAGACATGACGTGCATTCAGCTTGGCCTGTTCCAGAAGAAGAGGGCAGTCTGGCAGGGCTGGAGGAGAGTGACCAGGGGAGTGTGGGACAGGCAGGATTCACACCACGTGGGGACATGACAGGCTGGGATAAGGAGCCTGGGCTTCCAGTCATGCCTTGGTAAGCATGGGGCACTGGTTCCAGGACTCCCCACAGATGCCAAAATCCATGGATGCTGATGCCTCTTATACAAAATGACATAGGACTTTATTTTTTACATACAAACATACTTTTCTTCCACGTTGTTGTCGTTTTTACAATGTTGTGTCGAATTCCAGTCTAGAGCACAATTTTCCACTTATGCATAAACATACCCATACAGTCATTGTCACATTCTCTTTCGCTGTGTCCTCCTGTGTACTTTAAATCATCTCTAGGTGACGCGCGGCATGCAAGGCAACGTGAATGCTATGTAAGCGGTTGCCGGTGTGTGGCAAGTTCAATTGTCGCTTTTCGAAACTTTCCGTTTTTTCCCGAATATTTTCAACCCACAGTTAGTTGAATCGGCTGGATCGGGAGCCCCTAGATACAGAGAACCCCCAAGCCCTTCCCACCTCGGAAATTTCCACTGGAAGCGCTGAAGGGGCCCAAAGAGAGGAGAAGAGCGCCCTCTAGCGGCTGCAAACGCTGAGGCATTCCTTCAGCCTATGCAGCGCGGGAGAGAAGGTTTCGGGCCGACTAGCGCAAAAGGAGGGCCCGCCTGGACAGGAAGGAGGAAGGACGACAGCGGAAGCCAGCTCGCACCCTTCCTGGAGCTAGCTGGTTGCAGTGAGGGACGCCGAGGAACTGGGGACACGTCGCGTGGGGAGGGGGGGGCAATCCTGGCGGCCAGGAGCAGGGTTCACACAGCTGGCACCCAGTTTGCACGATCAAAATGACAAGGAGAGGGGGTGGGGGGAAGGGGCTGCCTCAGCACCGGGATCCTGACAAGGGCCATAGCGCCGCGACCTCAGCTAATGCGGCTCCCCTGCTAAGCCAGAAAAAGGAAACTGTGAGGCAAGATACTGCAGATTCCACCGCAGCCACACGGATGACTAGATCTCTAACCTGACAAAATGGAACCCTCGGAAACAGGAATCTTCCCTTTCTTCTACACTTTGACCTTGGGACAGGGAGCCACACTTCTCTGACGGGAACCGTCTTTACTCCGGCAGAGAGCTCAGTTTTCCAGGAATAAGTATGGAGAAAAAGTGTGCCGTGATGGTTTAGCAGTTCAAAGCGGAAGCCCGTCTTAGAAACGGGAAAAACATGCTTCTCAATGAAGTCGAGTTATGGCACGAAGCAGGAGGAAGTTTAAGGAAATCTCTCTTAATATCCATTCACCAGACAAGACTAGCCAGTCCTAAAAAGGCAGCACGTTAAATCAAGGAAGATTCTTGCTTCCTTTTTGGGGCGGGAGGGGGGCGGGGGGACATGAGAAACAATGCCGCATTTTAAAACAAGCCTTGGGGCCCTAGATACGGAGAGTGTTGTTGGGTGTTGAGGCTGAGAGGTGTTGCTGAGGAGAACATAAAGCTGCGTATAGACTGGTATGGGTTCCAAGTCTACCGCTGGAAAAAAATTAGCCAATCATGAGTCCATTTGATTGGGAAAGAAGTAAATAACTCAAAAATGGGAAAGACATGGGATTAAATAGCGGTAGCGAGCAATTAAATCCAAGATGTTTATACCTATATTTTCATTGCGAATGCAACAAACTGAAAGCAACTGTCTAAAAAGCAGGAACTGTAGCCCGCGCACGCGCACACACGCACACAATGGGGAACAGCAGAGAGGTAAAATATGCTAAATGTATCATGATTGAGAAACAAGATCTAATAGATTATCCCGTTTTTGAGACTGTTATAGCAATACTGGTCCAATTATATATATAGTTATGAACTTAGAGATGACTTATTAAAACTTAGAGGGAATTTTAATTGGAAGACAATATAGCTTCCAAATCATTGAAGAGAAAACTAACCTCAAAAAAATTAATCAATGCAGCTAAGATGGAGTAACGGAGACCGTATTTACCATCGTAGGATAGACCCCAATGTGGATAAAATCTATGAAGCAATGCTTTTTAAGCCATGTGAAAACGATCATCCACTAGGACCTCGTCCTGCCGCCTCCATACCCAGGCTGCTAGGCCTCCTACTGCCACTACCAAGGATGTCCACCAGGTGGCGACATTGCCCCCCTCTGCTCCTGCTGCAGAGCCAGTCCTGAGCAGCCCTGCTCCAGGTTTTGGCAGGCCGCTCCCAGAAGCGCGCTCGTGGGCCTTGCTCCCTTTTAGCCACCAGCAAAGGGATCGAGGATGAGCACTGAGCCTCCTTACTCATCGAAGATCTAGGAACCTATCTGATTTCTGAGCAGTCCTTTACCCTCGTCTGCCGTCAGGTACTCTCCACCCGACTTGCAGAGTCCGCGGCTTGGGCAGCCTGCACGCTGGCCCCGGCCCGTCAGGATCTCTTCCCCCCACCCCCACCCCACCCCCACCCCCCGCACCCCCCCGGCCAAGAGGCCACGCGCGGTCGTGAGCAGGGCTCCAGGCCTCTGGAGCCGCGCCGCTTGGACTGCGTCCTGGCCCTGGGCTCGCGAGCTCCATGCCCTGGGCTGAGCCACTTAACATCTCTAAGCTAGTTTCCTCATCAGTACAATGAGGGCATAATCGGTATGGGAGGGGGGATCAGAATCTGGGGGGGACTACATTTCTGGTGATTGAAGATTATTTTCAGTTTGAATTATACAGTGAGGGACACCATACAATTTTTACTACTGCAGACTTCTGAAGGACAGCTTCTAGTATTCTTAAAACTAATGCATGCACGTACACACAAACACACGTGCACACACACTGACTCTGCTCCGCCTACATCCCCACGCACACACACACGGAGTCATGGACCACGCACACCCCCACAACATACACACAACCACACACGTCCTCAGGCGCGCGCACACACACGCAAAGTCACTGCCACGTGCCACACACGTCCAGGCTCAACTTTAGAATTCCCAGACTCAGGGGAGTCCTGCGAAGAAAGCGACAGTGCGGGGAGAGCCGATTCCCAGTCTCTGACCGCCAGCCTGACCCTTTTCTGCCCAATGCTGGGTCCATCCCATGCCCCAAGGGGCCTTGGATGTGCACAGGGGGACACTCAGACCTCACATCCGGGCTCTGTCCGTAACCTCCATGCCAACAGCTGCCCGTTGGCCTCTCTGTGAGTCCTGGGATGCTGAACTCCGGGGAGAGCCGGTGCAGAAACTACAAGCGGGACAGGGGCTGCTGGGGCAGGGCATTCGGGGTCCTGGGATTCCAGAGCACGGGGTGGAGCCAATGGGCGTGTCCCCTTGGCCCTGCTGACTCCACCCCGTAGAGGGCGTGGCCAGAGGGAGTGTCAGGGCCAGAGGGACCCTCTGTAGTTCAGGACCCAGGACAGCGCGGGGGTGTCGGGGGTGGGGGTTGGGGGGCCGCCCCTTGCCGTGGTCTAAGGGCAGAAGCCCTAAGGAAGGGCCGGAGGAGGCTGTAAGGTATCCTCACTGCCATCAATTAAAAAAACAAAAGCCCGCCGCAGGCGAGGGTGGGGAGGGTTTTGCTAGAACAAGGGAAAGACGCTCGCAGAGGTCTGGCCGCAGAGGGCTGGGGGGCTTGCCAGGCTGATGAGGAACCGAGAGGCCGTCGGCCTCTAAACTCCACACGAATTCCTCCGGGTGACCCTGAGATGCAGGGAGACACGGAAAGCACGGTAAACACAGGCCGGAAGCTCAGCAGCCTGTTGCTTGCTTCACCGTCCGTCTGGCGTCCCCTCTGCTAGCAAGCAGCCTTTACCGCATCACCCACGGCTGACCCGGCTCAGGATTCCAGCTGATTTTCCACGGGTGGCATCACTTGCTGGTGACACGAAGCAGGCACGTTAGCCACCTCCCAAACCCTGAGGCTCCTCCTGGGAGGAGCCTGCGGGCCCCCAGTCCAGCCTCTGCGCCACGATGCTCCTTAGTGCCGCTCCCGGTTCGCTGCCCCGGCCTCTAGCTCTGGCCGGAACCTCGCTGGATTGGCGATAAATGGCACCCATGCACCACGTGTAAGCTTGGGGTCCAGATGTGACCATGGCTCGTCTCTTCTTCCCATCGATTGGGGGATTGTTCGGGCTTCATGTCATCGTGTTGGCAGGAAGGCCAGCACCGCCCCCCTGAGACCTCCCTGAAGACACATAGAAACATAGGACACAATGCAGCCCATCTCTTTGTTTTAAAACACCTTTACAGGGCTACGAGTTCTGTTCCGTCAATTAGACACATCTCACGTGTAGTATTTGATCAATTTTCATACATGTCTACACCCAGAAAGCCATCGCCACAATCAAGAGAGCTAACATGTCCACCACTCCCCAAGACGGGCAATTTTCCGATTCCCATATTTACCCCTTCCCACCGCCGTCCCTCCCTGGTAACCATAAGTTTGTTTCTCTATGTCTGTGGCTCTATTTGTCTTTTGCAGTTAAGATCATTTCTGTCTTTTTTTCTTAGATTTCACATGGAAGTTGTGTCATGCGGCATTTTTCTCTCTTCTGGCTTACTTCACTCAGAATGACTATCTCTGTGTCCAACCATGTTGCCGCAAATGGCATGGTTCCATCCTTTTTCGCGGCTGTGTAGTATTCCGCGGCATAAAAAGACAACGACTTCTTTATCCAGTCACCAGTCGTTAGATGTTGGGGTTAGTTCCACGTCCTGGCTAATACAAACAGGGCTGCTGTGAGCATTGAGGTGCATGGGACTTTTTGAGTTAGAGTTTTCTCTTGACATATCCCCAGGCGTGGGAAGGCTGGATCATCAGGTAAGTCCATTTGTAGGTTTTTAAGGAACCTCCATCCCGTCTTCTCTAGTGACAATGCAGCCCGTCTTCCTGAAGCAGAGCCATGCTCACAAAGTAACGGATATTCCTAGAGGTCAGACATGACGTGCATTCAGCTTGGCCTGTTCCAGAAGAAGAGGGCAGTCTGGCAGGGCTGGAGGAGAGTGACCAGGGGAGTGTGGGACAGGCAGGATTCACACCACGTGGGGACATGACAGGCTGGGATAAGGAGCCTGGGCTTCCAGTCATGCCTTGGTAAGCATGGGGCACTGGTTCCAGGACTCCCCACAGATGCCAAAATCCATGGATGCTGATGCCTCTTATACAAAATGACATAGGACTTTATTTTTTACATACAAACATACTTTTCTTCCACGTTGTTGTCGTTTTTACAATGTTGTGTCGAATTCCAGTCTAGAGCACAATTTTCCACTTATGCATAAACATACCCATACAGTCATTGTCACATTCTCTTTCGCTGTGTCCTCCTGTGTACTTTAAATCATCTCTAGGTGACGCGCGGCATGCAAGGCAACGTGAATGCTATGTAAGCGGTTGCCGGTGTGTGGCAAGTTCAATTGTCGCTTTTCGAAACTTTCCGTTTTTTCCCGAATATTTTCAACCCACAGTTAGTTGAATCGGCTGGATCGGGAGCCCCTAGATACAGAGAACCCCCAAGCCCTTCCCACCTCGGAAATTTCCACTGGAAGCGCTGAAGGGGCCCAAAGAGAGGAGAAGAGCGCCCTCTAGCGGCTGCAAACGCTGAGGCATTCCTTCAGCCTATGCAGCGCGGGAGAGAAGGTTTCGGGCCGACTAGCGCAAAAGGAGGGCCCGCCTGGACAGGAAGGAGGAAGGACGACAGCGGAAGCCAGCTCGCACCCTTCCTGGAGCTAGCTGGTTGCAGTGAGGGACGCCGAGGAACTGGGGACACGTCGCGTGGGGAGGGGGGGGCAATCCTGGCGGCCAGGAGCAGGGTTCACACAGCTGGCACCCAGTTTGCACGATCAAAATGACAAGGAGAGGGGGTGGGGGGAAGGGGCTGCCTCAGCACCGGGATCCTGACAAGGGCCATAGCGCCGCGACCTCAGCTAATGCGGCTCCCCTGCTAAGCCAGAAAAAGGAAACTGTGAGGCAAGATACTGCAGATTCCACCGCAGCCACACGGATGACTAGATCTCTAACCTGACAAAATGGAACCCTCGGAAACAGGAATCTTCCCTTTCTTCTACATTTTGACCTTGGGACAGGGAGCCACACTTCTCTGACGGGAACCGTCTTTACTCCGGCAGAGAGCTCAGTTTTCCAGGAATAAGTATGGAGAAAAAGTGTGCCGTGATGGTTTAGCAGTTCAAAGCGGAAGCCCGTCTTAGAAACGGGAAAAACATGCTTCTCAATGAAGTCGAGTTATGGCACGAAGCAGGAGGAAGTTTAAGGAAATCTCTCTTAATATCCATTCACCAGACAAGACTAGCCAGTCCTAAAAAGGCAGCACGTTAAATCAAGGAAGATTCTTGCTTCCTTTTTGGGGCGGGAGGGGGGCGGGGGGACATGAGAAACAATGCCGCATTTTAAAACAAGCCTTGGGGCCCTAGATACGGAGAGTGTTGTTGGGTGTTGAGGCTGAGAGGTGTTGCTGAGGAGAACATAAAGCTGCGTATAGACTGGTATGGGTTCCAAGTCTACCGCTGGAAAAAAATTAGCCAATCATGAGTCCATTTGATTGGGAAAGAAGTAAATAACTCAAAAATGGGAAAGACATGGGATTAAATAGCGGTAGCGAGCAATTAAATCCAAGATGTTTATACCTATATTTTCATTGCGAATGCAACAAACTGAAAGCAACTGTCTAAAAAGCAGGAACTGTAGCCCGCGCACGCGCACACACGCACACAATGGGGAACAGCAGAGAGGTAAAATATGCTAAATGTATCATGATTGAGAAACAAGATCTAATAGATTATCCCGTTTTTGAGACTGTTATAGCAATACTGGTCCAATTATATATATAGTTATGAACTTAGAGATGACTTATTAAAACTTAGAGGGAATTTTAATTGGAAGACAATATAGCTTCCAAATCATTGAAGAGAAAACTAACCTCAAAAAAATTAATCAATGCAGCTAAGATGGAGTAACGGAGACCGTATTTACCATCGTAGGATAGACCCCAATGTGGATAAAATCTATGAAGCAATGCTTTTTAAGCCATGTGAAAACGATCATCCACTAGGACCTCGTCCTGCCGCCTCCATACCCAGGCTGCTAGGCCTCCTACTGCCACTACCAAGGATGTCCACCAGGTGGCGACATTGCCCCCCCTCTGCTCCTGCTGCAGAGCCAGTCCTGAGCAGCCCTGCTCCAGGTTTTGGCAGGCCGCTCCCAGAAGCGCGCTCGTGGGCCTTGCTCCCTTTTAGCCACCAGCAAAGGGATCGAGGATGAGCACTGAGCCTCCTTACTCATCGAAGATCTAGGAACCTATCTGATTTCTGAGCAGTCCTTTACCCTCGTCTGCCGTCAGGTACTCTCCACCCGACTTGCAGAGTCCGCGGCTTGGGCAGCCTGCACGCTGGCCCCGGCCCGTCAGGATCTCTTCCCCCCACCCCCACCCCACCCCCACCCCCCGCACCTCCCCCGGCCAAGAGGCCACGCGCGGTCGTGAGCAGGGCTCCAGGCCTCTGGAGCCGCACCGCTTGGACTGCGTCCTGGCCCTGGGCTCGCGAGCTCCATGCCCTGGGCTGAGCCACTTAACATCTCTAAGCTAGTTTCCTCATCAGTACAATGAGGGCATAATCGGTATGGGAGGGGGGATCAGAATCTGGGGGGGACTACATTTCTGGTGATTGAAGATTATTTTCAGTTTGAATTATACAGTGAGGGACACCATACAATTTTTACTACTGCAGACTTCTGAAGGACAGCTTCTAGTATTCTTAAAACTAATGCATGCACGTACACACAAACACACGTGCACACACACTGACTCTGCTCCGCCTACATCCCCACGCACACACACACGGAGTCATGGACCACGCACACCCCCACAACATACACACAACCACACACGTCCTCAGGCGCGCGCACACACACGCAAAGTCACTGTCACGTGCCACACACGTCCAGGCTCAACTTTAGAATTCCCAGACTCAGGGGAGTCCTGCGAAGAAAGCGACAGTGCGGGGAGAGCCGATTCCCAGTCTCTGACCGCCAGCCTGACCCTTTTCTGCCCAATGCTGGGTCCATCCCATGCCCCAAGGGGCCTTGGATGTGCACAGGGGGACACTCAGACCTCACATCCGGGCTCTGTCCGTAACCTCCATGCCAACAGCTGCCCGTTGGCCTCTCTGTGAGTCCTGGGATGCTGAACTCCGGGGAGAGCCGGTGCAGAAACTACAAGCGGGACAGGGGCTGCTGGGGCAGGGCATTCGGGGTCCTGGGATTCCAGAGCACGGGGTGGAGCCAATGGGCGTGTCCCCTTGGCCCTGCTGACTCCACCCCGTAGAGGGCGTGGCCAGAGGGAGTGTCAGGGCCAGAGGGACCCTCTGTAGTTCAGGACCCAGGACAGCGCGGGGGTGTCGGGGGTGGGGGTTGGGGGGCCGCCCCTTGCCGTGGTCTAAGGGCAGAAGCCCTAAGGAAGGGCCGGAGGAGGCTGTAAGGTATCCTCACTGCCATCAATTAAAAAAACAAAAGCCCGCCGCAGGCGAGGGTGGGGAGGGTTTTGCTAGAACAAGGGAAAGACGCTCGCAGAGGTCTGGCCGCAGAGGGCTGGGGGGCTTGCCAGGCTGATGAGGAACCGAGAGGCCGTCGGCCTCTAAACTCCACACGAATTCCTCCGGGTGACCCTGAGATGCAGGGAGACACGGAAAGCACGGTAAACACAGGCCGGAAGCTCAGCAGCCTGTTGCTTGCTTCACCGTCCGTCTGGCGTCCCCTCTGCTAGCAAGCAGCCTTTACCGCATCACCCACGGCTGACCCGGCTCAGGATTCCAGCTGATTTTCCACGGGTGGCATCACTTGCTGGTGACACGAAGCAGGCACGTTAGCCACCTCCCAAACCCTGAGGCTCCTCCTGGGAGGAGCCTGCGGGCCCCCAGTCCAGCCTCTGCGCCACGATGCTCCTTAGTGCCGCTCCCGGTTCGCTGCCCCGGCCTCTAGCTCTGGCCGGAACCTCGCTGGATTGGCGATAAATGGCACCCATGCACCACGTGTAAGCTTGGGGTCCAGATGTGACCATGGCTCGTCTCTTCTTCCCATCGATTGGGGGATTGTTCGGGCTTCATGTCATCGTGTTGGCAGGAAGGCCAGCACCGCCCCCCTGAGACCTCCCTGAAGACACATAGAAACATAGGACACAATGCAGCCCATCTCTTTGTTTTAAAACACCTTTACAGGGCTACGAGTTCTGTTCCGTCAATTAGACACATCTCACGTGTAGTATTTGATCAATTTTCATACATGTCTACACCCAGAAAGCCATCGCCACAATCAAGAGAGCTAACATGTCCACCACTCCCCAAGACGGGCAATTTTCCGATTCCCATATTTACCCCTTCCCACCGCCGTCCCTCCCTGGTAACCATAAGTTTGTTTCTCTATGTCTGTGGCTCTATTTGTCTTTTGCAGTTAAGATCATTTCTGTCTTTTTTTCTTAGATTTCACATGGAAGTTGTGTCATGCGGCATTTTTCTCTCTTCTGGCTTACTTCACTCAGAATGACTATCTCTGTGTCCAACCATGTTGCCGCAAATGGCATGGTTCCATCCTTTTTCGCGGCTGTGTAGTATTCCGCGGCATAAAAAGACAACGACTTCTTTATCCAGTCACCAGTCGTTAGATGTTGGGGTTAGTTCCACGTCCTGGCTAATACAAACAGGGCTGCTGTGAGCATTGAGGTGCATGGGACTTTTTGAGTTAGAGTTTTCTCTTGACATATCCCCAGGCGTGGGAAGGCTGGATCATCAGGTAAGTCCATTTGTAGGTTTTTAAGGAACCTCCATCCCGTCTTCTCTAGTGACAATGCAGCCCGTCTTCCTGAAGCAGAGCCATGCTCACAAAGTAACGGATATTCCTAGAGGTCAGACATGACGTGCATTCAGCTTGGCCTGTTCCAGAAGAAGAGGGCAGTCTGGCAGGGCTGGAGGAGAGTGACCAGGGGAGTGTGGGACAGGCAGGATTCACACCACGTGGGGACATGACAGGCTGGGATAAGGAGCCTGGGCTTCCAGTCATGCCTTGGTAAGCATGGGGCACTGGTTCCAGGACTCCCCACAGATGCCAAAATCCATGGATGCTGATGCCTCTTATACAAAATGACATAGGACTTTATTTTTTACATACAAACATACTTTTCTTCCACGTTGTTGTCGTTTTTACAATGTTGTGTCGAATTCCAGTCTAGAGCACAATTTTCCACTTATGCATAAACATACCCATACAGTCATTGTCACATTCTCTTTCGCTGTGTCCTCCTGTGTACTTTAAATCATCTCTAGGTGACACGCGGCATGCAAGGCAACGTGAATGCTATGTAAGCGGTTGCCGGTGTGTGGCAAGTTCAATTGTCGCTTTCCGAAACTTTCCGTTTTTTCCCGAATATTTTCAACCCACAGTTAGTTGAATCGGCTGGATCGGGAGCCCCTAGATACAGAGAACCCCCAAGCCCTTCCCACCTCGGAAATTTCCACTGGAAGCGCTGAAGGGGCCCAAAGAGAGGAGAAGAGCGCCCTCTAGCGGCTGCAAACGCTGAGGCATTCCTTCAGCCTATGCAGCGCGGGAGAGAAGGTTTCGGGCCGACTAGCGCAAAAGGAGGGCCCGCCTGGACAGGAAGGAGGAAGGACGACAGCGGAAGCCAGCTCGCACCCTTCCTGGAGCTAGCTGGTTGCAGTGAGGGACGCCGAGGAACTGGGGACACGTCGCGTGGGGGGGGGGGCAATTCTGGCGGCCAGGAGCAGAGTTCACACAGCTGGCACCCAGTTTGCACGATCAAAATGACAAGGAGAGGGGGTGGGGGGAAGGGGCTGCCTCAGCACCGGGATCCTGACAAGGGCCATAGCGCCGCGACCTCAGCTAATGCGGCTCCCCTGCTAAGCCAGAAAAAGGAAACTGTGAGGCAAGATACTGCAGATTCCACCGCAGCCACACGGATGACTAGATCTCTAACCTGACAAAATGGAACCCTCGGAAACAGGAATCTTCCCTTTCTTCTACATTTTGACCTTGGGACAGGGAGCCACACTTCTCTGACGAGAACCGTCTTTACTCCGGCAGAGAGCTCAGTTTTCCAGGAATAAGTATGGAGAAAAAGTGTGCCGTGATGGTTTAGCAGTTCAAAGCGGAAGCCCGTCTTAGAAACGGGAAAAACATGCTTCTCAATGAAGTCGAGTTATGGCACGAAGCAGGAGGAAGTTTAAGGAAATCTCTCTTAATATCCATTCACCAGACAAGACTAGCCAGTCCTAAAAAGGCAGCACGTTAAATCAAGGAAGATTCTTGCTTCCTTTTTGGGGCGGGAGGGGGGCGGGGGGACATGAGAAACAATGCCGCATTTTAAAACAAGCCTTGGGGCCCTAGATACGGAGAGTGTTGTTGGGTGTTGAGGCTGAGAGGTGTTGCTGAGGAGAACATAAAGCTGCGTATAGACTGGTATGGGTTCCAAGTCTACCGCTGGAAAAAAATTAGCCAATCATGAGTCCATTTGATTGGGAAAGAAGTAAATAACTCAAAAATGGGAAAGACATGGGATTAAATAGCGGTAGCGAGCAATTAAATCCAAGATGTTTATACCTATATTTTCATTGCGAATGCAACAAACTGAAAGCAACTGTCTAAAAAGCAGGAACTGTAGCCCGCGCACGCGCACACACGCACACAATGGGGAACAGCAGAGAGGTAAAATATGCTAAATGTATCATGATTGAGAAACAAGATCTAATAGATTATCCCGTTTTTGAGACTGTTATAGCAATACTGGTCCAATTATATATATAGTTATGAACTTAGAGATGACTTATTAAAACTTAGAGGGAATTTTAATTGGAAGACAATATAGCTTCCAAATCATTGAAGAGAAAACTAACCTCAAAAAAATTAATCAATGCAGCTAAGATGGAGTAACGGAGACCGTATTTACCATCGTAGGATAGACCCCAATGTGGATAAAATCTATGAAGCAATGCTTTTTAAGCCATGTGAAAACGATCATCCACTAGGACCTCGTCCTGCCGCCTCCATACCCAGGCTGCTAGGCCTCCTACTGCCACTACCAAGGATGTCCACCAGGTGGCGGCATTGCCCCCCTCTGCTCCTGCTGCAGAGCCAGTCCTGAGCAGCCCTGCTCCAGGTTTTGGCAGGCCGCTCCCAGAAGCGCGCTCGTGGGCCTTGCTCCCTTTTAGCCACCAGCAAAGGGATCGAGGATGAGCACTGAGCCTCCTTACTCATCGAAGATCTAGGAACCTATCTGATTTCTGAGCAGTCCTTTACCCTCGTCTGCCGTCAGGTACTCTCCACCCGACTTGCAGAGTCCGCGGCTTGGGCAGCCTGCACGCTGGCCCCGGCCCGTCAGGATCTCTTCCCCCCACCCCCACCCCACCCCCACCCCCCGCACCTCCCCCGGCCAAGAGGCCACGCGCGGTCGTGAGCAGGGCTCCAGGCCTCTGGAGCCGCACCGCTTGGACTGCGTCCTGGCCCTGGGCTCGCAAGCTCCATGCCCTGGGCTGAGCCACTTAACATCTCTAAGCTAGTTTCCTCATCAGTACAATGAGGGCATAATCGGTATGGGAGGGGGGATCAGAATCTGGGGGGGACTACATTTCTGGTGATTGAAGATTATTTTCAGTTTGAATTATACAGTGAGGGACACCATACAATTTTTACTACTGCAGACTTCTGAAGGACAGCTTCTAGTATTCTTAAAACTAATGCATGCACGTACACACAAACACACGTGCACACACACTGACTCTGCTCCGCCTACATCCCCACGCACACACACACGGAGTCATGGACCACGCACACCCCCACAACATACACACAACCACACACGTCCTCAGGCGCGCGCACACACACGCAAAGTCACTGTCACGTGCCACACACGTCCAGGCTCAACTTTAGAATTCCCAGACTCAGGGGAGTCCTGCGAAGAAAGCGACAGTGCGGGGAGAGCCGATTCCCAGTCTCTGACCGCCAGCCTGACCCTTTTCTGCCCAATGCTGGGTCCATCCCATGCCCCAAGGGGCCTTGGATGTGCACAGGGGGACACTCAGACCTCACATCCGGGCTCTGTCCGTAACCTCCATGCCAACAGCTGCCCGTTGGCCTCTCTGTGAGTCCTGGGATGCTGAACTCCGGGGAGAGCCGGTGCAGAAACTACAAGCGGGACAGGGGCTGCTGGGGCAGGGCATTCGGGGTCCTGGGATTCCAGAGCACGGGGTGGAGCCAATGGGCGTGTCCCCTTGGCCCTGCTGACTCCACCCCGTAGAGGGCGTGGCCAGAGGGAGTGTCAGGGCCAGAGGGACCCTCTGTAGTTCAGGACCCAGGACAGCGCGGGGGTGTCGGGGGTGGGGGTTGGGGGGCCGCCCCTTGCCGTGGTCTAAGGGCAGAAGCCCTAAGGAAGGGCCGGAGGAGGCTGTAAGGTATCCTCACTGCCATCAATTAAAAAAACAAAAGCCCGCCGCAGGCGAGGGTGGGGAGGGTTTTGCTAGAACAAGGGAAAGACGCTCGCAGAGGTCTGGCCGCAGAGGGCTGGGGGGCTTGCCAGGCTGATGAGGAACCGAGAGGCCGTCGGCCTCTAAACTCCACACGAATTCCTCCGGGTGACCCTGAGATGCAGGGAGACACGGAAAGCACGGTAAACACAGGCCGGAAGCTCAGCAGCCTGTTGCTTGCTTCACCGTCCGTCTGGCGTCCCCTCTGCTAGCAAGCAGCCTTTACCGCATCACCCACGGCTGACCCGGCTCAGGATTCCAGCTGATTTTCCACGGGTGGCATCACTTGCTGGTGACACGAAGCAGGCACGTTAGCCACCTCCCAAACCCTGAGGCTCCTCCTGGGAGGAGCCTGCGGGCCCCCAGTCCAGCCTCTGCGCCACGATGCTCCTTAGTGCCGCTCCCGGTTCGCTGCCCCGGCCTCTAGCTCTGGCCGGAACCTCGCTGGATTGGCGATAAATGGCACCCATGCACCACGTGTAAGCTTGGGGTCCAGATGTGACCATGGCTCGTCTCTTCTTCCCATCGATTGGGGGATTGTTCGGGCTTCATGTCATCGTGTTGGCAGGAAGGCCAGCACCGCCCCCCTGAGACCTCCCTGAAGACACATAGAAACATAGGACACAATGCAGCCCATCTCTTTGTTTTAAAACACCTTTACAGGGCTACGAGTTCTGTTCCGTCAATTAGACACATCTCACGTGTAGTATTTGATCAATTTTCATACATGTCTACACCCAGAAAGCCATCGCCACAATCAAGAGAGCTAACATGTCCACCACTCCCCAAGACGGGCAATTTTCCGATTCCCATATTTACCCCTTCCCACCGCCGTCCCTCCCTGGTAACCATAAGTTTGTTTCTCTATGTCTGTGGCTCTATTTGTCTTTTGCAGTTAAGATCATTTCTGTCTTTTTTTCTTAGATTTCACATGGAAGTTGTGTCATGCGGCATTTTTCTCTCTTCTGGCTTACTTCACTCAGAATGACTATCTCTGTGTCCAACCATGTTGCCGCAAATGGCATGGTTCCATCCTTTTTCGCGGCTGTGTAGTATTCCGCGGCATAAAAAGACAACGACTTCTTTATCCAGTCACCAGTCGTTAGATGTTGGGGTTAGTTCCACGTCCTGGCTAATACAAACAGGGCTGCTGTGAGCATTGAGGTGCATGGGACTTTTTGAGTTAGAGTTTTCTCTTGACATATCCCCAGGCGTGGGAAGGCTGGATCATCAGGTAAGTCCATTTGTAGGTTTTTAAGGAACCTCCATCCCGTCTTCTCTAGTGACAATGCAGCCCGTCTTCCTGAAGCAGAGCCATGCTCACAAAGTAACGGATATTCCTAGAGGTCAGACATGACGTGCATTCAGCTTGGCCTGTTCCAGAAGAAGAGGGCAGTCTGGCAGGGCTGGAGGAGAGTGACCAGGGGAGTGTGGGACAGGCAGGATTCACACCACGTGGGGACATGACAGGCTGGGATAAGGAGCCTGGGCTTCCAGTCATGCCTTGGTAAGCATGGGGCACTGGTTCCAGGACTCCCCACAGATGCCAAAATCCATGGATGCTGATGCCTCTTATACAAAATGACATAGGACTTTATTTTTTACATACAAACATACTTTTCTTCCACGTTGTTGTCGTTTTTACAATGTTGTGTCGAATTCCAGTCTAGAGCACAATTTTCCACTTATGCATAAACATACCCATACAGTCATTGTCACATTCTCTTTCGCTGTGTCCTCCTGTGTACTTTAAATCATCTCTAGGTGACGCGCGGCATGCAAGGCAACGTGAATGCTATGTAAGCGGTTGCCAGTGTGTGGCAAGTTCAATTGTCGCTTTTCGAAACTTTCCGTTTTTTCCCGAATATTTTCAACCCACAGTTAGTTGAATCGGCTGGATCGGGAGCCCCTAGATACAGAGAACCCCCAAGCCCTTCCCACCTCGGAAATTTCCACTGGAAGCGCTGAAGGGGCCCAAAGAGAGGAGAAGAGCGCCCTCTAGCGGCTGCAAACGCTGAGGCATTCCTTCAGCCTATGCAGCGCGGGAGAGAAGGTTTCGGGCCGACTAGCGCAAAAGGAGGGCCCGCCTGGACAGGAAGGAGGAAGGACGACAGCGGAAGCCAGCTCGCACCCTTCCTGGAGCTAGCTGGTTGCAGTGAGGGACGCCGAGGAACTGGGGACACGTCGCGTGGGGAGGGGGGGGGGGCAATCCTGGCGGCCAGGAGCAGGGTTCACACAGCTGGCACCCAGTTTGCACGATCAAAATGACAAGGAGAGGGGGTGGGGGGAAGGGGCTGCCTCAGCACCGGGATCCTGACAAGGGCCATAGCGCCGCGACCTCAGCTAATGCGGCTCCCCTGCTAAGCCAGAAAAAGGAAACTGTGAGGCAAGATACTGCAGATTCCACCGCAGCCACACGGATGACTAGATCTCTAACCTGACAAAATGGAACCCTCGGAAACAGGAATCTTCCCTTTCTTCTACATTTTGACCTTGGGACAGGGAGCCACACTTCTCTGACGGGAACCGTCTTTACTCCGGCAGAGAGCTCAGTTTTCCAGGAATAAGTATGGAGAAAAAGTGTGCCGTGATGGTTTAGCAGTTCAAAGCGGAAGCCCGTCTTAGAAACGGGAAAAACATGCTTCTCAATGAAGTCGAGTTATGGCACGAAGCAGGAGGAAGTTTAAGGAAATCTCTCTTAATATCCATTCACCAGACAAGACTAGCCAGTCCTAAAAAGGCAGCACGTTAAATCAAGGAAGATTCTTGCTTCCTTTTTGGGGCGGGAGGGGGGCGGGGGGACATGAGAAACAATGCCGCATTTTAAAACAAGCCTTGGGGCCCTAGATACGGAGAGTGTTGTTGGGTGTTGAGGCTGAGAGGTGTTGCTGAGGAGAACATAAAGCTGCGTATAGACTGGTATGGGTTCCAAGTCTACCGCTGGAAAAAAATTAGCCAATCATGAGTCCATTTGATTGGGAAAGAAGTAAATAACTCAAAAATGGGAAAGACATGGGATTAAATAGCGGTAGCGAGCAATTAAATCCAAGATGTTTATACCTATATTTTCATTGCGAATGCAACAAACTGAAAGCAACTGTCTAAAAAGCAGGAACTGTAGCCCGCGCACGCGCACACACGCACACAATGGGGAACAGCAGAGAGGTAAAATATGCTAAATGTATCATGATTGAGAAACAAGATCTAATAGATTATCCCGTTTTTGAGACTGTTATAGCAATACTGGTCCAATTATATATATAGTTATGAACTTAGAGATGACTTATTAAAACTTAGAGGGAATTTTAATTGGAAGACAATATAGCTTCCAAATCATTGAAGAGAAAACTAACCTCAAAAAAATTAATCAATGCAGCTAAGATGGAGTAACGGAGACCGTATTTACCATCGTAGGATAGACCCCAATGTGGATAAAATCTATGAAGCAATGCTTTTTAAGCCATGTGAAAACGATCATCCACTAGGACCTCGTCCTGCCGCCTCCATACCCAGGCTGCTAGGCCTCCTACTGCCACTACCAAGGATGTCCACCAGGTGGCGACATTGCCCCCCTCTGCTCCTGCTGCAGAGCCAGTCCTGAGCAGCCCTGCTCCAGGTTTTGGCAGGCCGCTCCCAGAAGCGCGCTCGTGGGCCTTGCTCCCTTTTAGCCACCAGCAAAGGGATCGAGGATGAGCACTGAGCCTCCTTACTCATCGAAGATCTAGGAACCTATCTGATTTCTGAGCAGTCCTTTACCCTCGTCTGCCGTCAGGTACTCTCCACCCGACTTGCAGAGTCCGCGGCTTGGGCAGCCTGCACGCTGGCCCCGGCCCGTCAGGATCTCTTCCCCCCACCCCCACCCCACCCCCACCCCCCGCACCCCCCCGGCCAAGAGGCCACGCGCGGTCGTGAGCAGGGCTCCAGGCCTCTGGAGCCGCGCCGCTTGGACTGCGTCCTGGCCCTGGGCTCGCGAGCTCCATGCCCTGGGCTGAGCCACTTAACATCTCTAAGCTAGTTTCCTCATCAGTACAATGAGGGCATAATCGGTATGGGAGGGGGGATCAGAATCTGGGGGGGACTACATTTCTGGTGATTGAAGATTATTTTCAGTTTGAATTATACAGTGAGGGACACCATACAATTTTTACTACTGCAGACTTCTGAAGGACAGCTTCTAGTATTCTTAAAACTAATGCATGCACGTACACACAAACACACGTGCACACACACTGACTCTGCTCCGCCTACATCCCCACGCACACACACACGGAGTCATGGACCACGCACACCCCCACAACATACACACAACCACACACGTCCTCAGGCGCGCGCACACACACGCAAAGTCACTGCCACGTGCCACACACGTCCAGGCTCAACTTTAGAATTCCCAGACTCAGGGGAGTCCTGCGAAGAAAGCGACAGTGCGGGGAGAGCCGATTCCCAGTCTCTGACCGCCAGCCTGACCCTTTTCTGCCCAATGCTGGGTCCATCCCATGCCCCAAGGGGCCTTGGATGTGCACAGGGGGACACTCAGACCTCACATCCGGGCTCTGTCCGTAACCTCCATGCCAACAGCTGCCCGTTGGCCTCTCTGTGAGTCCTGGGATGCTGAACTCCGGGGAGAGCCGGTGCAGAAACTACAAGCGGGACAGGGGCTGCTGGGGCAGGGCATTCGGGGTCCTGGGATTCCAGAGCACGGGGTGGAGCCAATGGGCGTGTCCCCTTGGCCCTGCTGACTCCACCCCGTAGAGGGCGTGGCCAGAGGGAGTGTCAGGGCCAGAGGGACCCTCTGTAGTTCAGGACCCAGGACAGCGCGGGGGTGTCGGGGGTGGGGGTTGGGGGGCCGCCCCTTGCCGTGGTCTAAGGGCAGAAGCCCTAAGGAAGGGCCGGAGGAGGCTGTAAGGTATCCTCACTGCCATCAATTAAAAAAACAAAAGCCCGCCGCAGGCGAGGGTGGGGAGGGTTTTGCTAGAACAAGGGAAAGACGCTCGCAGAGGTCTGGCCGCAGAGGGCTGGGGGGCTTGCCAGGCTGATGAGGAACCGAGAGGCCGTCGGCCTCTAAACTCCACACGAATTCCTCCGGGTGACCCTGAGATGCAGGGAGACACGGAAAGCACGGTAAACACAGGCCGGAAGCTCAGCAGCCTGTTGCTTGCTTCACCGTCCGTCTGGCGTCCCCTCTGCTAGCAAGCAGCCTTTACCGCATCACCCACGGCTGACCCGGCTCAGGATTCCAGCTGATTTTCCACGGGTGGCATCACTTGCTGGTGACACGAAGCAGGCACGTTAGCCACCTCCCAAACCCTGAGGCTCCTCCTGGGAGGAGCCTGCGGGCCCCCAGTCCAGCCTCTGCGCCACGATGCTCCTTAGTGCCGCTCCCGGTTCGCTGCCCCGGCCTCTAGCTCTGGCCGGAACCTCGCTGGATTGGCGATAAATGGCACCCATGCACCACGTGTAAGCTTGGGGTCCAGATGTGACCATGGCTCGTCTCTTCTTCCCATCGATTGGGGGATTGTTCGGGCTTCATGTCATCGTGTTGGCAGGAAGGCCAGCACCGCCCCCCTGAGACCTCCCTGAAGACACATAGAAACATAGGACACAATGCAGCCCATCTCTTTGTTTTAAAACACCTTTACAGGGCTACGAGTTCTGTTCCGTCAATTAGACACATCTCACGTGTAGTATTTGATCAATTTTCATACATGTCTACACCCAGAAAGCCATCGCCACAATCAAGAGAGCTAACATGTCCACCACTCCCCAAGACGGGCAATTTTCCGATTCCCATATTTACCCCTTCCCACCGCCGTCCCTCCCTGGTAACCATAAGTTTGTTTCTCTATGTCTGTGGCTCTATTTGTCTTTTGCAGTTAAGATCATTTCTGTCTTTTTTTCTTAGATTTCACATGGAAGTTGTGTCATGCGGCATTTTTCTCTCTTCTGGCTTACTTCACTCAGAATGACTATCTCTGTGTCCAACCATGTTGCCGCAAATGGCATGGTTCCATCCTTTTTCGCGGCTGTGTAGTATTCCGCGGCATAAAAAGACAACGACTTCTTTATCCAGTCACCAGTCGTTAGATGTTGGGGTTAGTTCCACGTCCTGGCTAATACAAACAGGGCTGCTGTGAGCATTGAGGTGCATGGGACTTTTTGAGTTAGAGTTTTCTCTTGACATATCCCCAGGCGTGGGAAGGCTGGATCATCAGGTAAGTCCATTTGTAGGTTTTTAAGGAACCTCCATCCCGTCTTCTCTAGTGACAATGCAGCCCGTCTTCCTGAAGCAGAGCCATGCTCACAAAGTAACGGATATTCCTAGAGGTCAGACATGACGTGCATTCAGCTTGGCCTGTTCCAGAAGAAGAGGGCAGTCTGGCAGGGCTGGAGGAGAGTGACCAGGGGAGTGTGGGACAGGCAGGATTCACACCACGTGGGGACATGACAGGCTGGGATAAGGAGCCTGGGCTTCCAGTCATGCCTTGGTAAGCATGGGGCACTGGTTCCAGGACTCCCCACAGATGCCAAAATCCATGGATGCTGATGCCTCTTATACAAAATGACATAGGACTTTATTTTTTACATACAAACATACTTTTCTTCCACGTTGTTGTCGTTTTTACAATGTTGTGTCGAATTCCAGTCTAGAGCACAATTTTCCACTTATGCATAAACATACCCATACAGTCATTGTCACATTCTCTTTCGCTGTGTCCTCCTGTGTACTTTAAATCATCTCTAGGTGACGCGCGGCATGCAAGGCAACGTGAATGCTATGTAAGCGGTTGCCGGTGTGTGGCAAGTTCAATTGTCGCTTTTCGAAACTTTCCGTTTTTTCCCGAATATTTTCAACCCACAGTTAGTTGAATCGGCTGGATCGGGAGCCCCTAGATACAGAGAACCCCCAAGCCCTTCCCACCTCGGAAATTTCCACTGGAAGCGCTGAAGGGGCCCAAAGAGAGGAGAAGAGCGCCCTCTAGCGGCTGCAAACGCTGAGGCATTCCTTCAGCCTATGCAGCGCGGGAGAGAAGGTTTCGGGCCGACTAGCGCAAAAGGAGGGCCCGCCTGGACAGGAAGGAGGAAGGACGACAGCGGAAGCCAGCTCGCACCCTTCCTGGAGCTAGCTGGTTGCAGTGAGGGACGCCGAGGAACTGGGGACACGTCGCGTGGGGAGGGGGGGGCAATCCTGGCGGCCAGGAGCAGGGTTCACACAGCTGGCACCCAGTTTGCACGATCAAAATGACAAGGAGAGGGGGTGGGGGGAAGGGGCTGCCTCAGCACCGGGATCCTGACAAGGGCCATAGCGCCGCGACCTCAGCTAATGCGGCTCCCCTGCTAAGCCAGAAAAAGGAAACTGTGAGGCAAGATACTGCAGATTCCACCGCAGCCACACGGATGACTAGATCTCTAACCTGACAAAATGGAACCCTCGGAAACAGGAATCTTCCCTTTCTTCTACATTTTGACCTTGGGACAGGGAGCCACACTTCTCTGACGGGAACCGTCTTTACTCCGGCAGAGAGCTCAGTTTTCCAGGAATAAGTATGGAGAAAAAGTGTGCCGTGATGGTTTAGCAGTTCAAAGCGGAAGCCCGTCTTAGAAACGGGAAAAACATGCTTCTCAATGAAGTCGAGTTATGGCACGAAGCAGGAGGAAGTTTAAGGAAATCTCTCTTAATATCCATTCACCAGACAAGACTAGCCAGTCCTAAAAAGGCAGCACGTTAAATCAAGGAAGATTCTTGCTTCCTTTTTGGGGCGGGAGGGGGGCGGGGGGACATGAGAAACAATGCCGCATTTTAAAACAAGCCTTGGGGCCCTAGATACGGAGAGTGTTGTTGGGTGTTGAGGCTGAGAGGTGTTGCTGAGGAGAACATAAAGCTGCGTATAGACTGGTATGGGTTCCAAGTCTACCGCTGGAAAAAAATTAGCCAATCATGAGTCCATTTGATTGGGAAAGAAGTAAATAACTCAAAAATGGGAAAGACATGGGATTAAATAGCGGTAGCGAGCAATTAAATCCAAGATGTTTATACCTATATTTTCATTGCGAATGCAACAAACTGAAAGCAACTGTCTAAAAAGCAGGAACTGTAGCCCGCGCACGCGCACACACGCACACAATGGGGAACAGCAGAGAGGTAAAATATGCTAAATGTATCATGATTGAGAAACAAGATCTAATAGATTATCCCGTTTTTGAGACTGTTATAGCAATACTGGTCCAATTATATATATAGTTATGAACTTAGAGATGACTTATTAAAACTTAGAGGGAATTTTAATTGGAAGACAATATAGCTTCCAAATCATTGAAGAGAAAACTAACCTCAAAAAAATTAATCAATGCAGCTAAGATGGAGTAACGGAGACCGTATTTACCATCGTAGGATAGACCCCAATGTGGATAAAATCTATGAAGCAATGCTTTTTAAGCCATGTGAAAACGATCATCCACTAGGACCTCGTCCTGCCGCCTCCATACCCAGGCTGCTAGGCCTCCTACTGCCACTACCAAGGATGTCCACCAGGTGGCGACATTGCCCCCCTCTGCTCCTGCTGCAGAGCCAGTCCTGAGCAGCCCTGCTCCAGGTTTTGGCAGGCCGCTCCCAGAAGCGCGCTCGTGGGCCTTGCTCCCTTTTAGCCACCAGCAAAGGGATCGAGGATGAGCACTGAGCCTCCTTACTCATCGAAGATCTAGGAACCTATCTGATTTCTGAGCAGTCCTTTACCCTCGTCTGCCGTCAGGTACTCTCCACCCGACTTGCAGAGTCCGCGGCTTGGGCAGCCTGCACGCTGGCCCCGGCCCGTCAGGATCTCTTCCCCCCACCCCCACCCCACCCCCACCCCCCGCACCCCCCCGGCCAAGAGGCCACGCGCGGTCGTGAGCAGGGCTCCAGGCCTCTGGAGCCGCGCCGCTTGGACTGCGTCCTGGCCCTGGGCTCGCGAGCTCCATGCCCTGGGCTGAGCCACTTAACATCTCTAAGCTAGTTTCCTCATCAGTACAATGAGGGCATAATCGGTATGGGAGGGGGGATCAGAATCTGGGGGGGACTACATTTCTGGTGATTGAAGATTATTTTCAGTTTGAATTATACAGTGAGGGACACCATACAATTTTTACTACTGCAGACTTCTGAAGGACAGCTTCTAGTATTCTTAAAACTAATGCATGCACGTACACACAAACACACGTGCACACACACTGACTCTGCTCCGCCTACATCCCCACGCACACACACACGGAGTCATGGACCACGCACACCCCCACAACATACACACAACCACACACGTCCTCAGGCGCGCGCACACACACGCAAAGTCACTGCCACGTGCCACACACGTCCAGGCTCAACTTTAGAATTCCCAGACTCAGGGGAGTCCTGCGAAGAAAGCGACAGTGCGGGGAGAGCCGATTCCCAGTCTCTGACCGCCAGCCTGACCCTTTTCTGCCCAATGCTTGGTCCATCCCATGCCCCAAGGGGCCTTGGATGTGCACAGGGGGACACTCAGACCTCACATCCGGGCTCTGTCCGTAACCTCCATGCCAACAGCTGCCCGTTGGCCTCTCTGTGAGTCCTGGGATGCTGAACTCCGGGGAGAGCCGGTGCAGAAACTACAAGCGGGACAGGGGCTGCTGGGGCAGGGCATTCGGGGTCCTGGGATTCCAGAGCACGGGGTGGAGCCAATGGGCGTGTCCCCTTGGCCCTGCTGACTCCACCCCGTAGAGGGCGTGGCCAGAGGGAGTGTCAGGGCCAGAGGGACCCTCTGTAGTTCAGGACCCAGGACAGCGCGGGGGTGTCGGGGGTGGGGGTTGGGGGGCCGCCCCTTGCCGTGGTCTAAGGGCAGAAGCCCTAAGGAAGGGCCGGAGGAGGCTGTAAGGTATCCTCACTGCCATCAATTAAAAAAACAAAAGCCCGCCGCAGGCGAGGGTGGGGAGGGTTTTGCTAGAACAAGGGAAAGACGCTCGCAGAGGTCTGGCCGCAGAGGGCTGGGGGGCTTGCCAGGCTGATGAGGAACCGAGAGGCCGTCGGCCTCTAAACTCCACACGAATTCCTCCGGGTGACCCTGAGATGCAGGGAGACACGGAAAGCACGGTAAACACAGGCCGGAAGCTCAGCAGCCTGTTGCTTGCTTCACCGTCCGTCTGGCGTCCCCTCTGCTAGCAAGCAGCCTTTACCGCATCACCCACGGCTGACCCGGCTCAGGATTCCAGCTGATTTTCCACGGGTGGCATCACTTGCTGGTGACACGAAGCAGGCACGTTAGCCACCTCCCAAACCCTGAGGCTCCTCCTGGGAGGAGCCTGCGGGCCCCCAGTCCAGCCTCTGCGCCACGATGCTCCTTAGTGCCGCTCCCGGTTCGCTGCCCCGGCCTCTAGCTCTGGCCGGAACCTCGCTGGATTGGCGATAAATGGCACCCATGCACCACGTGTAAGCTTGGGGTCCAGATGTGACCATGGCTCGTCTCTTCTTCCCATCGATTGGGGGATTGTTCGGGCTTCATGTCATCGTGTTGGCAGGAAGGCCAGCACCGCCCCCCTGAGACCTCCCTGAAGACACATAGAAACATAGGACACAATGCAGCCCATCTCTTTGTTTTAAAACACCTTTACAGGGCTACGAGTTCTGTTCCGTCAATTAGACACATCTCACGTGTAGTATTTGATCAATTTTCATACATGTCTACACCCAGAAAGCCATCGCCACAATCAAGAGAGCTAACATGTCCACCACTCCCCAAGACGGGCAATTTTCCGATTCCCATATTTACCCCTTCCCACCGCCGTCCCTCCCTGGTAACCATAAGTTTGTTTCTCTATGTCTGTGGCTCTATTTGTCTTTTGCAGTTAAGATCATTTCTGTCTTTTTTTCTTAGATTTCACATGGAAGTTGTGTCATGCGGCATTTTTCTCTCTTCTGGCTTACTTCACTCAGAATGACTATCTCTGTGTCCAACCATGTTGCCGCAAATGGCATGGTTCCATCCTTTTTCGCGGCTGTGTAGTATTCCGCGGCATAAAAAGACAACGACTTCTTTATCCAGTCACCAGTCGTTAGATGTTGGGGTTAGTTCCACGTCCTGGCTAATACAAACAGGGCTGCTGTGAGCATTGAGGTGCATGGGACTTTTTGAGTTAGAGTTTTCTCTTGACATATCCCCAGGCGTGGGAAGGCTGGATCATCAGGTAAGTCCATTTGTAGGTTTTTAAGGAACCTCCATCCCGTCTTCTCTAGTGACAATGCAGCCCGTCTTCCTGAAGCAGAGCCATGCTCACAAAGTAACGGATATTCCTAGAGGTCAGACATGACGTGCATTCAGCTTGGCCTGTTCCAGAAGAAGAGGGCAGTCTGGCAGGGCTGGAGGAGAGTGACCAGGGGAGTGTGGGACAGGCAGGATTCACACCACGTGGGGACATGACAGGCTGGGATAAGGAGCCTGGGCTTCCAGTCATGCCTTGGTAAGCATGGGGCACTGGTTCCAGGACTCCCCACAGATGCCAAAATCCATGGATGCTGATGCCTCTTATACAAAATGACATAGGACTTTATTTTTTACATACAAACATACTTTTCTTCCACGTTGTTGTCGTTTTTACAATGTTGTGTCGAATTCCAGTCTAGAGCACAATTTTCCACTTATGCATAAACATACCCATACAGTCATTGTCACATTCTCTTTCGCTGTGTCCTCCTGTGTACTTTAAATCATCTCTAGGTGACGCGCGGCATGCAAGGCAACGTGAATGCTATGTAAGCGGTTGCCGGTGTGTGGCAAGTTCAATTGTCGCTTTTCGAAACTTTCCGTTTTTTCCCGAATATTTTCAACCCACAGTTAGTTGAATCGGCTGGATCGGGAGCCCCTAGATACAGAGAACCCCCAAGCCCTTCCCACCTCGGAAATTTCCACTGGAAGCGCTGAAGGGGCCCAAAGAGAGGAGAAGAGCGCCCTCTAGCGGCTGCAAACGCTGAGGCATTCCTTCAGCCTATGCAGCGCGGGAGAGAAGGTTTCGGGCCGACTAGCGCAAAAGGAGGGCCCGCCTGGACAGGAAGGAGGAAGGACGACAGCGGAAGCCAGCTCGCACCCTTCCTGGAGCTAGCTGGTTGCAGTGAGGGACGCCGAGGAACTGGGGACACGTCGCGTGGGGAGGGGGGGGGCAATCCTGGCGGCCAGGAGCAGGGTTCACACAGCTGGCACCCAGTTTGCACGATCAAAATGACAAGGAGAGGGGGTGGGGGGAAGGGGCTGCCTCAGCACCGGGATCCTGACAAGGGCCATAGCGCCGCGACCTCAGCTAATGCGGCTCCCCTGCTAAGCCAGAAAAAGGAAACTGTGAGGCAAGATACTGCAGATTCCACCGCAGCCACACGGATGACTAGATCTCTAACCTGACAAAATGGAACCCTCGGAAACAGGAATCTTCCCTTTCTTCTACACTTTGACCTTGGGACAGGGAGCCACACTTCTCTGACGGGAACCGTCTTTACTCCGGCAGAGAGCTCAGTTTTCCAGGAATAAGTATGGAGAAAAAGTGTGCCGTGATGGTTTAGCAGTTCAAAGCGGAAGCCCGTCTTAGAAACGGGAAAAACATGCTTCTCAATGAAGTCGAGTTATGGCACGAAGCAGGAGGAAGTTTAAGGAAATCTCTCTTAATATCCATTCACCAGACAAGACTAGCCAGTCCTAAAAAGGCAGCACGTTAAATCAAGGAAGATTCTTGCTTCCTTTTTGGGGCGGGAGGGGGGCGGGGGGACATGAGAAACAATGCCGCATTTTAAAACAAGCCTTGGGGCCCTAGATACGGAGAGTGTTGTTGGGTGTTGAGGCTGAGAGGTGTTGCTGAGGAGAACATAAAGCTGCGTATAGACTGGTATGGGTTCCAAGTCTACCGCTGGAAAAAAATTAGCCAATCATGAGTCCATTTGATTGGGAAAGAAGTAAATAACTCAAAAATGGGAAAGACATGGGATTAAATAGCGGTAGCGAGCAATTAAATCCAAGATGTTTATACCTATATTTTCATTGCGAATGCAACAAACTGAAAGCAACTGTCTAAAAAGCAGGAACTGTAGCCCGCGCACGCGCACACACGCACACAATGGGGAACAGCAGAGAGGTAAAATATGCTAAATGTATCATGATTGAGAAACAAGATCTAATAGATTATCCCGTTTTTGAGACTGTTATAGCAATACTGGTCCAATTATATATATAGTTATGAACTTAGAGATGACTTATTAAAACTTAGAGGGAATTTTAATTGGAAGACAATATAGCTTCCAAATCATTGAAGAGAAAACTAACCTCAAAAAAATTAATCAATGCAGCTAAGATGGAGTAACGGAGACCGTATTTACCATCGTAGGATAGACCCCAATGTGGATAAAATCTATGAAGCAATGCTTTTTAAGCCATGTGAAAACGATCATCCACTAGGACCTCGTCCTGCCGCCTCCATACCCAGGCTGCTAGGCCTCCTACTGCCACTACCAAGGATGTCCACCAGGTGGCGACATTGCCCCCCTCTGCTCCTGCTGCAGAGCCAGTCCTGAGCAGCCCTGCTCCAGGTTTTGGCAGGCCGCTCCCAGAAGCGCGCTCGTGGGCCTTGCTCCCTTTTAGCCACCAGCAAAGGGATCGAGGATGAGCACTGAGCCTCCTTACTCATCGAAGATCTAGGAACCTATCTGATTTCTGAGCAGTCCTTTACCCTCGTCTGCCGTCAGGTACTCTCCACCCGACTTGCAGAGTCCGCGGCTTGGGCAGCCTGCACGCTGGCCCCGGCCCGTCAGGATCTCTTCCCCCCACCCCCACCCCACCCCCACCCCCCGCACCCCCCCGGCCAAGAGGCCACGCGCGGTCGTGAGCAGGGCTCCAGGCCTCTGGAGCCGCGCCGCTTGGACTGCGTCCTGGCCCTGGGCTCGCGAGCTCCATGCCCTGGGCTGAGCCACTTAACATCTCTAAGCTAGTTTCCTCATCAGTACAATGAGGGCATAATCGGTATGGGGGGGAAAAAATCAGAATCTGGGGGGGACTACATTTCTGGTGATTGAAGATTATTTTCAGTTTGAATTATACAGTGAGGGACACCATACAATTTTTACTACTGCAGACTTCTGAAGGACAGCTTCTAGTATTCTTAAAACTAATGCATGCACGTACACACAAACACACGTGCACACACACTGACTCTGCTCCGCCTACATCCCCACGCACACACACACGGAGTCATGGACCACGCACACCCCCACAACATACACACAACCACACACGTCCTCAGGCGCGCGCACACACACGCAAAGTCACTGTCACGTGCCACACACGTCCAGGCTCAACTTTAGAATTCCCAGACTCAGGGGAGTCCTGCGAAGAAAGCGACAGTGCGGGGAGAGCCGATTCCCAGTCTCTGACCGCCAGCCTGACCCTTTTCTTCCCAATGCTGGGTCCATCCCATGCCCCAAGGGGCCTTGGATGTGCACAGGGGGACACTCAGACCTCACATCCGGGCTCTGTCCGTAACCTCCATGCCAACAGCTGCCCGTTGGCCTCTCTGTGAGTCCTGGGATGCTGAACTCCGGGGAGAGCCGGTGCAGAAACTACAAGCGGGACAGGGGCTGCTGGGGCAGGGCATTCGGGGTCCTGGGATTCCAGAGCACGGGGTGGAGCCAATGGGCGTGTCCCCTTGGCCCTGCTGACTCCACCCCGTAGAGGGCGTGGCCAGAGGGAGTGTCAGGGCCAGAGGGACCCTCTGTAGTTCAGGACCCAGGACAGCGCGGGGGTGTCGGGGGTGGGGGTTGGGGGGCCGCCCCTTGCCGTGGTCTAAGGGCAGAAGCCCTAAGGAAGGGCCGGAGGAGGCTGTAAGGTATCCTCACTGCCATCAATTAAAAAAACAAAAGCCCGCCGCAGGCGAGGGTGGGGAGGGTTTTGCTAGAACAAGGGAAAGACGCTCGCAGAGGTCTGGCCGCAGAGGGCTGGGGGGCTTGCCAGGCTGATGAGGAACCGAGAGGCCGTCGGCCTCTAAACTCCACACGAATTCCTCCGGGTGACCCTGAGATGCAGGGAGACACGGAAAGCACGGTAAACACAGGCCGGAAGCTCAGCAGCCTGTTGCTTGCTTCACCGTCCGTCTGGCGTCCCCTCTGCTAGCAAGCAGCCTTTACCGCATCACCCACGGCTGACCCGGCTCAGGATTCCAGCTGATTTTCCACGGGTGGCATCACTTGCTGGTGACACGAAGCAGGCACGTTAGCCACCTCCCAAACCCTGAGGCTCCTCCTGGGAGGAGCCTGCGGGCCCCCAGTCCAGCCTCTGCGCCACGATGCTCCTTAGTGCCGCTCCCGGTTCGCTGCCCCGGCCTCTAGCTCTGGCCGGAACCTCGCTGGATTGGCGATAAATGGCACCCATGCACCACGTGTAAGCTTGGGGTCCAGATGTGACCATGGCTCGTCTCTTCTTCCCATCGATTGGGGGATTGTTCGGGCTTCATGTCATCGTGTTGGCAGGAAGGCCAGCACCGCCCCCCTGAGACCTCCCTGAAGACACATAGAAACATAGGACACAATGCAGCCCATCTCTTTGTTTTAAAACACCTTTACAGGGCTACGAGTTCTGTTCCGTCAATTAGACACATCTCACGTGTAGTATTTGATCAATTTTCATACATGTCTACACCCAGAAAGCCATCGCCACAATCAAGAGAGCTAACATGTCCACCACTCCCCAAGACGGGCAATTTTCCGATGCCCATATTTACCCCTTCCCACCGCCGTCCCTCCCTGGTAACCATAAGTTTGTTTCTCTATGTCTGTGGCTCTATTTGTCTTTTGCAGTTAAGATCATTTCTGTCTTTTTTTCTTAGATTTCACATGGAAGTTGTGTCATGCGGCATTTTTCTCTCTTCTGGCTTACTTCACTCAGAATGACTATCTCTGTGTCCAACCATGTTGCCGCAAATGGCATGGTTCCATCCTTTTTCGCGGCTGTGTAGTATTCCGCGGCATAAAAAGACAACGACTTCTTTATCCAGTCACCAGTCGTTAGATGTTGGGGTTAGTTCCACGTCCTGGCTAATACAAACAGGGCTGCTGTGAGCATTGAGGTGCATGGGACTTTTTGAGTTAGAGTTTTCTCTTGACATATCCCCAGGCGTGGGAAGGCTGGATCATCAGGTAAGTCCATTTGTAGGTTTTTAAGGAACCTCCATCCCGTCTTCTCTAGTGACAATGCAGCCCGTCTTCCTGAAGCAGAGCCATGCTCACAAAGTAACGGATATTCCTAGAGGTCAGACATGACGTGCATTCAGCTTGGCCTGTTCCAGAAGAAGAGGGCAGTCTGGCAGGGCTGGAGGAGAGTGACCAGGGGAGTGTGGGACAGGCAGGATTCACACCACGTGGGGACATGACAGGCTGGGATAAGGAGCCTGGGCTTCCAGTCATGCCTTGGTAAGCATGGGGCACTGGTTCCAGGACTCCCCACAGATGCCAAAATCCATGGATGCTGATGCCTCTTATACAAAATGACATAGGACTTTATTTTTTACATACAAACATACTTTTCTTCCACGTTGTTGTCGTTTTTACAATGTTGTGTCGAATTCCAGTCTAGAGCACAATTTTCCACTTATGCATAAACATACCCATACAGTCATTGTCACATTCTCTTTCGCTGTGTCCTCCTGTGTACTTTAAATCATCTCTAGGTGACGCGCGGCATGCAAGGCAACGTGAATGCTATGTAAGCGGTTGCCGGTGTGTGGCAAGTTCAATTGTCGCTTTTCGAAACTTTCCGTTTTTTCCCGAATATTTTCAACCCACAGTTAGTTGAATCGGCTGGATCGGGAGCCCCTAGATACAGAGAACCCCCAAGCCCTTCCCACCTCGGAAATTTCCACTGGAAGCGCTGAAGGGGCCCAAAGAGAGGAGAAGAGCGCCCTCTAGCGGCTGCAAACGCTGAGGCATTCCTTCAGCCTATGCAGCGCGGGAGAGAAGGTTTCGGGCCGACTAGCGCAAAAGGAGGGCCCGCCTGGACAGGAAGGAGGAAGGACGACAGCGGAAGCCAGCTCGCACCCTTCCTGGAGCTAGCTGGTTGCAGTGAGGGACGCCGAGGAACTGGGGACACGTCGCGTGGGGAGGGGGGGGGGCAATCCTGGCGGCCAGGAGCAGGGTTCACACAGCTGGCACCCAGTTTGCACGATCAAAATGACAAGGAGAGGGGGTGGGGGGAAGGGGCTGCCTCAGCACCGGGATCCTGACAAGGGCCATAGCGCCGCGACCTCAGCTAATGCGGCTCCCCTGCTAAGCCAGAAAAAGGAAACTGTGAGGCAAGATACTGCAGATTCCACCGCAGCCACACGGATGACTAGATCTCTAACCTGACAAAATGGAACCCTCGGAAACAGGAATCTTCCCTTTCTTCTACACTTTGACCTTGGGACAGGGAGCCACACTTCTCTGACGGGAACCGTCTTTACTCCGGCAGAGAGCTCAGTTTTCCAGGAATAAGTATGGAGAAAAAGTGTGCCGTGATGATTTAGCAGTTCAAAGCGGAAGCCCGTCTTAGAAACGGGAAAAACATGCTTCTCAATGAAGTCGAGTTATGGCACGAAGCAGGAGGAAGTTTAAGGAAATCTCTCTTAATATCCATTCACCAGACAAGACTAGCCAGTCCTAAAAAGGCAGCACGTTAAATCAAGGAAGATTCTTGCTTCCTTTTTGGGGCGGGAGGGGGGCGGGGGGACATGAGAAACAATGCCGCATTTTAAAACAAGCCTTGGGGCCCTAGATACGGAGAGTGTTGTTGGGTGTTGAGGCTGAGAGGTGTTGCTGAGGAGAACATAAAGCTGCGTATAGACTGGTATGGGTTCCAAGTCTACCGCTGGAAAAAAATTAGCCAATCATGAGTCCATTTGATTGGGAAAGAAGTAAATAACTCAAAAATGGGAAAGACATGGGATTAAATAGCGGTAGCGAGCAATTAAATCCAAGATGTTTATACCTATATTTTCATTGCGAATGCAACAAACTGAAAGCAACTGTCTAAAAAGCAGGAACTGTAGCCCGCGCACGCGCACACACGCACACAATGGGGAACAGCAGAGAGGTAAAATATGCTAAATGTATCATGATTGAGAAACAAGATCTAATAGATTATCCCGTTTTTGAGACTGTTATAGCAATACTGGTCCAATTATATATATAGTTATGAACTTAGAGATGACTTATTAAAACTTAGAGGGAATTTTAATTGGAAGACAATATAGCTTCCAAATCATTGAAGAGAAAACTAACCTCAAAAAAATTAATCAATGCAGCTAAGATGGAGTAACGGAGACCGTATTTACCATCGTAGGATAGACCCCAATGTGGATAAAATCTATGAAGCAATGCTTTTTAAGCCATGTGAAAACGATCATCCACTAGGACCTCGTCCTGCCGCCTCCATACCCAGGCTGCTAGGCCTCCTACTGCCACTACCAAGGATGTCCACCAGGTGGCGACATTGCCCCCCTCTGCTCCTGCTGCAGAGCCAGTCCTGAGCAGCCCTGCTCCAGGTTTTGGCAGGCCGCTCCCAGAAGCGCGCTCGTGGGCCTTGCTCCCTTTTAGCCACCAGCAAAGGGATCGAGGATGAGCACTGAGCCTCCTTACTCATCGAAGATCTAGGAACCTATCTGATTTCTGAGCAGTCCTTTACCCTCGTCTGCCGTCAGGTACTCTCCACCCGACTTGCAGAGTCCGCGGCTTGGGCAGCCTGCACGCTGGCCCCGGCCCGTCAGGATCTCTTCCCCCCACCCCCACCCCACCCCCACCCCCCGCACCTCCCCCGGCCAAGAGGCCACGCGCGGTCGTGAGCAGGGCTCCAGGCCTCTGGAGCCGCGCCGCTTGGACTGCGTCCTGGCCCTGGGCTCGCGAGCTCCATGCCCTGGGCTGAGCCACTTAACATCTCTAAGCTAGTTTCCTCATCAGTACAATGAGGGCATAATCAGTATGGGAGGGGGGATCAGAATCTGGGGGGGACTACATTTCTGGTGATTGAAGATTATTTTCAGTTTGAATTATACAGTGAGGGACACCATACAATTTTTACTACTGCAGACTTCTGAAGGACAGCTTCTAGTATTCTTAAAACTAATGCATGCACGTACACACAAACACACGTGCACACACACTGACTCTGCTCCGCCTACATCCCCACGCACACACACACGGAGTCATGGACCACGCACACCCCCACAACATACACACAACCACACACGTCCTCAGGCGCGCGCACACACACGCAAAGTCACTGTCACGTGCCACACACGTCCAGGCTCAACTTTAGAATTCCCAGACTCAGGGGAGTCCTGCGAAGAAAGCGACAGTGCGGGGAGAGCCGATTCCCAGTCTCTGACCGCCAGCCTGACCCTTTTCTGCCCAATGCTGGGTCCATCCCATGCCCCAAGGGGCCTTGGATGTGCACAGGGGGACACTCAGACCTCACATCCGGGCTCTGTCCGTAACCTCCATGCCAACAGCTGCCCGTTGGCCTCTCTGTGAGTCCTGGGATGCTGAACTCCGGGGAGAGCCGGTGCAGAAACTACAAGCGGGACAGGGGCTGCTGGGGCAGGGCATTCGGGGTCCTGGGATTCCAGAGCACGGGGTGGAGCCAATGGGCGTGTCCCCTTGGCCCTGCTGACTCCACCCCGTAGAGGGCGTGGCCAGAGGGAGTGTCAGGGCCAGAGGGACCCTCTGTAGTTCAGGACCCAGGACAGCGCGGGGGTGTCGGGGGTGGGGGTTGGGGGGCCGCCCCTTGCCGTGGTCTAAGGGCAGAAGCCCTAAGGAAGGGCCGGAGGAGGCTGTAAGGTATCCTCACTGCCATCAATTAAAAAAACAAAAGCCCGCCGCAGGCGAGGGTGGGGAGGGTTTTGCTAGAACAAGGGAAAGACGCTCGCAGAGGTCTGGCCGCAGAGGGCTGGGGGGCTTGCCAGGCTGATGAGGAACCGAGAGGCCGTCGGCCTCTAAACTCCACACGAATTCCTCCGGGTGACCCTGAGATGCAGGGAGACACGGAAAGCACGGTAAACACAGGCCGGAAGCTCAGCAGCCTGTTGCTTGCTTCACCGTCCGTCTGGCGTCCCCTCTGCTAGCAAGCAGCCTTTACCGCATCACCCACGGCTGACCCGGCTCAGGATTCCAGCTGATTTTCCACGGGTGGCATCACTTGCTGGTGACACGAAGCAGGCACGTTAGCCACCTCCCAAACCCTGAGGCTCCTCCTGGGAGGAGCCTGCGGGCCCCCAGTCCAGCCTCTGCGCCACGATGCTCCTTAGTGCCGCTCCCGGTTCGCTGCCCCGGCCTCTAGCTCTGGCCGGAACCTCGCTGGATTGGCGATAAATGGCACCCATGCACCACGTGTAAGCTTGGGGTCCAGATGTGACCATGGCTCGTCTCTTCTTCCCATCGATTGGGGGATTGTTCGGGCTTCATGTCATCGTGTTGGCAGGAAGGCCAGCACCGCCCCCCTGAGACCTCCCTGAAGACACATAGAAACATAGGACACAATGCAGCCCATCTCTTTGTTTTAAAACACCTTTACAGGGCTACGAGTTCTGTTCCGTCAATTAGACACATCTCACGTGTAGTATTTGATCAATTTTCATACATGTCTACACCCAGAAAGCCATCGCCACAATCAAGAGAGCTAACATGTCCACCACTCCCCAAGACGGGCAATTTTCCGATTCCCATATTTACCCCTTCCCACCGCCGTCCCTCCCTGGTAACCATAAGTTTGTTTCTCTATGTCTGTGGCTCTATTTGTCTTTTGCAGTTAAGATCATTTCTGTCTTTTTTTCTTAGATTTCACATGGAAGTTGTGTCATGCGGCATTTTTCTCTCTTCTGGCTTACTTCACTCAGAATGACTATCTCTGTGTCCAACCATGTTGCCGCAAATGGCATGGTTCCATCCTTTTTCGCGGCTGTGTAGTATTCCGCGGCATAAAAAGACAACGACTTCTTTATCCAGTCACCAGTCGTTAGATGTTGGGGTTAGTTCCACGTCCTGGCTAATACAAACAGGGCTGCTGTGAGCATTGAGGTGCATGGGACTTTTTGAGTTAGAGTTTTCTCTTGACATATCCCCAGGCGTGGGAAGGCTGGATCATCAGGTAAGTCCATTTGTAGGTTTTTAAGGAACCTCCATCCCGTCTTCTCTAGTGACAATGCAGCCCGTCTTCCTGAAGCAGAGCCATGCTCACAAAGTAACGGATATTCCTAGAGGTCAGACATGACGTGCATTCAGCTTGGCCTGTTCCAGAAGAAGAGGGCAGTCTGGCAGGGCTGGAGGAGAGTGACCAGGGGAGTGTGGGACAGGCAGGATTCACACCACGTGGGGACATGACAGGCTGGGATAAGGAGCCTGGGCTTCCAGTCATGCCTTGGTAAGCATGGGGCACTGGTTCCAGGACTCCCCACAGATGCCAAAATCCATGGATGCTGATGCCTCTTATACAAAATGACATAGGACTTTATTTTTTACATACAAACATACTTTTCTTCCACGTTGTTGTCGTTTTTACAATGTTGTGTCGAATTCCAGTCTAGAGCACAATTTTCCACTTATGCATAAACATACCCATACAGTCATTGTCACATTCTCTTTCGCTGTGTCCTCCTGTGTACTTTAAATCATCTCTAGGTGACGCGCGGCATGCAAGGCAACGTGAATGCTATGTAAGCGGTTGCCGGTGTGTGGCAAGTTCAATTGTCGCTTTTCGAAACTTTCCGTTTTTTCCCGAATATTTTCAACCCACAGTTAGTTGAATCGGCTGGATCGGGAGCCCCTAGATACAGAGAACCCCCAAGCCCTTCCCACCTCGGAAATTTCCACTGGAAGCGCTGAAGGGGCCCAAAGAGAGGAGAAGAGCGCCCTCTAGCGGCTGCAAACGCTGAGGCATTCCTTCAGCCTATGCAGCGCGGGAGAGAAGGTTTCGGGCCGACTAGCGCAAAAGGAGGGCCCGCCTGGACAGGAAGGAGGAAGGACGACAGCGGAAGCCAGCTCGCACCCTTCCTGGAGCTAGCTGGTTGCAGTGAGGGACGCCGAGGAACTGGGGACACGTCGCGTGGGGAGGGGGGGGGCAATCCTGGCGGCCAGGAGCAGGGTTCACACAGCTGGCACCCAGTTTGCACGATCAAAATGACAAGGAGAGGGGGTGGGGGGAAGGGGCTGCCTCAGCACCGGGATCCTGACAAGGGCCATAGCGCCGCGACCTCAGCTAATGCGGCTCCCCTGCTAAGCCAGAAAAAGGAAACTGTGAGGCAAGATACTGCAGATTCCACCGCAGCCACACGGATGACTAGATCTCTAACCTGACAAAATGGAACCCTCGGAAACAGGAATCTTCCCTTTCTTCTACACTTTGACCTTGGGACAGGGAGCCACACTTCTCTGACGGGAACCGTCTTTACTCCGGCAGAGAGCTCAGTTTTCCAGGAATAAGTATGGAGAAAAAGTGTGCCGTGATGGTTTAGCAGTTCAAAGCGGAAGCCCGTCTTAGAAACGGGAAAAACATGCTTCTCAATGAAGTCGAGTTATGGCACGAAGCAGGAGGAAGTTTAAGGAAATCTCTCTTAATATCCATTCACCAGACAAGACTAGCCAGTCCTAAAAAGGCAGCACGTTAAATCAAGGAAGATTCTTGCTTCCTTTTTGGGGCGGGAGGGGGGCGGGGGGACATGAGAAACAATGCCGCATTTTAAAACAAGCCTTGGGGCCCTAGATACGGAGAGTGTTGTTGGGTGTTGAGGCTGAGAGGTGTTGCTGAGGAGAACATAAAGCTGCGTATAGACTGGTATGGGTTCCAAGTCTACCGCTGGAAAAAAATTAGCCAATCATGAGTCCATTTGATTGGGAAAGAAGTAAATAACTCAAAAATGGGAAAGACATGGGATTAAATAGCGGTAGCGAGCAATTAAATCCAAGATGTTTATACCTATATTTTCATTGCGAATGCAACAAACTGAAAGCAACTGTCTAAAAAGCAGGAACTGTAGCCCGCGCACGCGCACACACGCACACAATGGGGAACAGCAGAGAGGTAAAATATGCTAAATGTATCATGATTGAGAAACAAGATCTAATAGATTATCCCGTTTTTGAGACTGTTATAGCAATACTGGTCCAATTATATATATAGTTATGAACTTAGAGATGACTTATTAAAACTTAGAGGGAATTTTAATTGGAAGACAATATAGCTTCCAAATCATTGAAGAGAAAACTAACCTCAAAAAAATTAATCAATGCAGCTAAGATGGAGTAACGGAGACCGTATTTACCATCGTAGGATAGACCCCAATGTGGATAAAATCTATGAAGCAATGCTTTTTAAGCCATGTGAAAACGATCATCCACTAGGACCTCGTCCTGCCGCCTCCATACCCAGGCTGCTAGGCCTCCTACTGCCACTACCAAGGATGTCCACCAGGTGGCGACATTGCCCCCCTCTGCTCCTGCTGCAGAGCCAGTCCTGAGCAGCCCTGCTCCAGGTTTTGGCAGGCCGCTCCCAGAAGCGCGCTCGTGGGCCTTGCTCCCTTTTAGCCACCAGCAAAGGGATCGAGGATGAGCACTGAGCCTCCTTACTCATCGAAGATCTAGGAACCTATCTGATTTCTGAGCAGTCCTTTACCCTCGTCTGCCGTCAGGTACTCTCCACCCGACTTGCAGAGTCCGCGGCTTGGGCAGCCTGCACGCTGGCCCCGGCCCGTCAGGATCTCTTCCCCCCACCCCCACCCCACCCCCACCCCCCGCACCCCCCCGGCCAAGAGACCACGCGCGGTCGTGAGCAGGGCTCCAGGCCTCTGGAGCCGCGCCGCTTGGACTGCGTCCTGGCCCTGGGCTCGCGAGCTCCATGCCCTGGGCTGAGCCACTTAACATCTCTAAGCTAGTTTCCTCATCAGTACAATGAGGGCATAATCGGTATGGGAGGGGGGATCAGAATCTGGGGGGGACTACATTTCTGGTGATTGAAGATTATTTTCAGTTTGAATTATACAGTGAGGGACACCATACAATTTTTACTACTGCAGACTTCTGAAGGACAGCTTCTAGTATTCTTAAAACTAATGCATGCACGTACACACAAACACACGTGCACACACACTGACTCTGCTCCGCCTACATCCCCACGCACACACACACGGAGTCATGGACCACGCACACCCCCACAACATACACACAACCACACACGTCCTCAGGCGCGCGCACACACACGCAAAGTCACTGCCACGTGCCACACACGTCCAGGCTCAACTTTAGAATTCCCAGACTCAGGGGAGTCCTGCGAAGAAAGCGACAGTGCGGGGAGAGCCGATTCCCAGTCTCTGACCGCCAGCCTGACCCTTTTCTGCCCAATGCTGGGTCCATCCCATGCCCCAAGGGGCCTTGGATGTGCACAGGGGGACACTCAGACCTCACATCCGGGCTCTGTCCGTAACCTCCATGCCAACAGCTGCCCGTTGGCCTCTCTGTGAGTCCTGGGATGCTGAACTCCGGGGAGAGCCGGTGCAGAAACTACAAGCGGGACAGGGGCTGCTGGGGCAGGGCATTCGGGGTCCTGGGATTCCAGAGCACGGGGTGGAGCCAATGGGCGTGTCCCCTTGGCCCTGCTGACTCCACCCCGTAGAGGGCGTGGCCAGAGGGAGTGTCAGGGCCAGAGGGACCCTCTGTAGTTCAGGACCCAGGACAGCGCGGGGGTGTCGGGGGTGGGGGTTGGGGGGCCGCCCCTTGCCGTGGTCTAAGGGCAGAAGCCCTAAGGAAGGGCCGGAGGAGGCTGTAAGGTATCCTCACTGCCATCAATTAAAAAAACAAAAGCCCGCCGCAGGCGAGGGTGGGGAGGGTTTTGCTAGAACAAGGGAAAGACGCTCGCAGAGGTCTGGCCGCAGAGGGCTGGGGGGCTTGCCAGGCTGATGAGGAACCGAGAGGCCGTCGGCCTCTAAACTCCACACGAATTCCTCCGGGTGACCCTGAGATGCAGGGAGACACGGAAAGCACGGTAAACACAGGCCGGAAGCTCAGCAGCCTGTTGCTTGCTTCACCGTCCGTCTGGCGTCCCCTCTGCTAGCAAGCAGCCTTTACCGCATCACCCACGGCTGACCCGGCTCAGGATTCCAGCTGATTTTCCACGGGTGGCATCACTTGCTGGTGACACGAAGCAGGCACGTTAGCCACCTCCCAAACCCTGAGGCTCCTCCTGGGAGGAGCCTGCGGGCCCCCAGTCCAGCCTCTGCGCCACGATGCTCCTTAGTGCCGCTCCCGGTTCGCTGCCCCGGCCTCTAGCTCTGGCCGGAACCTCGCTGGATTGGCGATAAATGGCACCCATGCACCACGTGTAAGCTTGGGGTCCAGATGTGACCATGGCTCGTCTCTTCTTCCCATCGATTGGGGGATTGTTCGGGCTTCATGTCATCGTGTTGGCAGGAAGGCCAGCACCGCCCCCCTGAGACCTCCCTGAAGACACATAGAAACATAGGACACAATGCAGCCCATCTCTTTGTTTTAAAACACCTTTACAGGGCTACGAGTTCTGTTCCGTCAATTAGACACATCTCACGTGTAGTATTTGATCAATTTTCATACATGTCTACACCCAGAAAGCCATCGCCACAATCAAGAGAGCTAACATGTCCACCACTCCCCAAGACGGGCAATTTTCCGATTCCCATATTTACCCCTTCCCACCGCCGTCCCTCCCTGGTAACCATAAGTTTGTTTCTCTATGTCTGTGGCTCTATTTGTCTTTTGCAGTTAAGATCATTTCTGTCTTTTTTTCTTAGATTTCACATGGAAGTTGTGTCATGCGGCATTTTTCTCTCTTCTGGCTTACTTCACTCAGAATGACTATCTCTGTGTCCAACCATGTTGCCGCAAATGGCATGGTTCCATCCTTTTTCGCGGCTGTGTAGTATTCCGCGGCATAAAAAGACAACGACTTCTTTATCCAGTCACCAGTCGTTAGATGTTGGGGTTAGTTCCACGTCCTGGCTAATACAAACAGGGCTGCTGTGAGCATTGAGGTGCATGGGACTTTTTGAGTTAGAGTTTTCTCTTGACATATCCCCAGGCGTGGGAAGGCTGGATCATCAGGTAAGTCCATTTGTAGGTTTTTAAGGAACCTCCATCCCGTCTTCTCTAGTGACAATGCAGCCCGTCTTCCTGAAGCAGAGCCATGCTCACAAAGTAACGGATATTCCTAGAGGTCAGACATGACGTGCATTCAGCTTGGCCTGTTCCAGAAGAAGAGGGCAGTCTGGCAGGGCTGGAGGAGAGTGACCAGGGGAGTGTGGGACAGGCAGGATTCACACCACGTGGGGACATGACAGGCTGGGATAAGGAGCCTGGGCTTCCAGTCATGCCTTGGTAAGCATGGGGCACTGGTTCCAGGACTCCCCACAGATGCCAAAATCCATGGATGCTGATGCCTCTTATACAAAATGACATAGGACTTTATTTTTTACATACAAACATACTTTTCTTCCACGTTGTTGTCGTTTTTACAATGTTGTGTCGAATTCCAGTCTAGAGCACAATTTTCCACTTATGCATAAACATACCCATACAGTCATTGTCACATTCTCTTTCGCTGTGTCCTCCTGTGTACTTTAAATCATCTCTAGGTGACGCGCGGCATGCAAGGCAACGTGAATGCTATGTAAGCGGTTGCCGGTGTGTGGCAAGTTCAATTGTCGCTTTTCGAAACTTTCCGTTTTTTCCCGAATATTTTCAACCCACAGTTAGTTGAATCGGCTGGATCGGGAGCCCCTAGATACAGAGAACCCCCAAGCCCTTCCCACCTCGGAAATTTCCACTGGAAGCGCTGAAGGGGCCCAAAGAGAGGAGAAGAGCGCCCTCTAGCGGCTGCAAACGCTGAGGCATTCCTTCAGCCTATGCAGCGCGGGAGAGAAGGTTTCGGGCCGACTAGCGCAAAAGGAGGGCCCGCCTGGACAGGAAGGAGGAAGGACGACAGCGGAAGCCAGCTCGCACCCTTCCTGGAGCTAGCTGGTTGCAGTGAGGGACGCCGAGGAACTGGGGACACGTCGCGTGGGGAGGGGGGGGGGCAATCCTGGCGGCCAGGAGCAGGGTTCACACAGCTGGCACCCAGTTTGCACGATCAAAATGACAAGGAGAGGGGGTGGGGGGAAGGGGCTGCCTCAGCACCGGGATCCTGACAAGGGCCATAGCGCCGCGACCTCAGCTAATGCGGCTCCCCTGCTAAGCCAGAAAAAGGAAACTGTGAGGCAAGATACTGCAGATTCCACCGCAGCCACACGGATGACTAGATCTCTAACCTGACAAAATGGAACCCTCGGAAACAGGAATCTTCCCTTTCTTCTACACTTTGACCTTGGGACAGGGAGCCACACTTCTCTGACGGGAACCGTCTTTACTCCGGCAGAGAGCTCAGTTTTCCAGGAATAAGTATGGAGAAAAAGTGTGCCGTGATGGTTTAGCAGTTCAAAGCGGAAGCCCGTCTTAGAAACGGGAAAAACATGCTTCTCAATGAAGTCGAGTTATGGCACGAAGCAGGAGGAAGTTTAAGGAAATCTCTCTTAATATCCATTCACCAGACAAGACTAGCCAGTCCTAAAAAGGCAGCACGTTAAATCAAGGAAGATTCTTGCTTCCTTTTTGGGGCGGGAGGGGGGCGGGGGGACATGAGAAACAATGCCGCATTTTAAAACAAGCCTTGGGGCCCTAGATACGGAGAGTGTTGTTGGGTGTTGAGGCTGAGAGGTGTTGCTGAGGAGAACATAAAGCTGCGTATAGACTGGTATGGGTTCCAAGTCTACCGCTGGAAAAAAATTAGCCAATCATGAGTCCATTTGATTGGGAAAGAAGTAAATAACTCAAAAATGGGAAAGACATGGGATTAAATAGCGGTAGCGAGCAATTAAATCCAAGATGTTTATACCTATATTTTCATTGCGAATGCAACAAACTGAAAGCAACTGTCTAAAAAGCAGGAACTGTAGCCCGCGCACGCGCACACACGCACACAATGGGGAACAGCAGAGAGGTAAAATATGCTAAATGTATCATGATTGAGAAACAAGATCTAATAGATTATCCCGTTTTTGAGACTGTTATAGCAATACTGGTCCAATTATATATATAGTTATGAACTTAGAGATGACTTATTAAAACTTAGAGGGAATTTTAATTGGAAGACAATATAGCTTCCAAATCATTGAAGAGAAAACTAACCTCAAAAAAATTAATCAATGCAGCTAAGATGGAGTAACGGAGACCGTATTTACCATCGTAGGATAGACCCCAATGTGGATAAAATCTATGAAGCAATGCTTTTTAAGCCATGTGAAAACGATCATCCACTAGGACCTCGTCCTGCCGCCTCCATACCCAGGCTGCTAGGCCTCCTACTGCCACTACCAAGGATGTCCACCAGGTGGCGACATTGCCCCCCTCTGCTCCTGCTGCAGAGCCAGTCCTGAGCAGCCCTGCTCCAGGTTTTGGCAGGCCGCTCCCAGAAGCGCGCTCGTGGGCCTTGCTCCCTTTTAGCCACCAGCAAAGGGATCGAGGATGAGCACTGAGCCTCCTTACTCATCGAAGATCTAGGAACCTATCTGATTTCTGAGCAGTCCTTTACCCTCGTCTGCCGTCAGGTACTCTCCACCCGACTTGCAGAGTCCGCGGCTTGGGCAGCCTGCACGCTGGCCCCGGCCCGTCAGGATCTCTTCCCCCCACCCCCACCCCACCCCCACCCCCCGCACCTCCCCCGGCCAAGAGGCCACGCGCGGACGTGAGCAGGGCTCCAGGCCTCTGGAGCCGCACCGCTTGGACTGCGTCCTGGCCCTGGGCTCGCGAGCTCCATGCCCTGGGCTGAGCCACTTAACATCTCTAAGCTAGTTTCCTCATCAGTACAATGAGGGCATAATCAGTATGGGAGGGGGGATCAGAATCTGGGGGGGACTACATTTCTGGTGATTGAAGATTATTTTCAGTTTGAATTATACAGTGAGGGACACCATACAATTTTTACTACTGCAGACTTCTGAAGGACAGCTTCTAGTATTCTTAAAACTAATGCATGCACGTATACACAAACACACGTGCACACACACTGACTCTGCTCCGCCTACATCCCCACGCACACACACACGGAGTCATGGACCACACACACCCCCACAACATACACACAACCACACACGTCCTCAGGCGCGCGCACACACACGCAAAGTCACTGTCACGTGCCACACACGTCCAGGCTCAACTTTAGAATTCCCAGACTCAGGGGAGTCCTGCGAAGAAAGCGACAGTGCGGGGAGAGCCGATTCCCAGTCTCTGACCGCCAGCCTGACCCTTTTCTGCCCAATGCTGGGTCCATCCCATGCCCCAAGGGGCCTTGGATGTGCACAGGGGGACACTCAGACCTCACATCCGGGCTCTGTCCGTAACCTCCATGCCAACAGCTGCCCGTTGGCCTCTCTGTGAGTCCTGGGATGCTGAACTCCGGGGAGAGCCGGTGCAGAAACTACAAGCGGGACAGGGGCTGCTGGGGCAGGGCATTCGGGGTCCTGGGATTCCAGAGCACGGGGTGGAGCCAATGGGCGTGTCCCCTTGGCCCTGCTGACTCCACCCCGTAGAGGGCGTGGCCAGAGGGAGTGTCAGGGCCAGAGGGACCCTCTGTAGTTCAGGACCCAGGACAGCGCGGGGGTGTCGGGGGTGGGGGTTGGGGGGCCGCCCCTTGCCGTGGTCTAAGGGCAGAAGCCCTAAGGAAGGGCCGGAGGAGGCTGTAAGGTATCCTCACTGCCATCAATTAAAAAAACAAAAGCCCGCCGCAGGCGAGGGTGGGGAGGGTTTTGCTAGAACAAGGGAAAGACGCTCGCAGAGGTCTGGCCGCAGAGGGCTGGGGGGCTTGCCAGGCTGATGAGGAACCGAGAGGCCGTCGGCCTCTAAACTCCACACGAATTCCTCCGGGTGACCCTGAGATGCAGGGAGACACGGAAAGCACGGTAAACACAGGCCGGAAGCTCAGCAGCCTGTTGCTTGCTTCACCGTCCGTCTGGCGTCCCCTCTGCTAGCAAGCAGCCTTTACCGCATCACCCACGGCTGACCCGGCTCAGGATTCCAGCTGATTTTCCACGGGTGGCATCACTTGCTGGTGACACGAAGCAGGCACGTTAGCCACCTCCCAAACCCTGAGGCTCCTCCTGGGAGGAGCCTGCGGGCCCCCAGTCCAGCCTCTGCGCCACGATGCTCCTTAGTGCCGCTCCCGGTTCGCTGCCCCGGCCTCTAGCTCTGGCCGGAACCTCGCTGGATTGGCGATAAATGGCACCCATGCACCACGTGTAAGCTTGGGGTCCAGATGTGACCATGGCTCGTCTCTTCTTCCCATCGATTGGGGGATTGTTCGGGCTTCATGTCATCGTGTTGGCAGGAAGGCCAGCACCGCCCCCCTGAGACCTCCCTGAAGACACATAGAAACATAGGACACAATGCAGCCCATCTCTTTGTTTTAAAACACCTTTACAGGGCTACGAGTTCTGTTCCGTCAATTAGACACATCTCACGTGTAGTATTTGATCAATTTTCATACATGTCTACACCCAGAAAGCCATCGCCACAATCAAGAGAGCTAACATGTCCACCACTCCCCAAGACGGGCAATTTTCCGATGCCCATATTTACCCCTTCCCACCGCCGTCCCTCCCTGGTAACCATAAGTTTGTTTCTCTATGTCTGTGGCTCTATTTGTCTTTTGCAGTTAAGATCATTTCTGTCTTTTTTTCTTAGATTTCACATGGAAGTTGTGTCATGCGGCATTTTTCTCTCTTCTGGCTTACTTCACTCAGAATGACTATCTCTGTGTCCAACCATGTTGCCGCAAATGGCATGGTTCCATCCTTTTTCGCGGCTGTGTAGTATTCCGCGGCATAAAAAGACAACGACTTCTTTATCCAGTCACCAGTCGTTAGATGTTGGGGTTAGTTCCACGTCCTGGCTAATACAAACAGGGCTGCTGTGAGCATTGAGGTGCATGGGACTTTTTGAGTTAGAGTTTTCTCTTGACATATCCCCAGGCGTGGGAAGGCTGGATCATCAGGTAAGTCCATTTGTAGGTTTTTAAGGAACCTCCATCCCGTCTTCTCTAGTGACAATGCAGCCCGTCTTCCTGAAGCAGAGCCATGCTCACAAAGTAACGGATATTCCTAGAGGTCAGACATGACGTGCATTCAGCTTGGCCTGTTCCAGAAGAAGAGGGCAGTCTGGCAGGGCTGGAGGAGAGTGACCAGGGGAGTGTGGGACAGGCAGGATTCACACCACGTGGGGACATGACAGGCTGGGATAAGGAGCCTGGGCTTCCAGTCATGCCTTGGTAAGCATGGGGCACTGGTTCCAGGACTCCCCACAGATGCCAAAATCCATGGATGCTGATGCCTCTTATACAAAATGACATAGGACTTTATTTTTTACATACAAACATACTTTTCTTCCACGTTGTTGTCGTTTTTACAATGTTGTGTCGAATTCCAGTCTAGAGCACAATTTTCCACTTATGCATAAACATACCCATACAGTCATTGTCACATTCTCTTTCGCTGTGTCCTCCTGTGTACTTTAAATCATCTCTAGGTGACGCGCGGCATGCAAGGCAACGTGAATGCTATGTAAGCGGTTGCCGGTGTGTGGCAAGTTCAATTGTCGCTTTTCGAAACTTTCCGTTTTTTCCCGAATATTTTCAACCCACAGTTAGTTGAATCGGCTGGATCGGGAGCCCCTAGATACAGAGAACCCCCAAGCCCTTCCCACCTCGGAAATTTCCACTGGAAGCGCTGAAGGGGCCCAAAGAGAGGAGAAGAGCGCCCTCTAGCGGCTGCAAACGCTGAGGCATTCCTTCAGCCTATGCAGCGCGGGAGAGAAGGTTTCGGGCCGACTAGCGCAAAAGGAGGGCCCGCCTGGACAGGAAGGAGGAAGGACGACAGCGGAAGCCAGCTCGCACCCTTCCTGGAGCTAGCTGGTTGCAGTGAGGGACGCCGAGGAACTGGGGACACGTCGCGTGGGGAGGGGGGGGGCAATCCTGGCGGCCAGGAGCAGGGTTCACACAGCTGGCACCCAGTTTGCACGATCAAAATGACAAGGAGAGGGGGTGGGGGGAAGGGGCTGCCTCAGCACCGGGATCCTGACAAGGGCCATAGCGCCGCGACCTCAGCTAATGCGGCTCCCCTGCTAAGCCAGAAAAAGGAAACTGTGAGGCAAGATACTGCAGATTCCACCGCAGCCACACGGATGACTAGATCTCTAACCTGACAAAATGGAACCCTCGGAAACAGGAATCTTCCCTTTCTTCTACACTTTGACCTTGGGACAGGGAGCCACACTTCTCTGACGGGAACCGTCTTTACTCCGGCAGAGAGCTCAGTTTTCCAGGAATAAGTATGGAGAAAAAGTGTGCCGTGATGGTTTAGCAGTTCAAAGCGGAAGCCCGTCTTAGAAACGGGAAAAACATGCTTCTCAATGAAGTCGAGTTATGGCACGAAGCAGGAGGAAGTTTAAGGAAATCTCTCTTAATATCCATTCACCAGACAAGACTAGCCAGTCCTAAAAAGGCAGCACGTTAAATCAAGGAAGATTCTTGCTTCCTTTTTGGGGCGGGAGGGGGGTGGGGGGACATGAGAAACAATGCCGCATTTTAAAACAAGCCTTGGGGCCCTAGATACGGAGAGTGTTGTTGGGTGTTGAGGCTGAGAGGTGTTGCTGAGGAGAACATAAAGCTGCGTATAGACTGGTATGGGTTCCAAGTCTACCGCTGGAAAAAAATTAGCCAATCATGAGTCCATTTGATTGGGAAAGAAGTAAATAACTCAAAAATGGGAAAGACATGGGATTAAATAGCGGTAGCGAGCAATTAAATCCAAGATGTTTATACCTATATTTTCATTGCGAATGCAACAAACCGAAAGCAACTGTCTAAAAAGCAGGAACTGTAGCCCGCGCACGCGCACACACGCACACAATGGGGAACAGCAGAGAGGTAAAATATGCTAAATGTATCATGATTGAGAAACAAGATCTAATAGATTATCCCGTTTTTGAGACTGTTATAGCAATACTGGTCCAATTATATATATAGTTATGAACTTAGAGATGACTTATTAAAACTTAGAGGGAATTTTAATTGGAAGACAATATAGCTTCCAAATCATTGAAGAGAAAACTAACCTCAAAAAAATTAATCAATGCAGCTAAGATGGAGTAACGGAGACCGTATTTACCATCGTAGGATAGACCCCAATGTGGATAAAATCTATGAAACAATGCTTTTTAAGCCATGTGAAAACGATCATCCACTAGGACCTCGTCCTGCCGCCTCCATACCCAGGCTGCTAGGCCTCCTACTGCCACTACCAAGGATGTCCACCAGGTGGCGACATTGCCCCCCTCTGCTCCTGCTGCAGAGCCAGTCCTGAGCAGCCCTGCTCCAGGTTTTGGCAGGCCGCTCCCAGAAGCGCGCTCGTGGGCCTTGCTCCCTTTTAGCCACCAGCAAAGGGATCGAGGATGAGCACTGAGCCTCCTTACTCATCGAAGATCTAGGAACCTATCTGATTTCTGAGCAGTCCTTTACCCTCGTCTGCCGTCAGGTACTCTCCACCCGACTTGCAGAGTCCGCGGCTTGGGCAGCCTGCACGCTGGCCCCGGCCCGTCAGGATCTCTTCCCCCCACCCCCACCCCACCCCCACCCCCCGCACCCCCCCGGCCAAGAGGCCACGCGCGGTCGTGAGCAGGGCTCCAGGCCTCTGGAGCCGCGCCGCTTGGACTGCGTCCTGGCCCTGGGCTCGCGAGCTCCATGCCCTGGGCTGAGCCACTTAACATCTCTAAGCTAGTTTCCTCATCAGTACAATGAGGGCATAATCGGTATGGGAGGGGGGATCAGAATCTGGGGGGGACTACATTTCTGGTGATTGAAGATTATTTTCAGTTTGAATTATACAGTGAGGGACACCATACAATTTTTACTACTGCAGACTTCTGAAGGACAGCTTCTAGTATTCTTAAAACTAATGCATGCACGTACACACAAACACACGTGCACACACACTGACTCTGCTCCGCCTACATCCCCACGCACACACACACGGAGTCATGGACCACGCACACCCCCACAACATACACACAACCACACACGTCCTCAGGCGCGCGCACACACAGGCAAAGTCACTGCCACGTGCCACACACGTCCAGGCTCAACTTTAGAATTCCCAGACTCAGGGGAGTCCTGCGAAGAAAGCGACAGTGCGGGGAGAGCCGATTCCCAGTCTCTGACCGCCAGCCTGACCCTTTTCTGCCCAATGCTGGGTCCATCCCATGCCCCAAGGGGCCTTGGATGTGCACAGGGGGACACTCAGACCTCACATCCGGGCTCTGTCCGTAACCTCCATGCCAACAGCTGCCCGTTGGCCTCTCTGTGAGTCCTGGGATGCTGAACTCCGGGGAGAGCCGGTGCAGAAACTACAAGCGGGACAGGGGCTGCTGGGGCAGGGCATTCGGGGTCCTGGGATTCCAGAGCACGGGGTGGAGCCAATGGGCGTGTCCCCTTGGCCCTGCTGACTCCACCCCGTAGAGGGCGTGGCCAGAGGGAGTGTCAGGGCCAGAGGGACCCTCTGTAGTTCAGGACCCAGGACAGCGCGGGGGTGTCGGGGGTGGGGGTTGGGGGGCCGCCCCTTGCCGTGGTCTAAGGGCAGAAGCCCTAAGGAAGGGCCGGAGGAGGCTGTAAGGTATCCTCACTGCCATCAATTAAAAAAACAAAAGCCCGCCGCAGGCGAGGGTGGGGAGGGTTTTGCTAGAACAAGGGAAAGACGCTCGCAGAGGTCTGGCCGCAGAGGGCTGGGGGGCTTGCCAGGCTGATGAGGAACCGAGAGGCCGTCGGCCTCTAAACTCCACACGAATTCCTCCGGGTGACCCTGAGATGCAGGGAGACACGGAAAGCACGGTAAACACAGGCCGGAAGCTCAGCAGCCTGTTGCTTGCTTCACCGTCCGTCTGGCGTCCCCTCTGCTAGCAAGCAGCCTTTACCGCATCACCCACGGCTGACCCGGCTCAGGATTCCAGCTGATTTTCCACGGGTGGCATCACTTGCTGGTGACACGAAGCAGGCACGTTAGCCACCTCCCAAACCCTGAGGCTCCTCCTGGGAGGAGCCTGCGGGCCCCCAGTCCAGCCTCTGCGCCACGATGCTCCTTAGTGCCGCTCCCGGTTCGCTGCCCCGGCCTCTAGCTCTGGCCGGAACCTCGCTGGATTGGCGATAAATGGCACCCATGCACCACGTGTAAGCTTGGGGTCCAGATGTGACCATGGCTCGTCTCTTCTTCCCATCGATTGGGGGATTGTTCGGGCTTCATGTCATCGTGTTGGCAGGAAGGCCAGCACCGCCCCCCTGAGACCTCCCTGAAGACACATAGAAACATAGGACACAATGCAGCCCATCTCTTTGTTTTAAAACACCTTTACAGGGCTACGAGTTCTGTTCCGTCAATTAGACACATCTCACGTGTAGTATTTGATCAATTTTCATACATGTCTACACCCAGAAAGCCATCGCCACAATCAAGAGAGCTAACATGTCCACCACTCCCCAAGACGGGCAATTTTCCGATGCCCATATTTACCCCTTCCCACCGCCGTCCCTCCCTGGTAACCATAAGTTTGTTTCTCTATGTCTGTGGCTCTATTTGTCTTTTGCAGTTAAGATCATTTCTGTCTTTCTTTCTTAGATTTCACATGGAAGTTGTGTCATGCGGCATTTTTCTCTCTTCTGGCTTACTTCACTCAGAATGACTATCTCTGTGTCCAACCATGTTGCCGCAAATGGCATGGTTCCATCCTTTTTCGCGGCTGTGTAGTATTCCGCGGCATAAAAAGACAACGACTTCTTTATCCAGTCACCAGTCGTTAGATGTTGGGGTTAGTTCCACGTCCTGGCTAATACAAACAGGGCTGCTGTGAGCATTGAGGTGCATGGGACTTTTTGAGTTAGAGTTTTCTCTTGACATATCCCCAGGCGTGGGAAGGCTGGATCATCAGGTAAGTCCATTTGTAGGTTTTTAAGGAACCTCCATCCCGTCTTCTCTAGTGACAATGCAACCCGTCTTCCTGAAGCAGAGCCATGCTCACAAAGTAACGGATATTCCTAGAGGTCAGACATGACGTGCATTCAGCTTGGCCTGTTCCAGAAGAAGAGGGCAGTCTGGCAGGGCTGGAGGAGAGTGACCAGGGGAGTGTGGGACAGGCAGGATTCACACCACGTGGGGACATGACAGGCTGGGATAAGGAGCCTGGGCTTCCAGTCATGCCTTGGTAAGCATGGGGCACTGGTTCCAGGACTCCCCACAGATGCCAAAATCCATGGATGCTGATGCCTCTTATACAAAATGACATAGGACTTTATTTTTTACATACAAACATACTTTTCTTCCACGTTGTTGTCGTTTTTACAATGTTGTGTCGAATTCCAGTCTAGAGCACAATTTTCCACTTATGCATAAACATACCCATACAGTCATTGTCACATTCTCTTTCGCTGTGTCCTCCTGTGTACTTTAAATCATCTCTAGGTGACGCGCGGCATGCAAGGCAACGTGAATGCTATGTAAGCGGTTGCCGGTGTGTGGCAAGTTCAATTGTCGCTTTTCGAAACTTTCCGTTTTTTCCCGAATATTTTCAACCCACAGTTAGTTGAATCGGCTGGATCGGGAGCCCCTAGATACAGAGAACCCCCAAGCCCTTCCCACCTCGGAAATTTCCACTGGAAGCGCTGAAGGGGCCCAAAGAGAGGAGAAGAGCGCCCTCTAGCGGCTGCAAACGCTGAGGCATTCCTTCAGCCTATGCAGCGCGGGAGAGAAGGTTTCGGGCCGACTAGCGCAAAAGGAGGGCCCGCCTGGACAGGAAGGAGGAAGGACGACAGCGGAAGCCAGCTCGCACCCTTCCTGGAGCTAGCTGGTTGCAGTGAGGGACGCCGAGGAACTGGGGACACGTCGCGTGGGGAGGGGGGGGGCAATCCTGGCGGCCAGGAGCAGGGTTCACACAGCTGGCACCCAGTTTGCACGATCAAAATGACAAGGAGAGGGGGTGGGGGGAAGGGGCTGCCTCAGCACCGGGATCCTGACAAGGGCCATAGCGCCGCGACCTCAGCTAATGCGGCTCCCCTGCTAAGCCAGAAAAAGGAAACTGTGAGGCAAGATACTGCAGATTCCACCGCAGCCACACGGATGACTAGATCTCTAACCTGACAAAATGGAACCCTCGGAAACAGGAATCTTCCCTTTCTTCTACACTTTGACCTTGGGACAGGGAGCCACACTTCTCTGACGGGAACCGTCTTTACTCCGGCAGAGAGCTCAGTTTTCCAGGAATAAGTATGGAGAAAAAGTGTGCCGTGATGGTTTAGCAGTTCAAAGCGGAAGCCCGTCTTAGAAACGGGAAAAACATGCTTCTCAATGAAGTCGAGTTATGGCACGAAGCAGGAGGAAGTTTAAGGAAATCTCTCTTAATATCCATTCACCAGACAAGACTAGCCAGTCCTAAAAAGGCAGCACGTTAAATCAAGGAAGATTCTTGCTTCCTTTTTGGGGCGGGAGGGGGGCGGGGGGACATGAGAAACAATGCCGCATTTTAAAACAAGCCTTGGGGCCCTAGATACGGAGAGTGTTGTTGGGTGTTGAGGCTGAGAGGTGTTGCTGAGGAGAACATAAAGCTGCGTATAGACTGGTATGGGTTCCAAGTCTACCGCTGGAAAAAAATTAGCCAATCATGAGTCCATTTGATTGGGAAAGAAGTAAATAACTCAAAAATGGGAAAGACATGGGATTAAATAGCGGTAGCGAGCAATTAAATCCAAGATGTTTATACCTATATTTTCATTGTGAATGCAACAAACTGAAAGCAACTGTCTAAAAAGCAGGAACTGTAGCCCGCGCACGCGCACACACGCACACAATGGGGAACAGCAGAGAGGTAAAATATGCTAAATGTATCATGATTGAGAAACAAGATCTAATAGATTATCCCGTTTTTGAGACTGTTATAGCAATACTGGTCCAATTATATATATAGTTATGAACTTAGAGATGACTTATTAAAACTTAGAGGGAATTTTAATTGGAAGACAATATAGCTTCCAAATCATTGAAGAGAAAACTAACCTCAAAAAAATTAATCAATGCAGCTAAGATGGAGTAACGGAGACCGTATTTACCATCGTAGGATAGACCCCAATGTGGATAAAATCTATGAAGCAATGCTTTTTAAGCCATGTGAAAACGATCATCCACTAGGACCTCGTCCTGCCGCCTCCATACCCAGGCTGCTAGGCCTCCTACTGCCACTACCAAGGATGTCCACCAGGTGGCGACATTGCCCCCCTCTGCTCCTGCTGCAGAGCCAGTCCTGAGCAGCCCTGCTCCAGGTTTTGGCAGGCCGCTCCCAGAAGCGCGCTCGTGGGCCTTGCTCCCTTTTAGCCACCAGCAAAGGGATCGAGGATGAGCACTGAGCCTCCTTACTCATCGAAGATCTAGGAACCTATCTGATTTCTGAGCAGTCCTTTACCCTCGTCTGCCGTCAGGTACTCTCCACCCGACTTGCAGAGTCCGCGGCTTGGGCAGCCTGCACGCTGGCCCCGGCCCGTCAGGATCTCTTCCCCCCACCCCCACCCCACCCCCACCCCCCGCACCTCCCCCGGCCAAGAGGCCACGCGCGGTCGTGAGCAGGGCTCCAGGCCTCTGGAGCCGCGCCGCTTGGACTGCGTCCTGGCCCTGGGCTCGCGAGCTCCATGCCCTGGGCTGAGCCACTTAACATCTCTAAGCTAGTTTCCTCATCAGTACAATGAGGGCATAATCAGTATGGGAGGGGGGATCAGAATCTGGGGGGGACTACATTTCTGGTGATTGAAGATTATTTTCAGTTTGAATTATACAGTGAGGGACACCATACAATTTTTACTACTGCAGACTTCTGAAGGACAGCTTCTAGTATTCTTAAAACTAATGCATGCACGTACACACAAACACACGTGCACACACACTGACTCTGCTCCGCCTACATCCCCACGCACACACACACGGAGTCATGGACCACGCACACCCCCACAACATACACACAACCACACACGTCCTCAGGCGCGCGCACACACACGCAAAGTCACTGCCACGTGCCACACACGTCCAGGCTCAACTTTAGAATTCCCAGACTCAGGGGAGTCCTGCGAAGAAAGCGACAGTGCGGGGAGAGCCGATTCCCAGTCTCTGACCGCCAGCCTGACCCTTTTCTGCCCAATGCTGGGTCCATCCCATGCCCCAAGGGGCCTTGGATGTGCACAGGGGGACACTCAGACCTCACATCCGGGCTCTGTCCGTAACCTCCATGCCAACAGCTGCCCGTTGGCCTCTCTGTGAGTCCTGGGATGCTGAACTCCGGGGAGAGCCGGTGCAGAAACTACAAGCGGGACAGGGGCTGCTGGGGCAGGGCATTCGGGGTCCTGGGATTCCAGAGCACGGGGTGGAGCCAATGGGCGTGTCCCCTTGGCCCTGCTGACTCCACCCCGTAGAGGGCGTGGCCAGAGGGAGTGTCAGGGCCAGAGGGACCCTCTGTAGTTCAGGACCCAGGACAGCGCGGGGGTGTCGGGGGTGGGGGTTGGGGGGCCGCCCCTTGCCGTGGTCTAAGGGCAGAAGCCCTAAGGAAGGGCCGGAGGAGGCTGTAAGGTATCCTCACTGCCATCAATTAAAAAAACAAAAGCCCGCCGCAGGCGAGGGTGGGGAGGGTTTTGCTAGAACAAGGGAAAGACGCTCGCAGAGGTCTGGCCGCAGAGGGCTGGGGGGCTTGCCAGGCTGATGAGGAACCGAGAGGCCGTCGGCCTCTAAACTCCACACGAATTCCTCCGGGTGACCCTGAGATGCAGGGAGACACGGAAAGCACGGTAAACACAGGCCGGAAGCTCAGCAGCCTGTTGCTTGCTTCACCGTCCGTCTGGCGTCCCCTCTGCTAGCAAGCAGCCTTTACCGCATCACCCACGGCTGACCCGGCTCAGGATTCCAGCTGATTTTCCACGGGTGGCATCACTTGCTGGTGACACGAAGCAGGCACGTTAGCCACCTCCCAAACCCTGAGGCTCCTCCTGGGAGGAGCCTGCGGGCCCCCAGTCCAGCCTCTGCGCCACGATGCTCCTTAGTGCCGCTCCCGGTTCGCTGCCCCGGCCTCTAGCTCTGGCCGGAACCTCGCTGGATTGGCGATAAATGGCACCCATGCACCACGTGTAAGCTTGGGGTCCAGATGTGACCATGGCTCGTCTCTTCTTCCCATCGATTGGGGGATTGTTCGGGCTTCATGTCATCGTGTTGGCAGGAAGGCCAGCACCGCCCCCCTGAGACCTCCCTGAAGACACATAGAAACATAGGACACAATGCAGCCCATCTCTTTGTTTTAAAACACCTTTACAGGGCTACGAGTTCTGTTCCGTCAATTAGACACATCTCACGTGTAGTATTTGATCAATTTTCATACATGTCTACACCCAGAAAGCCATCGCCACAATCAAGAGAGCTAACATGTCCACCACTCCCCAAGACGGGCAATTTTCCGATGCCCATATTTACCCCTTCCCACCGCCGTCCCTCCCTGGTAACCATAAGTTTGTTTCTCTATGTCTGTGGCTCTATTTGTCTTTTGCAGTTAAGATCATTTCTGTCTTTTTTTCTTAGATTTCACATGGAAGTTGTGTCATGCGGCATTTTTCTCTCTTCTGGCTTACTTCACTCAGAATGACTATCTCTGTGTCCAACCATGTTGCCGCAAATGGCATGGTTCCATCCTTTTTCGCGGCTGTGTAGTATTCCGCGGCATAAAAAGACAACGACTTCTTTATCCAGTCACCAGTCGTTAGATGTTGGGGTTAGTTCCACGTCCTGGCTAATACAAATAGGGCTGCTGTGAGCATTGAGGTGCATGGGACTTTTTGAGTTAGAGTTTTCTCTTGACATATCCCCAGGCGTGGGAAGGCTGGATCATCAGGTAAGTCCATTTGTAGGTTTTTAAGGAACCTCCATCCCGTCTTCTCTAGTGACAATGCAGCCCGTCTTCCTGAAGCAGAGCCATGCTCACAAAGTAACGGATATTCCTAGAGGTCAGACATGACGTGCATTCAGCTTGGCCTGTTCCAGAAGAAGAGGGCAGTCTGGCAGGGCTGGAGGAGAGTGACCAGGGGAGTGTGGGACAGGCAGGATTCACACCACGTGGGGACATGACAGGCTGGGATAAGGAGCCTGGGCTTCCAGTCATGCCTTGGTAAGCATGGGGCACTGGTTCCAGGACTCCCCACAGATGCCAAAATCCATGGATGCTGATGCCTCTTATACAAAATGACATAGGACTTTATTTTTTACATACAAACATACTTTTCTTCCACGTTGTTGTCGTTTTTACAATGTTGTGTCGAATTCCAGTCTAGAGCACAATTTTCCACTTATGCATAAACATACCCATACAGTCATTGTCACATTCTCTTTCGCTGTGTCCTCCTGTGTACTTTAAATCATCTCTAGGTGACGCGCGGCATGCAAGGCAACGTGAATGCTATGTAAGCGGTTGCCGGTGTGTGGCAAGTTCAATTGTCGCTTTTCGAAACTTTCCGTTTTTTCCCGAATATTTTCAACCCACAGTTAGTTGAATCGGCTGGATCGGGAGCCCCTAGATACAGAGAACCCCCAAGCCCTTCCCACCTCGGAAATTTCCACTGGAAGCGCTGAAGGGGCCCAAAGAGAGGAGAAGAGCGCCCTCTAGCGGCTGCAAACGCTGAGGCATTCCTTCAGCCTATGCAGCGCGGGAGAGAAGGTTTCGGGCCGACTAGCGCAAAAGGAGGGCCCGCCTGGACAGGAAGGAGGAAGGACGACAGCGGAAGCCAGCTCGCACCCTTCCTGGAGCTAGCTGGTTGCAGTGAGGGACGCCGAGGAACTGGGGACACGTCGCGTGGGGAGGGGGGGGGCAATCCTGGCGGCCAGGAGCAGGGTTCACACAGCTGGCACCCAGTTTGCACGATCAAAATGACAAGGAGAGGGGGTGGGGGGAAGGGGCTGCCTCAGCACCGGGATCCTGACAAGGGCCATAGCGCCGCGACCTCAGCTAATGCGGCTCCCCTGCTAAGCCAGAAAAAGGAAACTGTGAGGCAAGATACTGCAGATTCCACCGCAGCCACACGGATGACTAGATCTCTAACCTGACAAAATGGAACCCTCGGAAACAGGAATCTTCCCTTTCTTCTACACTTTGACCTTGGGACAGGGAGCCACACTTCTCTGACGGGAACCGTCTTTACTCCGGCAGAGAGCTCAGTTTTCCAGGAATAAGTATGGAGAAAAAGTGTGCCGTGATGGTTTAGCAGTTCAAAGCGGAAGCCCGTCTTAGAAACGGGAAAAACATGCTTCTCAATGAAGTCGAGTTATGGCACGAAGCAGGAGGAAGTTTAAGGAAATCTCTCTTAATATCCATTCACCAGACAAGACTAGCCAGTCCTAAAAAGGCAGCACGTTAAATCAAGGAAGATTCTTGCTTCCTTTTTGGGGCGGGAGGGGGGCGGGGGGACATGAGAAACAATGCCGCATTTTAAAACAAGCCTTGGGGCCCTAGATACGGAGAGTGTTGTTGGGTGTTGAGGCTGAGAGGTGTTGCTGAGGAGAACATAAAGCTGCGTATAGACTGGTATGGGTTCCAAGTCTACCGCTGGAAAAAAATTAGCCAATCATGAGTCCATTTGATTGGGAAAGAAGTAAATAACTCAAAAATGGGAAAGACATGGGATTAAATAGCGGTAGCGAGCAATTAAATCCAAGATGTTTATACCTATATTTTCATTGCGAATGCAACAAACTGAAAGCAACTGTCTAAAAAGCAGGAACTGTAGCCCGCGCACGCGCACACACGCACACAATGGGGAACAGCAGAGAGGTAAAATATGCTAAATGTATCATGATTGAGAAACAAGATCTAATAGATTATCCCGTTTTTGAGACTGTTATAGCAATACTGGTCCAATTATATATATAGTTATGAACTTAGAGATGACTTATTAAAACTTAGAGGGAATTTTAATTGGAAGACAATATAGCTTCCAAATCATTGAAGAGAAAACTAACCTCAAAAAAATTAATCAATGCAGCTAAGATGGAGTAACGGAGACCGTATTTACCATCGTAGGATAGACCCCAATGTGGATAAAATCTATGAAGCAATGCTTTTTAAGCCATGTGAAAACGATCATCCACTAGGACCTCGTCCTGCCGCCTCCATACCCAGGCTGCTAGGCCTCCTACTGCCACTACCAAGGATGTCCACCAGGTGGCGACATTGCCCCCCTCTGCTCCTGCTGCAGAGCCAGTCCTGAGCAGCCCTGCTCCAGGTTTTGGCAGGCCGCTCCCAGAAGCGCGCTCGTGGGCCTTGCTCCCTTTTAGCCACCAGCAAAGGGATCGAGGATGAGCACTGAGCCTCCTTACTCATCGAAGATCTAGGAACCTATCTGATTTCTGAGCAGTCCTTTACCCTCGTCTGCCGTCAGGTACTCTCCACCCGACTTGCAGAGTCCGCGGCTTGGGCAGCCTGCACGCTGGCCCCGGCCCGTCAGGATCTCTTCCCCCCACCCCCACCCCACCCCCACCCCCCGCACCTCCCCCGGCCAAGAGGCCACGCGCGGTCGTGAGCAGGGCTCCAGGCCTCTGGAGCCGCGCCGCTTGGACTGCGTCCTGGCCCTGGGCTCGCGAGCTCCATGCCCTGGGCTGAGCCACTTAACATCTCTAAGCTAGTTTCCTCATCAGTACAATGAGGGCATAATCAGTATGGGAGGGGGGATCAGAATCTGGGGGGGACTACATTTCTGGTGATTGAAGATTATTTTCAGTTTGAATTATACAGTGAGGGACACCATACAATTTTTACTACTGCAGACTTCTGAAGGACAGCTTCTAGTATTCTTAAAACTAATGCATGCACGTACACACAAACACACGTGCACACACACTGACTCTGCTCCGCCTACATCCCCATGCACACACACACGGAGTCATGGACCACGCACACCCCCACAACATACACACAACCACACACGTCCTCAGGCGCGCGCACACACACGCAAAGTCACTGTCACGTGCCACACACGTCCAGGCTCAACTTTAGAATTCCCAGACTCAGGGGAGTCCTGCGAAGAAAGCGACAGTGCGGGGAGAGCCGATTCCCAGTCTCTGACCGCCAGCCTGACCCTTTTCTTCCCAATGCTGGGTCCATCCCATGCCCCAAGGGGCCTTGGATGTGCACAGGGGGACACTCAGACCTCACATCCGGGCTCTGTCCGTAACCTCCATGCCAACAGCTGCCCGTTGGCCTCTCTGTGAGTCCTGGGATGCTGAACTCCGGGGAGAGCCGGTGCAGAAACTACAAGCGGGTCAGGGGCTGCTGGGGCAGGGCATTCGGGGTCCTGGGATTCCAGAGCACGGGGTGGAGCCAATGGGCGTGTCCCCTTGGCCCTGCTGACTCCACCCCGTAGAGGGCGTGGCCAGAGGGAGTGTCAGGGCCAGAGGGACCCTCTGTAGTTCAGGACCCAGGACAGCGCGGGGGTGTCGGGGGTGGGGGTTGGGGGGCCGCCCCTTGCCGTGGTCTAAGGGCAGAAGCCCTAAGGAAGGGCCGGAGGAGGCTGTAAGGTATCCTCACTGCCATCAATTAAAAAAACAAAAGCCCGCCGCAGGCGAGGGTGGGGAGGGTTTTGCTAGAACAAGGGAAAGACGCTCGCAGAGGTCTGGCCGCAGAGGGCTGGGGGGCTTGCCAGGCTGATGAGGAACCGAGAGGCCGTCGGCCTCTAAACTCCACACGAATTCCTCCGGGTGACCCTGAGATGCAGGGAGACACGGAAAGCACGGTAAACACAGGCCGGAAGCTCAGCAGCCTGTTGCTTGCTTCACCGTCCGTCTGGCGTCCCCTCTGCTAGCAAGCAGCCTTTACCGCATCACCCACGGCTGACCCGGCTCAGGATTCCAGCTGATTTTCCACGGGTGGCATCACTTGCTGGTGACACGAAGCAGGCACGTTAGCCACCTCCCAAACCCTGAGGCTCCTCCTGGGAGGAGCCTGCGGGCCCCCAGTCCAGCCTCTGCGCCACGATGCTCCTTAGTGCCGCTCCCGGTTCGCTGCCCCGGCCTCTAGCTCTGGCCGGAACCTCGCTGGATTGGCGATAAATGGCACCCATGCACCACGTGTAAGCTTGGGGTCCAGATGTGACCATGGCTCGTCTCTTCTTCCCATCGATTGGGGGATTGTTCGGGCTTCATGTCATCGTGTTGGCAGGAAGGCCAGCACCGCCCCCCTGAGACCTCCCTGAAGACACATAGAAACATAGGACACAATGCAGCCCATCTCTTTGTTTTAAAACACCTTTACAGGGCTACGAGTTCTGTTCCGTCAATTAGACACATCTCACGTGTAGTATTTGATCAATTTTCATACATGTCTACACCCAGAAAGCCATCGCCACAATCAAGAGAGCTAACATGTCCACCACTCCCCAAGACGGGCAATTTTCCGATGCCCATATTTACCCCTTCCCACCGCCGTCCCTCCCTGGTAACCATAAGTTTGTTTCTCTATGTCTGTGGCTCTATTTGTCTTTTGCAGTTAAGATCATTTCTGTCTTTTTTTCTTAGATTTCACATGGAAGTTGTGTCATGCGGCATTTTTCTCTCTTCTGGCTTACTTCACTCAGAATGACTATCTCTGTGTCCAACCATGTTGCCGCAAATGGCATGGTTCCATCCTTTTTCGCGGCTGTGTAGTATTCCGCGGCATAAAAAGACAACGACTTCTTTATCCAGTCACCAGTCGTTAGATGTTGGGGTTAGTTCCACGTCCTGGCTAATACAAACAGGGCTGCTGTGAGCATTGAGGTGCATGGGACTTTTTGAGTTAGAGTTTTCTCTTGACATATCCCCAGGCGTGGGAAGGCTGGATCATCAGGTAAGTCCATTTGTAGGTTTTTAAGGAACCTCCATCCCGTCTTCTCTAGTGACAATGCAGCCCGTCTTCCTGAAGCAGAGCCATGCTCACAAAGTAACGGATATTCCTAGAGGTCAGACATGACGTGCATTCAGCTTGGCCTGTTCCAGAAGAAGAGGGCAGTCTGGCAGGGCTGGAGGAGAGTGACCAGGGGAGTGTGGGACAGGCAGGATTCACACCACGTGGGGACATGACAGGCTGGGATAAGGAGCCTGGGCTTCCAGTCATGCCTTGGTAAGCATGGGGCACTGGTTCCAGGACTCCCCACAGATGCCAAAATCCATGGATGCTGATGCCTCTTATACAAAATGACATAGGACTTTATTTTTTACATACAAACATACTTTTCTTCCACGTTGTTGTCGTTTTTACAATGTTGTGTCGAATTCCAGTCTAGAGCACAATTTTCCACTTATGCATAAACATACCCATACAGTCATTGTCACATTCTCTTTCGCTGTGTCCTCCTGTGTACTTTAAATCATCTCTAGGTGACGCGCGGCATGCAAGGCAACGTGAATGCTATGTAAGCGGTTGCCGGTGTGTGGCAAGTTCAATTGTCGCTTTTCGAAACTTTCCGTTTTTTCCCGAATATTTTCAACCCACAGTTAGTTGAATCGGCTGGATCGGGAGCCCCTAGATACAGAGAACCCCCAAGCCCTTCCCACCTCGGAAATTTCCACTGGAAGCGCTGAAGGGGCCCAAAGAGAGGAGAAGAGCGCCCTCTAGCGGCTGCAAACGCTGAGGCATTCCTTCAGCCTATGCAGCGCGGGAGAGAAGGTTTCGGGCCGACTAGCGCAAAAGGAGGGCCCGCCTGGACAGGAAGGAGGAAGGACGACAGCGGAAGCCAGCTCGCACCCTTCCTGGAGCTAGCTGGTTGCAGTGAGGGACGCCGAGGAACTGGGGACACGTCGCGTGGGGAGGGGGGGGGCAATCCTGGCGGCCAGGAGCAGGGTTCACACAGCTGGCACCCAGTTTGCACGATCAAAATGACAAGGAGAGGGGGTGGGGGGAAGGGGCTGCCTCAGCACCGGGATCCTGACAAGGGCCATAGCGCCGCGACCTCAGCTAATGCGGCTCCCCTGCTAAGCCAGAAAAAGGAAACTGTGAGGCAAGATACTGCAGATTCCACCGCAGCCACACGGATGACTAGATCTCTAACCTGACAAAATGGAACCCTCGGAAACAGGAATCTTCCCTTTCTTCTACACTTTGACCTTGGGACAGGGAGCCACACTTCTCTGACGGGAACCGTCTTTACTCCGGCAGAGAGCTCAGTTTTCCAGGAATAAGTATGGAGAAAAAGTGTGCCGTGATGGTTTAGCAGTTCAAAGCGGAAGCCCGTCTTAGAAACGGGAAAAACATGCTTCTCAATGAAGTCGAGTTATGGCACGAAGCAGGAGGAAGTTTAAGGAAATCTCTCTTAATATCCATTCACCAGACAAGACTAGCCAGTCCTAAAAAGGCAGCACGTTAAATCAAGGAAGATTCTTGCTTCCTTTTTGGGGCGGGAGGGGGGCGGGGGGACATGAGAAACATTGCCGCATTTTAAAACAAGCCTTGGGGCCCTAGATACGGAGAGTGTTGTTGGGTGTTGAGGCTGAGAGGTGTTGCTGAGGAGAACATAAAGCTGCGTATAGACTGGTATGGGTTCCAAGTCTACCGCTGGAAAAAAATTAGCCAATCATGAGTCCATTTGATTGGGAAAGAAGTAAATAACTCAAAAATGGGAAAGACATGGGATTAAATAGCGGTAGCGAGCAATTAAATCCAAGATGTTTATACCTATATTTTCATTGCGAATGCAACAAACTGAAAGCAACTGTCTAAAAAGCAGGAACTGTAGCCCGCGCACGCGCACACACGCACACAATGGGGAACAGCAGAGAGGTAAAATATGCTAAATGTATCATGATTGAGAAACAAGATCTAATAGATTATCCCGTTTTTGAGACTGTTATAGCAATACTGGTCCAATTATATATATAGTTATGAACTTAGAGATGACTTATTAAAACTTAGAGGGAATTTTAATTGGAAGACAATATAGCTTCCAAATCATTGAAGAGAAAACTAACCTCAAAAAAATTAATCAATGCAGCTAAGATGGAGTAACGGAGACCGTATTTACCATCGTAGGATAGACCCCAATGTGGATAAAATCTATGAAGCAATGCTTTTTAAGCCATGTGAAAACGATCATCCACTAGGACCTCGTCCTGCCGCCTCCATACCCAGGCTGCTAGGCCTCCTACTGCCACTACCAAGGATGTCCACCAGGTGGCGACATTGCCCCCCTCTGCTCCTGCTGCAGAGCCAGTCCTGAGCAGCCCTGCTCCAGGTTTTGGCAGGCCGCTCCCAGAAGCGCGCTCGTGGGCCTTGCTCCCTTTTAGCCACCAGCAAAGGGATCGAGGATGAGCACTGAGCCTCCTTACTCATCGAAGATCTAGGAACCTATCTGATTTCTGAGCAGTCCTTTACCCTCGTCTGCCGTCAGGTACTCTCCACCCGACTTGCAGAGTCCGCGGCTTGGGCAGCCTGCACGCTGGCCCCGGCCCGTCAGGATCTCTTCCCCCCACCCCCACCCCACCCCCACCCCCCGCACCCCCCCGGCCAAGAGGCCACGCGCGGTCGTGAGCAGGGCTCCAGGCCTCTGGAGCCGCGCCGCTTGGACTGCGTCCTGGCCCTGGGCTCGCGAGCTCCATGCCCTGGGCTGAGCCACTTAACATCTCTAAGCTAGTTTCCTCATCAGTACAATGAGGGCATAATCGGTATGGGAGGGGGGATCAGAATCTGGGGGGGACTACATTTCTGGTGATTGAAGATTATTTTCAGTTTGAATTATACAGTGAGGGACACCATACAATTTTTACTACTGCAGACTTCTGAAGGACAGCTTCTAGTATTCTTAAAACTAATGCATGCACGTACACACAAACACACGTGCACACACACTGACTCTGCTCCGCCTACATCCCCACGCACACACACACGGAGTCATGGACCACGCACACCCCCACAACATACACACAACCACACACGTCCTCAGGCGCGCGCACACACACGCAAAGTCACTGCCACGTGCCACACACGTCCAGGCTCAACTTTAGAATTCCCAGACTCAGGGGAGTCCTGCGAAGAAAGCGACAGTGCGGGGAGAGCCGATTCCCAGTCTCTGACCGCCAGCCTGACCCTTTTCTGCCCAATGCTGGGTCCATCCCATGCCCCAAGGGGCCTTGGATGTGCACAGGGGGACACTCAGACCTCACATCCGGGCTCTGTCCGTAACCTCCATGCCAACAGCTGCCCGTTGGCCTCTCTGTGAGTCCTGGGATGCTGAACTCCGGGGAGAGCCGGTGCAGAAACTACAAGCGGGACAGGGGCTGCTGGGGCAGGGCATTCGGGGTCCTGGGATTCCAGAGCACGGGGTGGAGCCAATGGGCGTGTCCCCTTGGCCCTGCTGACTCCACCCCGTAGAGGGCGTGGCCAGAGGGAGTGTCAGGGCCAGAGGGACCCTCTGTAGTTCAGGACCCAGGACAGCGCGGGGGTGTCGGGGGTGGGGGTTGGGGGGCCGCCCCTTGCCGTGGTCTAAGGGCAGAAGCCCTAAGGAAGGGCCGGAGGAGGCTGTAAGGTATCCTCACTGCCATCAATTAAAAAAACAAAAGCCCGCCGCAGGCGAGGGTGGGGAGGGTTTTGCTAGAACAAGGGAAAGACGCTCGCAGAGGTCTGGCCGCAGAGGGCTGGGGGGCTTGCCAGGCTGATGAGGAACCGAGAGGCCGTCGGCCTCTAAACTCCACACGAATTCCTCCGGGTGACCCTGAGATGCAGGGAGACACGGAAAGCACGGTAAACACAGGCCGGAAGCTCAGCAGCCTGTTGCTTGCTTCACCGTCCGTCTGGCGTCCCCTCTGCTAGCAAGCAGCCTTTACCGCATCACCCACGGCTGACCCGGCTCAGGATTCCAGCTGATTTTCCACGGGTGGCATCACTTGCTGGTGACACGAAGCAGGCACGTTAGCCACCTCCCAAACCCTGAGGCTCCTCCTGGGAGGAGCCTGCGGGCCCCCAGTCCAGCCTCTGCGCCACGATGCTCCTTAGTGCCGCTCCCGGTTCGCTGCCCCGGCCTCTAGCTCTGGCCGGAACCTCGCTGGATTGGCGATAAATGGCACCCATGCACCACGTGTAAGCTTGGGGTCCAGATGTGACCATGGCTCGTCTCTTCTTCCCATCGATTGGGGGATTGTTCGGGCTTCATGTCATCGTGTTGGCAGGAAGGCCAGCACCGCCCCCCTGAGACCTCCCTGAAGACACATAGAAACATAGGACACAATGCAGCCCATCTCTTTGTTTTAAAACACCTTTACAGGGCTACGAGTTCTGTTCCGTCAATTAGACACATCTCACGTGTAGTATTTGATCAATTTTCATACATGTCTACACCCAGAAAGCCATCGCCACAATCAAGAGAGCTAACATGTCCACCACTCCCCAAGACGGGCAATTTTCCGATGCCCATATTTACCCCTTCCCACCGCCGTCCCTCCCTGGTAACCATAAGTTTGTTTCTCTATGTCTGTGGCTCTATTTGTCTTTTGCAGTTAAGATCATTTCTGTCTTTTTTTCTTAGATTTCACATGGAAGTTGTGTCATGCGGCATTTTTCTCTCTTCTGGCTTACTTCACTCAGAATGACTATCTCTGTGTCCAACCATGTTGCCGCAAATGGCATGGTTCCATCCTTTTTCGCGGCTGTGTAGTATTCCGCGGCATAAAAAGACAACGACTTCTTTATCCAGTCACCAGTCGTTAGATGTTGGGGTTAGTTCCACGTCCTGGCTAATACAAACAGGGCTGCTGTGAGCATTGAGGTGCATGGGACTTTTTGAGTTAGAGTTTTCTCTTGACATATCCCCAGGCGTGGGAAGGCTGGATCATCAGGTAAGTCCATTTGTAGGTTTTTAAGGAACCTCCATCCCGTCTTCTCTAGTGACAATGCAGCCCGTCTTCCTGAAGCAGAGCCATGCTCACAAAGTAACGGATATTCCTAGAGGTCAGACATGACGTGCATTCAGCTTGGCCTGTTCCAGAAGAAGAGGGCAGTCTGGCAGGGCTGGAGGAGAGTGACCAGGGGAGTGTGGGACAGGCAGGATTCACACCACGTGGGGACATGACAGGCTGGGATAAGGAGCCTGGGCTTCCAGTCATGCCTTGGTAAGCATGGGGCACTGGTTCCAGGACTCCCCACAGATGCCAAAATCCATGGATGCTGATGCCTCTTATACAAAATGACATAGGACTTTATTTTTTACATACAAACATACTTTTCTTCCACGTTGTTGTCGTTTTTACAATGTTGTGTCGAATTCCAGTCTAGAGCACAATTTTCCACTTATGCATAAACATACCCATACAGTCATTGTCACATTCTCTTTCGCTGTGTCCTCCTGTGTACTTTAAATCATCTCTAGGTGACGCGCGGCATGCAAGGCAACGTGAATGCTATGTAAGCGGTTGCCGGTGTGTGGCAAGTTCAATTGTCGCTTTTCGAAACTTTCCGTTTTTTCCCGAATATTTTCAACCCACAGTTAGTTGAATCGGCTGGATCGGGAGCCCCTAGATACAGAGAACCCCCAAGCCCTTCCCACCTCGGAAATTTCCACTGGAAGCGCTGAAGGGGCCCAAAGAGAGGAGAAGAGCGCCCTCTAGCGGCTGCAAACGCTGAGGCATTCCTTCAGCCTATGCAGCGCGGGAGAGAAGGTTTCGGGCCGACTAGCGCAAAAGGAGGGCCCGCCTGGACAGGAAGGAGGAAGGACGACAGCGGAAGCCAGCTCGCACCCTTCCTGGAGCTAGCTGGTTGCAGTGAGGGACGCCGAGGAACTGGGGACACGTCGCGTGGGGAGGGGGGGGGCAATCCTGGCGGCCAGGAGCAGGGTTCACACAGCTGGCACCCAGTTTGCACGATCAAAATGACAAGGAGAGGGGGTGGGGGGAAGGGGCTGCCTCAGCACCAGGATCCTGACAAGGGCCATAGCGCCGCGACCTCAGCTAATGCGGCTCCCCTGCTAAGCCAGAAAAAGGAAACTGTGAGGCAAGATACTGCAGATTCCACCGCAGCCACACGGATGACTAGATCTCTAACCTGACAAAATGGAACCCTCGGAAACAGGAATCTTCCCTTTCTTCTACACTTTGACCTTGGGACAGGGAGCCACACTTCTCTGACGGGAACCGTCTTTACTCCGGCAGAGAGCTCAGTTTTCCAGGAATAAGTATGGAGAAAAAGTGTGCCGTGATGGTTTAGCAGTTCAAAGCGGAAGCCCGTCTTAGAAACGGGAAAAACATGCTTCTCAATGAAGTCGAGTTATGGCACGAAGCAGGAGGAAGTTTAAGGAAATCTCTCTTAATATCCATTCACCAGACAAGACTAGCCAGTCCTAAAAAGGCAGCACGTTAAATCAAGGAAGATTCTTGCTTCCTTTTTGGGGCGGGAGGGGGGCGGGGGGACATGAGAAACAATGCCGCATTTTAAAACAAGCCTTGGGGCCCTAGATACGGAGAGTGTTGTTGGGTGTTGAGGCTGAGAGGTGTTGCTGAGGAGAACATAAAGCTGCGTATAGACTGGTATGGGTTCCAAGTCTACCGCTGGAAAAAAATTAGCCAATCATGAGTCCATTTGATTGGGAAAGAAGTAAATAACTCAAAAATGGGAAAGACATGGGATTAAATAGCGGTAGCGAGCAATTAAATCCAAGATGTTTATACCTATATTTTCATTGCGAATGCAACAAACTGAAAGCAACTGTCTAAAAAGCAGGAACTGTAGCCCGCGCACGCGCACACACGCACACAATGGGGAACAGCAGAGAGGTAAAATATGCTAAATATATCATGATTGAGAAACAAGATCTAATAGATTATCCCGTTTTTGAGACTGTTATAGCAATACTGGTCCAATTATATATATAGTTATGAACTTAGAGATGACTTATTAAAACTTAGAGGGAATTTTAATTGGAAGACAATATAGCTTCCAAATCATTGAAGAGAAAACTAACCTCAAAAAAATTAATCAATGCAGCTAAGATGGAGTAACGGAGACCGTATTTACCATCGTAGGATAGACCCCAATGTGGATAAAATCTATGAAGCAATGCTTTTTAAGCCATGTGAAAACGATCATCCACTAGGACCTCGTCCTGCCGCCTCCATACCCAGGCTGCTAGGCCTCCTACTGCCACTACCAAGGATGTCCACCAGGTGGCGACAGTGCCCCCCTCTGCTCCTGCTGCAGAGCCAGTCCTGAGCAGCCCTGCTCCAGGTTTTGGCAGGCCGCTCCCAGAAGCGCGCTCGTGGGCCTTGCTCCCTTTTAGCCACCAGCAAAGGGATCGAGGATGAGCACTGAGCCTCCTTACTCATCGAAGATCTAGGAACCTATCTGATTTCTGAGCAGTCCTTTACCCTCGTCTGCCGTCAGGTACTCTCCACCCGACTTGCAGAGTCCGCGGCTTGGGCAGCCTGCACGCTGGCCCCGGCCCGTCAGGATCTCTTCCCCCCACCCCCACCCCACCCCCACCCCCCGCACCCCCCCGGCCAAGAGGCCACGCGCGGTCGTGAGCAGGGCTCCAGGCCTCTGGAGCCGCGCCGCTTGGACTGCGTCCTGGCCCTGGGCTCGCGAGCTCCATGCCCTGGGCTGAGCCACTTAACATCTCTAAGCTAGTTTCCTCATCAGTACAATGAGGGCATAATCGGTATGGGAGGGGGGATCAGAATCTGGGGGGGACTACATTTCTGGTGATTGAAGATTATTTTCAGTTTGAATTATACAGTGAGGGACACCATACAATTTTTACTACTGTAGACTTCTGAAGGACAGCTTCTAGTATTCTTAAAACTAATGCATGCACGTACACACAAACACACGTGCACACACACTGACTCTGCTCCGCCTACATCCCCACGCACACACACACGGAGTCATGGACCACGCACACCCCCACAACATACACACAACCACACACGTCCTCAGGCGCGCGCACACACACGCAAAGTCACTGCCACGTGCCACACACGTCCAGGCTCAACTTTAGAATTCCCAGACTCAGGGGAGTCCTGCGAAGAAAGCGACAGTGCGGGGAGAGCCGATTCCCAGTCTCTGACCGCCAGCCTGACCCTTTTCTGCCCAATGCTGGGTCCATCCCATGCCCCAAGGGGCCTTGGATGTGCACAGGGGGACACTCAGACCTCACATCCGGGCTCTGTCCGTAACCTCCATGCCAACAGCTGCCCGTTGGCCTCTCTGTGAGTCCTGGGATGCTGAACTCCGGGGAGAGCCGGTGCAGAAACTACAAGCGGGACAGGGGCTGCTGGGGCAGGGCATTCGGGGTCCTGGGATTCCAGAGCACGGGGTGGAGCCAATGGGCGTGTCCCCTTGGCCCTGCTGACTCCACCCCGTAGAGGGCGTGGCCAGAGGGAGTGTCAGGGCCAGAGGGACCCTCTGTAGTTCAGGACCCAGGACAGCGCGGGGGTGTCGGGGGTGGGGGTTGGGGGGCCGCCCCTTGCCGTGGTCTAAGGGCAGAAGCCCTAAGGAAGGGCCGGAGGAGGCTGTAAGGTATCCTCACTGCCATCAATTAAAAAAACAAAAGCCCGCCGCAGGCGAGGGTGGGGAGGGTTTTGCTAGAACAAGGGAAAGACGCTCGCAGAGGTCTGGCCGCAGAGGGCTGGGGGGCTTGCCAGGCTGATGAGGAACCGAGAGGCCGTCGGCCTCTAAACTCCACACGAATTCCTCCGGGTGACCCTGAGATGCAGGGAGACACGGAAAGCACGGTAAACACAGGCCGGAAGCTCAGCAGCCTGTTGCTTGCTTCACCGTCCGTCTGGCGTCCCCTCTGCTAGCAAGCAGCCTTTACCGCATCACCCACGGCTGACCCGGCTCAGGATTCCAGCTGATTTTCCACGGGTGGCATCACTTGCTGGTGACACGAAGCAGGCACGTTAGCCACCTCCCAAACCCTGAGGCTCCTCCTGGGAGGAGCCTGCGGGCCCCCAGTCCAGCCTCTGCGCCACGATGCTCCTTAGTGCCGCTCCCGGTTCGCTGCCCCGGCCTCTAGCTCTGGCCGGAACCTCGCTGGATTGGCGATAAATGGCACCCATGCACCACGTGTAAGCTTGGGGTCCAGATGTGACCATGGCTCGTCTCTTCTTCCCATCGATTGGGGGATTGTTCGGGCTTCATGTCATCGTGTTGGCAGGAAGGCCAGCACCGCCCCCCTGAGACCTCCCTGAAGACACATAGAAACATAGGACACAATGCAGCCCATCTCTTTGTTTTAAAACACCTTTACAGGGCTACGAGTTCTGTTCCGTCAATTAGACACATCTCACGTGTAGTATTTGATCAATTTTCATACATGTCTACACCCAGAAAGCCATCGCCACAATCAAGAGAGCTAACATGTCCACCACTCCCCAAGACGGGCAATTTTCCGATGCCCATATTTACCCCTTCCCACCGCCGTCCCTCCCTGGTAACCATAAGTTTGTTTCTCTATGTCTGTGGCTCTATTTGTCTTTTGCAGTTAAGATCATTTCTGTCTTTTTTTCTTAGATTTCACATGGAAGTTGTGTCATGCGGCATTTTTCTCTCTTCTGGCTTACTTCACTCAGAATGACTATCTCTGTGTCCAACCATGTTGCCGCAAATGGCATGGTTCCATCCTTTTTCGCGGCTGTGTAGTATTCCGCGGCATAAAAAGACAACGACTTCTTTATCCAGTCACCAGTCGTTAGATGTTGGGGTTAGTTCCACGTCCTGGCTAATACAAACAGGGCTGCTGTGAGCATTGAGGTGCATGGGACTTTTTGAGTTAGAGTTTTCTCTTGACATATCCCCAGGCGTGGGAAGGCTGGATCATCAGGTAAGTCCATTTGTAGGTTTTTAAGGAACCTCCATCCCGTCTTCTCTAGTGACAATGCAGCCCGTCTTCCTGAAGCAGAGCCATGCTCACAAAGTAACGGATATTCCTAGAGGTCAGACATGACGTGCATTCAGCTTGGCCTGTTCCAGAAGAAGAGGGCAGTCTGGCAGGGCTGGAGGAGAGTGACCAGGGGAGTGTGGGACAGGCAGGATTCACACCACGTGGGGACATGACAGGCTGGGATAAGGAGCCTGGGCTTCCAGTCATGCCTTGGTAAGCATGGGGCACTGGTTCCAGGACTCCCCACAGATGCCAAAATCCATGGATGCTGATGCCTCTTATACAAAATGACATAGGACTTTATTTTTTACATACAAACATACTTTTCTTCCACGTTGTTGTCGTTTTTACAATGTTGTGTCGAATTCCAGTCTAGAGCACAATTTTCCACTTATGCATAAACATACCCATACAGTCATTGTCACATTCTCTTTCGCTGTGTCCTCCTGTGTACTTTAAATCATCTCTAGGTGACGCGCGGCATGCAAGGCAACGTGAATGCTATGTAAGCGGTTGCCGGTGTGTGGCAAGTTCAATTGTCGCTTTTCGAAACTTTCCGTTTTTTCCCGAATATTTTCAACCCACAGTTAGTTGAATCGGCTGGATCGGGAGCCCCTAGATACAGAGAACCCCCAAGCCCTTCCCACCTCGGAAATTTCCACTGGAAGCGCTGAAGGGGCCCAAAGAGAGGAGAAGAGCGCCCTCTAGCGGCTGCAAACGCTGAGGCATTCCTTCAGCCTATGCAGCGCGGGAGAGAAGGTTTCGGGCCGACTAGCGCAAAAGGAGGGCCCGCCTGGACAGGAAGGAGGAAGGACGACAGCGGAAGCCAGCTCGCACCCTTCCTGGAGCTAGCTGGTTGCAGTGAGGGACGCCGAGGAACTGGGGACACGTCGCGTGGGGAGGGGGGGGGCAATCCTGGCGGCCAGGAGCAGGGTTCACACAGCTGGCACCCAGTTTGCACGATCAAAATGACAAGGAGAGGGGGTGGGGGGAAGGGGCTGCCTCAGCACCGGGATCCTGACAAGGGCCATAGCGCCGCGACCTCAGCTAATGCGGCTCCCCTGCTAAGCCAGAAAAAGGAAACTGTGAGGCAAGATACTGCAGATTCCACCGCAGCCACACGGATGACTAGATCTCTAACCTGACAAAATGGAACCCTCGGAAACAGGAATCTTCCCTTTCTTCTACACTTTGACCTTGGGACAGGGAGCCACACTTCTCTGACGGGAACCGTCTTTACTCCGGCAGAGAGCTCAGTTTTCCAGGAATAAGTATGGAGAAAAAGTGTGCCGTGATGGTTTAGCAGTTCAAAGCGGAAGCCCGTCTTAGAAACGGGAAAAACATGCTTCTCAATGAAGTCGAGTTATGGCACGAAGCAGGAGGAAGTTTAAGGAAATCTCTCTTAATATCCATTCACCAGACAAGACTAGCCAGTCCTAAAAAGGCAGCACGTTAAATCAAGGAAGATTCTTGCTTCCTTTTTGGGGCGGGAGGGGGGCGGGGGGACATGAGAAACAATGCCGCATTTTAAAACAAGCCTTGGGGCCCTAGATACGGAGAGTGTTGTTGGGTGTTGAGGCTGAGAGGTGTTGCTGAGGAGAACATAAAGCTGCGTATAGACTGGTATGGGTTCCAAGTCTACCGCTGGAAAAAAATTAGCCAATCATGAGTCCATTTGATTGGGAAAGAAGTAAATAACTCAAAAATGGGAAAGACATGGGATTAAATAGCGGTAGCGAGCAATTAAATCCAAGATGTTTATACCTATATTTTCATTGCGAATGCAACAAACTGAAAGCAACTGTCTAAAAAGCAGGAACTGTAGCCCGCGCACGCGCACACACGCACACAATGGGGAACAGCAGAGAGGTAAAATATGCTAAATGTATCATGATTGAGAAACAAGATCTAATAGATTATTCCGTTTTTGAGACTGTTATAGCAATACTGGTCCAATTATATATATAGTTATGAACTTAGAGATGACTTATTAAAACTTAGAGGGAATTTTAATTGGAAGACAATATAGCTTCCAAATCATTGAAGAGAAAACTAACCTCAAAAAAATTAATCAATGCAGCTAAGATGGAGTAACGGAGACCGTATTTACCATCGTAGGATAGACCCCAATGTGGATAAAATCTATGAAGCAATGCTTTTTAAGCCATGTGAAAACGATCATCCACTAGGACCTCGTCCTGCCGCCTCCATACCCAGGCTGCTAGGCCTCCTACTGCCACTACCAAGGATGTCCACCAGGTGGCGACAGTGCCCCCCTCTGCTCCTGCTGCAGAGCCAGTCCTGAGCAGCCCTGCTCCAGGTTTTGGCAGGCCGCTCCCAGAAGCGCGCTCGTGGGCCTTGCTCCCTTTTAGCCACCAGCAAAGGGATCGAGGATGAGCACTGAGCCTCCTTACTCATCGAAGATCTAGGAACCTATCTGATTTCTGAGCAGTCCTTTACCCTCGTCTGCCGTCAGGTACTCTCCACCCGACTTGCAGAGTCCGCGGCTTGGGCAGCCTGCACGCTGGCCCCGGCCCGTCAGGATCTCTTCCCCCCACCCCCACCCCACCCCCACCCCCCGCACCCCCCCGGCCAAGAGGCCACGCGCGGTCGTGAGCAGGGCTCCAGGCCTCTGGAGCCGCGCCGCTTGGACTGCGTCCTGGCCCTGGGCTCGCGAGCTCCATGCCCTGGGCTGAGCCACTTAACATCTCTAAGCTAGTTTCCTCATCAGTACAATGAGGGCATAATCGGTATGGGAGGGGGGATCAGAATCTGGGGGGGACTACATTTCTGGTGATTGAAGATTATTTTCAGTTTGAATTATACAGTGAGGGACACCATACAATTTTTACTACTGTAGACTTCTGAAGGACAGCTTCTAGTATTCTTAAAACTAATGCATGCACGTACACACAAACACACGTGCACACACACTGACTCTGCTCCGCCTACATCCCCACGCACACACACACGGAGTCATGGACCACGCACACCCCCACAACATACACACAACCACACACGTCCTCAGGCGCGCGCACACACATGCAAAGTCACTGCCACGTGCCACACACGTCCAGGCTCAACTTTAGAATTCCCAGACTCAGGGGAGTCCTGCGAAGAAAGCGACAGTGCGGGGAGAGCCGATTCCCAGTCTCTGACCGCCAGCCTGACCCTTTTCTGCCCAATGCTGGGTCCATCCCATGCCCCAAGGGGCCTTGGATGTGCACAGGGGGACACTCAGACCTCACATCCGGGCTCTGTCCGTAACCTCCATGCCAACAGCTGCCCGTTGGCCTCTCTGTGAGTCCTGGGATGCTGAACTCCGGGGAGAGCCGGTGCAGAAACTACAAGCGGGACAGGGGCTGCTGGGGCAGGGCATTCGGGGTCCTGGGATTCCAGAGCACGGGGTGGAGCCAATGGGCGTGTCCCCTTGGCCCTGCTGACTCCACCCCGTAGAGGGCGTGGCCAGAGGGAGTGTCAGGGCCAGAGGGACCCTCTGTAGTTCAGGACCCAGGACAGCGCGGGGGTGTCGGGGGTGGGGGTTGGGGGGCCGCCCCTTGCCGTGGTCTAAGGGCAGAAGCCCTAAGGAAGGGCCGGAGGAGGCTGTAAGGTATCCTCACTGCCATCAATTAAAAAAACAAAAGCCCGCCGCAGGCGAGGGTGGGGAGGGTTTTGCTAGAACAAGGGAAAGACGCTCGCAGAGGTCTGGCCGCAGAGGGCTGGGGGGCTTGCCAGGCTGATGAGGAACCGAGAGGCCGTCGGCCTCTAAACTCCACACGAATTCCTCCGGGTGACCCTGAGATGCAGGGAGACACGGAAAGCACGGTAAACACAGGCCGGAAGCTCAGCAGCCTGTTGCTTGCTTCACCGTCCGTCTGGCGTCCCCTCTGCTAGCAAGCAGCCTTTACCGCATCACCCACGGCTGACCCGGCTCAGGATTCCAGCTGATTTTCCACGGGTGGCATCACTTGCTGGTGACACGAAGCAGGCACGTTAGCCACCTCCCAAACCCTGAGGCTCCTCCTGGGAGGAGCCTGCGGGCCCCCAGTCCAGCCTCTGCGCCACGATGCTCCTTAGTGCCGCTCCCGGTTCGCTGCCCCGGCCTCTAGCTCTGGCCGGAACCTCGCTGGATTGGCGATAAATGGCACCCATGCACCACGTGTAAGCTTGGGGTCCAGATGTGACCATGGCTCGTCTCTTCTTCCCATCGATTGGGGGATTGTTCGGGCTTCATGTCATCGTGTTGGCAGGAAGGCCAGCACCGCCCCCCTGAGACCTCCCTGAAGACACATAGAAACATAGGACACAATGCAGCCCATCTCTTTGTTTTAAAACACCTTTACAGGGCTACGAGTTCTGTTCCGTCAATTAGACACATCTCACGTGTAGTATTTGATCAATTTTCATACATGTCTACACCCAGAAAGCCATCGCCACAATCAAGAGAGCTAACATGTCCACCACTCCCCAAGACGGGCAATTTTCCGATGCCCATATTTACCCCTTCCCACCGCCGTCCCTCCCTGGTAACCATAAGTTTGTTTCTCTATGTCTGTGGCTCTATTTGTCTTTTGCAGTTAAGATCATTTCTGTCTTTTTTTCTTAGATTTCACATGGAAGTTGTGTCATGCGGCATTTTTCTCTCTTCTGGCTTACTTCACTCAGAATGACTATCTCTGTGTCCAACCATGTTGCCGCAAATGGCATGGTTCCATCCTTTTTCGCGGCTGTGTAGTATTCCGCGGCATAAAAAGACAACGACTTCTTTATCCAGTCACCAGTCGTTAGATGTTGGGGTTAGTTCCACGTCCTGGCTAATACAAACAGGGCTGCTGTGAGCATTGAGGTGCATGGGACTTTTTGAGTTAGAGTTTTCTCTTGACATATCCCCAGGCGTGGGAAGGCTGGATCATCAGGTAAGTCCATTTGTAGGTTTTTAAGGAACCTCCATCCCGTCTTCTCTAGTGACAATGCAGCCCGTCTTCCTGAAGCAGAGCCATGCTCACAAAGTAACGGATATTCCTAGAGGTCAGACATGACGTGCATTCAGCTTGGCCTGTTCCAGAAGAAGAGGGCAGTCTGGCAGGGCTGGAGGAGAGTGACCAGGGGAGTGTGGGACAGGCAGGATTCACACCACGTGGGGACATGACAGGCTGGGATAAGGAGCCTGGGCTTCCAGTCATGCCTTGGTAAGCATGGGGCACTGGTTCCAGGACTCCCCACAGATGCCAAAATCCATGGATGCTGATGCCTCTTATACAAAATGACATAGGACTTTATTTTTTACATACAAACATACTTTTCTTCCACGTTGTTGTCGTTTTTACAATGTTGTGTCGAATTCCAGTCTAGAGCACAATTTTCCACTTATGCATAAACATACCCATACAGTCATTGTCACATTCTCTTTCGCTGTGTCCTCCTGTGTACTTTAAATCATCTCTAGGTGACGCGCGGCATGCAAGGCAACGTGAATGCTATGTAAGCGGTTGCCGGTGTGTGGCAAGTTCAATTGTCGCTTTTCGAAACTTTCCGTTTTTTCCCGAATATTTTCAACCCACAGTTAGTTGAATCGGCTGGATCGGGAGCCCCTAGATACAGAGAACCCCCAAGCCCTTCCCACCTCGGAAATTTCCACTGGAAGCGCTGAAGGGGCCCAAAGAGAGGAGAAGAGCGCCCTCTAGCGGCTGCAAACGCTGAGGCATTCCTTCAGCCTATGCAGCGCGGGAGAGAAGGTTTCGGGCCGACTAGCGCAAAAGGAGGGCCCGCCTGGACAGGAAGGAGGAAGGACGACAGCGGAAGCCAGCTCGCACCCTTCCTGGAGCTAGCTGGTTGCAGTGAGGGACGCCGAGGAACTGGGGACACGTCGCGTGGGGAGGGGGGGGGGCAATCCTGGCGGCCAGGAGCAGGGTTCACACAGCTGGCACCCAGTTTGCACGATCAAAATGACAAGGAGAGGGGGTGGGGGGAAGGGGCTGCCTCAGCACCGGGATCCTGACAAGGGCCATAGCGCCGCGACCTCAGCTAATGCGGCTCCCCTGCTAAGCCAGAAAAAGGAAACTGTGAGGCAAGATACTGCAGATTCCACCGCAGCCACACGGATGACTAGATCTCTAACCTGACAAAATGGAACCCTCGGAAACAGGAATCTTCCCTTTCTTCTACACTTTGACCTTGGGACAGGGAGCCACACTTCTCTGACGGGAACCGTCTTTACTCCGGCAGAGAGCTCAGTTTTCCAGGAATAAGTATGGAGAAAAAGTGTGCCGTGATGGTTTAGCAGTTCAAAGCGGAAGCCCGTCTTAGAAACGGGAAAAACATGCTTCTCAATGAAGTCGAGTTATGGCACGAAGCAGGAGGAAGTTTAAGGAAATCTCTCTTAATATCCATTCACCAGACAAGACTAGCCAGTCCTAAAAAGGCAGCACGTTAAATCAAGGAAGATTCTTGCTTCCTTTTTGGGGCGGGAGGGGGGCGGGGGGACATGAGAAACATTGCCGCATTTTAAAACAAGCCTTGGGGCCCTAGATACGGAGAGTGTTGTTGGGTGTTGAGGCTGAGAGGTGTTGCTGAGGAGAACATAAAGCTGCGTATAGACTGGTATGGGTTCCAAGTCTACCGCTGGAAAAAAATTAGCCAATCATGAGTCCATTTGATTGGGAAAGAAGTAAATAACTCAAAAATGGGAAAGACATGGGATTAAATAGCGGTAGCGAGCAATTAAATCCAAGATGTTTATACCTATATTTTCATTGCGAATGCAACAAACTGAAAGCAACTGTCTAAAAAGCAGGAACTGTAGCCCGCGCACGCGCACACACGCACACAATGGGGAACAGCAGAGAGGTAAAATATGCTAAATGTATCATGATTGAGAAACAAGATCTAATAGATTATCCCGTTTTTGAGACTGTTATAGCAATACTGGTCCAATTATATATATAGTTATGAACTTAGAGATGACTTATTAAAACTTAGAGGGAATTTTAATTGGAAGACAATATAGCTTCCAAATCATTGAAGAGAAAACTAACCTCAAAAAAATTAATCAATGCAGCTAAGATGGAGTAACGGAGACCGTATTTACCATCGTAGGATAGACCCCAATGTGGATAAAATCTATGAAGCAATGCTTTTTAAGCCATGTGAAAACGATCATCCACTAGGACCTCGTCCTGCCGCCTCCATACCCAGGCTGCTAGGCCTCCTACTGCCACTACCAAGGATGTCCACCAGGTGGCGACATTGCCCCCCTCTGCTCCTGCTGCAGAGCCAGTCCTGAGCAGCCCTGCTCCAGGTTTTGGCAGGCCGCTCCCAGAAGCGCGCTCGTGGGCCTTGCTCCCTTTTAGCCACCAGCAAAGGGATCGAGGATGAGCACTGAGCCTCCTTACTCATCGAAGATCTAGGAACCTATCTGATTTCTGAGCAGTCCTTTACCCTCGTCTGCCGTCAGGTACTCTCCACCCGACTTGCAGAGTCCGCGGCTTGGGCAGCCTGCACGCTGGCCCCGGCCCGTCAGGATCTCTTCCCCCCACCCCCACCCCACCCCCACCCCCCGCACCCCCCCGGCCAAGAGGCCACGCGCGGTCGTGAGCAGGGCTCCAGGCCTCTGGAGCCGCGCCGCTTGGACTGCGTCCTGGCCCTGGGCTCGCGAGCTCCATGCCCTGGGCTGAGCCACTTAACATCTCTAAGCTAGTTTCCTCATCAGTACAATGAGGGCATAATCGGTATGGGAGGGGGGATCAGAATCTGGGGGGGACTACATTTCTGGTGATTGAAGATTATTTTCAGTTTGAATTATACAGTGAGGGACACCATACAATTTTTACTACTGCAGACTTCTGAAGGACAGCTTCTAGTATTCTTAAAACTAATGCATGCATGTACACACAAACACACGTGCACACACACTGACTCTGCTCCGCCTACATCCCCACGCACACACACACGGAGTCATGGACCACGCACACCCCCACAACATACACACAACCACACACGTCCTCAGGCGCGCGCACACACACGCAAAGTCACTGCCACGTGCCACACACGTCCAGGCTCAACTTTAGAATTCCCAGACTCAGGGGAGTCCTGCGAAGAAAGCGACAGTGCGGGGAGAGCCGATTCCCAGTCTCTGACCGCCAGCCTGACCCTTTTCTGCCCAATGCTGGGTCCATCCCATGCCCCAAGGGGCCTTGGATGTGCACAGGGGGACACTCAGACCTCACATCCGGGCTCTGTCCGTAACCTCCATGCCAACAGCTGCCCGTTGGCCTCTCTGTGAGTCCTGGGATGCTGAACTCCGGGGAGAGCCGGTGCAGAAACTACAAGCGGGACAGGGGCTGCTGGGGCAGGGCATTCGGGGTCCTGGGATTCCAGAGCACGGGGTGGAGCCAATGGGCGTGTCCCCTTGGCCCTGCTGACTCCACCCCGTAGAGGGCGTGGCCAGAGGGAGTGTCAGGGCCAGAGGGACCCTCTGTAGTTCAGGACCCAGGACAGCGCGGGGGTGTCGGGGGTGGGGGTTGGGGGGCCGCCCCTTGCCGTGGTCTAAGGGCAGAAGCCCTAAGGAAGGGCCGGAGGAGGCTGTAAGGTATCCTCACTGCCATCAATTAAAAAAACAAAAGCCCGCCGCAGGCGAGGGTGGGGAGGGTTTTGCTAGAACAAGGGAAAGACGCTCGCAGAGGTCTGGCCGCAGAGGGCTGGGGGGCTTGCCAGGCTGATGAGGAACCGAGAGGCCGTCGGCCTCTAAACTCCACACGAATTCCTCCGGGTGACCCTGAGATGCAGGGAGACACGGAAAGCACGGTAAACACAGGCCGGAAGCTCAGCAGCCTGTTGCTTGCTTCACCGTCCGTCTGGCGTCCCCTCTGCTAGCAAGCAGCCTTTACCGCATCACCCACGGCTGACCCGGCTCAGGATTCCAGCTGATTTTCCACGGGTGGCATCACTTGCTGGTGACACGAAGCAGGCACGTTAGCCACCTCCCAAACCCTGAGGCTCCTCCTGGGAGGAGCCTGCGGGCCCCCAGTCCAGCCTCTGCGCCACGATGCTCCTTAGTGCCGCTCCCGGTTCGCTGCCCCGGCCTCTAGCTCTGGCCGGAACCTCGCTGGATTGGCGATAAATGGCACCCATGCACCACGTGTAAGCTTGGGGTCCAGATGTGACCATGGCTCGTCTCTTCTTCCCATCGATTGGGGGATTGTTCGGGCTTCATGTCATCGTGTTGGCAGGAAGGCCAGCACCGCCCCCCTGAGACCTCCCTGAAGACACATAGAAACATAGGACACAATGCAGCCCATCTCTTTGTTTTAAAACACCTTTACAGGGCTACGAGTTCTGTTCCGTCAATTAGACACATCTCACGTGTAGTATTTGATCAATTTTCATACATGTCTACACCCAGAAAGCCATCGCCACAATCAAGAGAGCTAACATGTCCACCACTCCCCAAGACGGGCAATTTTCCGATGCCCATATTTACCCCTTCCCACCGCCGTCCCTCCCTGGTAACCATAAGTTTGTTTCTCTATGTCTGTGGCTCTATTTGTCTTTTGCAGTTAAGATCATTTCTGTCTTTTTTTCTTAGATTTCACATGGAAGTTGTGTCATGCGGCATTTTTCTCTCTTCTGGCTTACTTCACTCAGAATGACTATCTCTGTGTCCAACCATGTTGCCGCAAATGGCATGGTTCCATCCTTTTTCGCGGCTGTGTAGTATTCCGCGGCATAAAAAGACAACGACTTCTTTATCCAGTCACCAGTCGTTAGATGTTGGGGTTAGTTCCACGTCCTGGCTAATACAAACAGGGCTGCTGTGAGCATTGAGGTGCATGGGACTTTTTGAGTTAGAGTTTTCTCTTGACATATCCCCAGGCGTGGGAAGGCTGGATCATCAGGTAAGTCCATTTGTAGGTTTTTAAGGAACCTCCATCCCGTCTTCTCTAGTGACAATGCAGCCCGTCTTCCTGAAGCAGAGCCATGCTCACAAAGTAACGGATATTCCTAGAGGTCAGACATGACGTGCATTCAGCTTGGCCTGTTCCAGAAGAAGAGGGCAGTCTGGCAGGGCTGGAGGAGAGTGACCAGGGGAGTGTGGGACAGGCAGGATTCACACCACGTGGGGACATGACAGGCTGGGATAAGGAGCCTGGGCTTCCAGTCATGCCTTGGTAAGCATGGGGCACTGGTTCCAGGACTCCCCACAGATGCCAAAATCCATGGATGCTGATGCCTCTTATACAAAATGACATAGGACTTTATTTTTTACATACAAACATACTTTTCTTCCACGTTGTTGTCGTTTTTACAATGTTGTGTCGAATTCCAGTCTAGAGCACAATTTTCCACTTATGCATAAACATACCCATACAGTCATTGTCACATTCTCTTTCGCTGTGTCCTCCTGTGTACTTTAAATCATCTCTAGGTGACGCGCGGCATGCAAGGCAACGTGAATGCTATGTAAGCGGTTGCCGGTGTGTGGCAAGTTCAATTGTCGCTTTTCGAAACTTTCCGTTTTTTCCCGAATATTTTCAACCCACAGTTAGTTGAATCGGCTGGATCGGGAGCCCCTAGATACAGAGAACCCCCAAGCCCTTCCCACCTCGGAAATTTCCACTGGAAGCGCTGAAGGGGCCCAAAGAGAGGAGAAGAGCGCCCTCTAGCGGCTGCAAACGCTGAGGCATTCCTTCAGCCTATGCAGCGCGGGAGAGAAGGTTTCGGGCCGACTAGCGCAAAAGGAGGGCCCGCCTGGACAGGAAGGAGGAAGGACGACAGCGGAAGCCAGCTCGCACCCTTCCTGGAGCTAGCTGGTTGCAGTGAGGGACGCCGAGGAACTGGGGACACGTCGCGTGGGGAGGGGGGGGGCAATCCTGGCGGCCAGGAGCAGGGTTCACACAGCTGGCACCCAGTTTGCACGATCAAAATGACAAGGAGAGGGGGTGGGGGGAAGGGGCTGCCTCAGCACCGGGATCCTGACAAGGGCCATAGCGCCGCGACCTCAGCTAATGCGGCTCCCCTGCTAAGCCAGAAAAAGGAAACTGTGAGGCAAGATACTGCAGATTCCACCGCAGCCACACGGATGACTAGATCTCTAACCTGACAAAATGGAACCCTCGGAAACAGGAATCTTCCCTTTCTTCTACATTTTGACCTTGGGACAGGGAGCCACACTTCTCTGACGGGAACCGTCTTTACTCCGGCAGAGAGCTCAGTTTTCCAGGAATAAGTATGGAGAAAAAGTGTGCCGTGATGGTTTAGCAGTTCAAAGCGGAAGCCCGTCTTAGAAACGGGAAAAACATGCTTCTCAATGAAGTCGAGTTATGGCACGAAGCAGGAGGAAGTTTAAGGAAATCTCTCTTAATATCCATTCACCAGACAAGACTAGCCAGTCCTAAAAAGGCAGCACGTTAAATCAAGGAAGATTCTTGCTTCCTTTTTGGGGCGGGAGGGGGGCGGGGGGACATGAGAAACATTGCCGCATTTTAAAACAAGCCTTGGGGCCCTAGATACGGAGAGTGTTGTTGGGTGTTGAGGCTGAGAGGTGTTGCTGAGGAGAACATAAAGCTGCGTATAGACTGGTATGGGTTCCAAGTCTACCGCTGGAAAAAAATTAGCCAATCATGAGTCCATTTGATTGGGAAAGAAGTAAATAACTCAAAAATGGGAAAGACATGGGATTAAATAGCGGTAGCGAGCAATTAAATCCAAGATGTTTATACCTATATTTTCATTGCGAATGCAACAAACTGAAAGCAACTGTCTAAAAAGCAGGAACTGTAGCCCGCGCACGCGCACACACGCACACAATGGGGAACAGCAGAGAGGTAAAATATGCTAAATGTATCATGATTGAGAAACAAGATCTAATAGATTATCCCGTTTTTGAGACTGTTATAGCAATACTGGTCCAATTATATATATAGTTATGAACTTAGAGATGACTTATTAAAACTTAGAGGGAATTTTAATTGGAAGACAATATAGCTTCCAAATCATTGAAGAGAAAACTAACCTCAAAAAAATTAATCAATGCAGCTAAGATGGAGTAACGGAGACCGTATTTACCATCGTAGGATAGACCCCAATGTGGATAAAATCTATGAAGCAATGCTTTTTAAGCCATGTGAAAACGATCATCCACTAGGACCTCGTCCTGCCGCCTCCATACCCAGGCTGCTAGGCCTCCTACTGCCACTACCAAGGATGTCCACCAGGTGGCGACATTGCCCCCCTCTGCTCCTGCTGCAGAGCCAGTCCTGAGCAGCCCTGCTCCAGGTTTTGGCAGGCCGCTCCCAGAAGCGCGCTCGTGGGCCTTGCTCCCTTTTAGCCACCAGCAAAGGGATCGAGGATGAGCACTGAGCCTCCTTACTCATCGAAGATCTAGGAACCTATCTGATTTCTGAGCAGTCCTTTACCCTCGTCTGCCGTCAGGTACTCTCCACCCGACTTGCAGAGTCCGCGGCTTGGGCAGCCTGCACGCTGGCCCCGGCCCGTCAGGATCTCTTCCCCCCACCCCCACCCCACCCCCACCCCCCGCACCCCCCCGGCCAAGAGGCCACGCGCGGTCGTGAGCAGGGCTCCAGGCCTCTGGAGCCGCGCCGCTTGGACTGCGTCCTGGCCCTGGGCTCGCGAGCTCCATGCCCTGGGCTGAGCCACTTAACATCTCTAAGCTAGTTTCCTCATCAGTACAATGAGGGCATAATCGGTATGGGAGGGGGGATCAGAATCTGGGGGGGACTACATTTCTGGTGATTGAAGATTATTTTCAGTTTGAATTATACAGTGAGGGACACCATACAATTTTTACTACTGCAGACTTCTGAAGGACAGCTTCTAGTATTCTTAAAACTAATGCATGCACGTACACACAAACACACGTGCACACACACTGACTCTGCTCCGCCTACATCCCCATGCACACACACACGGAGTCATGGACCACGCACACCCCCACAACATACACACAACCACACACGTCCTCAGGCGCGCGCACACACACGCAAAGTCACTGTCACGTGCCACACACGTCCAGGCTCAACTTTAGAATTCCCAGACTCAGGGGAGTCCTGCGAAGAAAGCGACAGTGCGGGGAGAGCCGATTCCCAGTCTCTGACCGCCAGCCTGACCCTTTTCTTCCCAATGCTGGGTCCATCCCATGCCCCAAGGGGCCTTGGATGTGCACAGGGGGACACTCAGACCTCACATCCGGGCTCTGTCCGTAACCTCCATGCCAACAGCTGCCCGTTGGCCTCTCTGTGAGTCCTGGGATGCTGAACTCCGGGGAGAGCCGGTGCAGAAACTACAAGCGGGACAGGGGCTGCTGGGGCAGGGCATTCGGGGTCCTGGGATTCCAGAGCACGGGGTGGAGCCAATGGGCGTGTCCCCTTGGCCCTGCTGACTCCACCCCGTAGAGGGCGTGGCCAGAGGGAGTGTCAGGGCCAGAGGGACCCTCTGTAGTTCAGGACCCAGGACAGCGCGGGGGTGTCGGGGGTGGGGGTTGGGGGGCCGCCCCTTGCCGTGGTCTAAGGGCAGAAGCCCTAAGGAAGGGCCGGAGGAGGCTGTAAGGTATCCTCACTGCCATCAATTAAAAAAACAAAAGCCCGCCGCAGGCGAGGGTGGGGAGGGTTTTGCTAGAACAAGGGAAAGACGCTCGCAGAGGTCTGGCCGCAGAGGGCTGGGGGGCTTGCCAGGCTGATGAGGAACCGAGAGGCCGTCGGCCTCTAAACTCCACACGAATTCCTCCGGGTGACCCTGAGATGCAGGGAGACACGGAAAGCACGGTAAACACAGGCCGGAAGCTCAGCAGCCTGTTGCTTGCTTCACCGTCCGTCTGGCGTCCCCTCTGCTAGCAAGCAGCCTTTACCGCATCACCCACGGCTGACCCGGCTCAGGATTCCAGCTGATTTTCCACGGGTGGCATCACTTGCTGGTGACACGAAGCAGGCACGTTAGCCACCTCCCAAACCCTGAGGCTCCTCCTGGGAGGAGCCTGCGGGCCCCCAGTCCAGCCTCTGCGCCACGATGCTCCTTAGTGCCGCTCCCGGTTCGCTGCCCCGGCCTCTAGCTCTGGCCGGAACCTCGCTGGATTGGCGATAAATGGCACCCATGCACCACGTGTAAGCTTGGGGTCCAGATGTGACCATGGCTCGTCTCTTCTTCCCATCGATTGGGGGATTGTTCGGGCTTCATGTCATCGTGTTGGCAGGAAGGCCAGCACCGCCCCCCTGAGACCTCCCTGAAGACACATAGAAACATAGGACACAATGCAGCCCATCTCTTTGTTTTAAAACACCTTTACAGGGCTACGAGTTCTGTTCCGTCAATTAGACACATCTCACGTGTAGTATTTGATCAATTTTCATACATGTCTACACCCAGAAAGCCATCGCCACAATCAAGAGAGCTAACATGTCCACCACTCCCCAAGACGGGCAATTTTCCGATGCCCATATTTACCCCTTCCCACCGCCGTCCCTCCCTGGTAACCATAAGTTTGTTTCTCTATGTCTGTGGCTCTATTTGTCTTTTGCAGTTAAGATCATTTCTGTCTTTTTTTCTTAGATTTCACATGGAAGTTGTGTCATGCGGCATTTTTCTCTCTTCTGGCTTACTTCACTCAGAATGACTATCTCTGTGTCCAACCATGTTGCCGCAAATGGCATGGTTCCATCCTTTTTCGCGGCTGTGTAGTATTCCGTGGCATAAAAAGACAACGACTTCTTTATCCAGTCACCAGTCGTTAGATGTTGGGGTTAGTTCCACGTCCTGGCTAATACAAACAGGGCTGCTGTGAGCATTGAGGTGCATGGGACTTTTTGAGTTAGAGTTTTCTCTTGACATATCCCCAGGCGTGGGAAGGCTGGATCATCAGGTAAGTCCATTTGTAGGTTTTTAAGGAACCTCCATCCCGTCTTCTCTAGTGACAATGCAGCCCGTCTTCCTGAAGCAGAGCCATGCTCACAAAGTAACGGATATTCCTAGAGGTCAGACATGACGTGCATTCAGCTTGGCCTGTTCCAGAAGAAGAGGGCAGTCTGGCAGGGCTGGAGGAGAGTGACCAGGGGAGTGTGGGACAGGCAGGATTCACACCACGTGGGGACATGACAGGCTGGGATAAGGAGCCTGGGCTTCCAGTCATGCCTTGGTAAGCATGGGGCACTGGTTCCAGGACTCCCCACAGATGCCAAAATCCATGGATGCTGATGCCTCTTATACAAAATGACATAGGACTTTATTTTTTACATACAAACATACTTTTCTTCCACGTTGTTGTCGTTTTTACAATGTTGTGTCGAATTCCAGTCTAGAGCACAATTTTCCACTTATGCATAAACATACCCATACAGTCATTGTCACATTCTCTTTCGCTGTGTCCTCCTGTGTACTTTAAATCATCTCTAGGTGACGCGCGGCATGCAAGGCAACGTGAATGCTATGTAAGCGGTTGCCGGTGTGTGGCAAGTTCAATTGTCGCTTTTCGAAACTTTCCGTTTTTTCCCGAATATTTTCAACCCACAGTTAGTTGAATCGGCTGGATCGGGAGCCCCTAGATACAGAGAACCCCCAAGCCCTTCCCACCTCGGAAATTTCCACTGGAAGCGCTGAAGGGGCCCAAAGAGAGGAGAAGAGCGCCCTCTAGCGGCTGCAAACGCTGAGGCATTCCTTCAGCCTATGCAGCGCGGGAGAGAAGGTTTCGGGCCGACTAGCGCAAAAGGAGGGCCCGCCTGGACAGGAAGGAGGAAGGACGACAGCGGAAGCCAGCTCGCACCCTTCCTGGAGCTAGCTGGTTGCAGTGAGGGACGCCGAGGAACTGGGGACACGTCGCGTGGGGAGGGGGGGGGCAATTCTGGCGGCCAGGAGCAGGGTTCACACAGCTGGCACCCAGTTTGCACGATCAAAATGACAAGGAGAGGGGGTGGGGGGAAGGGGCTGCCTCAGCACCGGGATCCTGACAAGGGCCATAGCGCCGCGACCTCAGCTAATGCGGCTCCCCTGCTAAGCCAGAAAAAGGAAACTGTGAGGCAAGATACTGCAGATTCCACCGCAGCCACACGGATGACTAGATCTCTAACCTGACAAAATGGAACCCTCGGAAACAGGAATCTTCCCTTTCTTCTACACTTTGACCTTGGGACAGGGAGCCACACTTCTCTGACGGGAACCGTCTTTACTCCGGCAGAGAGCTCAGTTTTCCAGGAATAAGTATGGAGAAAAAGTGTGCCGTGATGGTTTAGCAGTTCAAAGCGGAAGCCCGTCTTAGAAACGGGAAAAACATGCTTCTCAATGAAGTCGAGTTATGGCACGAAGCAGGAGGAAGTTTAAGGAAATCTCTCTTAATATCCATTCACCAGACAAGACTAGCCAGTCCTAAAAAGGCAGCACGTTAAATCAAGGAAGATTCTTGCTTCCTTTTTGGGGCGGGAGGGGGGCGGGGGGACATGAGAAACAATGCCGCATTTTAAAACAAGCCTTGGGGCCCTAGATACGGAGAGTGTTGTTGGGTGTTGAGGCTGAGAGGTGTTGCTGAGGAGAACATAAAGCTGCGTATAGACTGGTATGGGTTCCAAGTCTACCGCTGGAAAAAAATTAGCCAATCATGAGTCCATTTGATTGGGAAAGAAGTAAATAACTCAAAAATGGGAAAGACATGGGATTAAATAGCGGTAGCGAGCAATTAAATCCAAGATGTTTATACCTATATTTTCATTGCGAATGCAACAAACTGAAAGCAACTGTCTAAAAAGCAGGAACTGTAGCCCGCGCACGCGCACACACGCACACAATGGGGAACAGCAGAGAGGTAAAATATGCTAAATGTATCATGATTGAGAAACAAGATCTAATAGATTATCCCGTTTTTGAGACTGTTATAGCAATACTGGTCCAATTATATATATAGTTATGAACTTAGAGATGACTTATTAAAACTTAGAGGGAATTTTAATTGGAAGACAATATAGCTTCCAAATCATTGAAGAGAAAACTAACCTCAAAAAAATTAATCAATGCAGCTAAGATGGAGTAACGGAGACCGTATTTACCATCGTAGGATAGACCCCAATGTGGATAAAATCTATGAAGCAATGCTTTTTAAGCCATGTGAAAACGAGCATCCACTAGGACCTCGTCCTGCCGCCTCCATACCCAGGCTGCTAGGCCTCCTACTGCCACTACCAAGGATGTCCACCAGGTGGCGACAGTGCCCCCCTCTGCTCCTGCTGCAGAGCCAGTCCTGAGCAGCCCTGCTCCAGGTTTTGGCAGGCCGCTCCCAGAAGCGCGCTCGTGGGCCTTGCTCCCTTTTAGCCACCAGCAAAGGGATCGAGGATGAGCACTGAGCCTCCTTACTCATCGAAGATCTAGGAACCTATCTGATTTCTGAGCAGTCCTTTACCCTCGTCTGCCGTCAGGTACTCTCCACCCGACTTGCAGAGTCCGCGGCTTGGGCAGCCTGCACGCTGGCCCCGGCCCGTCAGGATCTCTTCCCCCCACCCCCACCCCACCCCCACCCCCCGCACCCCCCCGGCCAAGAGGCCACGCGCGGTCGTGAGCAGGGCTCCAGGCCTCTGGAGCCGCGCCGCTTGGACTGCGTCCTGGCCCTGGGCTCGCGAGCTCCATGCCCTGGGCTGAGCCACTTAACATCTCTAAGCTAGTTTCCTCATCAGTACAATGAGGGCATAATCGGTATGGGAGGGGGGATCAGAATCTGGGGGGGACTACATTTCTGGTGATTGAAGATTATTTTCAGTTTGAATTATACAGTGAGGGACACCATACAATTTTTACTACTGCAGACTTCTGAAGGACAGCTTCTAGTATTCTTAAAACTAATGCATGCACGTACACACAAACACACGTGCACACACACTGACTCTGCTCCGCCTACATCCCCACGCACACACACACGGAGTCATGGACCACGCACACCCCCACAACATACACACAACCACACACGTCCTCAGGCGCGCGCACACACACGCAAAGTCACTGCCACGTGCCACACACGTCCAGGCTCAACTTTAGAATTCCCAGACTCAGGGGAGTCCTGCGAAGAAAGCGACAGTGCGGGGAGAGCCGATTCCCAGTCTCTGACCGCCAGCCTGACCCTTTTCTGCCCAATGCTGGGTCCATCCCATGCCCCAAGGGGCCTTGGATGTGCACAGGGGGACACTCAGACCTCACATCCGGGCTCTGTCCGTAACCTCCATGCCAACAGCTGCCCGTTGGCCTCTCTGTGAGTCCTGGGATGCTGAACTCCGGGGAGAGCCGGTGCAGAAACTACAAGCGGGACAGGGGCTGCTGGGGCAGGGCATTCGGGGTCCTGGGATTCCAGAGCACGGGGTGGAGCCAATGGGCGTGTCCCCTTGGCCCTGCTGACTCCACCCCGTAGAGGGCGTGGCCAGAGGGAGTGTCAGGGCCAGAGGGACCCTCTGTAGTTCAGGACCCAGGACAGCACGGGGGTGTCGGGGGTGGGGGTTGGGGGGCCGCCCCTTGCCGTGGTCTAAGGGCAGAAGCCCTAAGGAAGGGCCGGAGGAGGCTGTAAGGTATCCTCACTGCCATCAATTAAAAAAACAAAAGCCCGCCGCAGGCGAGGGTGGGGAGGGTTTTGCTAGAACAAGGGAAAGACGCTCGCAGAGGTCTGGCCGCAGAGGGCTGGGGGGCTTGCCAGGCTGATGAGGAACCGAGAGGCCGTCGGCCTCTAAACTCCACACGAATTCCTCCGGGTGACCCTGAGATGCAGGGAGACACGGAAAGCACGGTAAACACAGGCCGGAAGCTCAGCAGCCTGTTGCTTGCTTCACCGTCCGTCTGGCGTCCCCTCTGCTAGCAAGCAGCCTTTACCGCATCACCCACGGCTGACCCGGCTCAGGATTCCAGCTGATTTTCCACGGGTGGCATCACTTGCTGGTGACACGAAGCAGGCACGTTAGCCACCTCCCAAACCCTGAGGCTCCTCCTGGGAGGAGCCTGCGGGCCCCCAGTCCAGCCTCTGCGCCACGATGCTCCTTAGTGCCGCTCCCGGTTCGCTGCCCCGGCCTCTAGCTCTGGCCGGAACCTCGCTGGATTGGCGATAAATGGCACCCATGCACCACGTGTAAGCTTGGGGTCCAGATGTGACCATGGCTCGTCTCTTCTTCCCATCGATTGGGGGATTGTTCGGGCTTCATGTCATCGTGTTGGCAGGAAGGCCAGCACCGCCCCCCTGAGACCTCCCTGAAGACACATAGAAACATAGGACACAATGCAGCCCATCTCTTTGTTTTAAAACACCTTTACAGGGCTACGAGTTCTGTTCCGTCAATTAGACACATCTCACGTGTAGTATTTGATCAATTTTCATACATGTCTACACCCAGAAAGCCATCGCCACAATCAAGAGAGCTAACATGTCCACCACTCCCCAAGACGGGCAATTTTCCGATGCCCATATTTACCCCTTCCCACCGCCGTCCCTCCCTGGTAACCATAAGTTTGTTTCTCTATGTCTGTGGCTCTATTTGTCTTTTGCAGTTAAGATCATTTCTGTCTTTTTTTCTTAGATTTCACATGGAAGTTGTGTCATGCGGCATTTTTCTCTCTTCTGGCTTACTTCACTCAGAATGACTATCTCTGTGTCCAACCATGTTGCCGCAAATGGCATGGTTCCATCCTTTTTCGCGGCTGTGTAGTATTCCGCGGCATAAAAAGACAACGACTTCTTTATCCAGTCACCAGTCGTTAGATGTTGGGGTTAGTTCCACGTCCTGGCTAATACAAACAGGGCTGCTGTGAGCATTGAGGTGCATGGGACTTTTTGAGTTAGAGTTTTCTCTTGACATATCCCCAGGCGTGGGAAGGCTGGATCATCAGGTAAGTCCATTTGTAGGTTTTTAAGGAACCTCCATCCCGTCTTCTCTAGTGACAATGCAGCCCGTCTTCCTGAAGCAGAGCCATGCTCACAAAGTAACGGATATTCCTAGAGGTCAGACATGACGTGCATTCAGCTTGGCCTGTTCCAGAAGAAGAGGGCAGTCTGGCAGGGCTGGAGGAGAGTGACCAGGGGAGTGTGGGACAGGCAGGATTCACACCACGTGGGGACATGACAGGCTGGGATAAGGAGCCTGGGCTTCCAGTCATGCCTTGGTAAGCATGGGGCACTGGTTCCAGGACTCCCCACAGATGCCAAAATCCATGGATGCTGATGCCTCTTATACAAAATGACATAGGACTTTATTTTTTACATACAAACATACTTTTCTTCCACGTTGTTGTCGTTTTTACAATGTTGTGTCGAATTCCAGTCTAGAGCACAATTTTCCACTTATGCATAAACATACCCATACAGTCATTGTCACATTCTCTTTCGCTGTGTCCTCCTGTGTACTTTAAATCATCTCTAGGTGACGCGCGGCATGCAAGGCAACGTGAATGCTATGTAAGCGGTTGCCGGTGTGTGGCAAGTTCAATTGTCGCTTTTCGAAACTTTCCGTTTTTTCCCGAATATTTTCAACCCACAGTTAGTTGAATCGGCTGGATCGGGAGCCCCTAGATACAGAGAACCCCCAAGCCCTTCCCACCTCGGAAATTTCCACTGGAAGCACTGAAGGGGCCCAAAGAGAGGAGAAGAGCGCCCTCTAGCGGCTGCAAACGCTGAGGCATTCCTTCAGCCTATGCAGCGCGGGAGAGAAGGTTTCGGGCCGACTAGCGCAAAAGGAGGGCCCGCCTGGACAGGAAGGAGGAAGGACGACAGCGGAAGCCAGCTCGCACCCTTCCTGGAGCTAGCTGGTTGCAGTGAGGGACGCCGAGGAACTGGGGACACGTCGCGTGGGGAGGGGGGGGGGCAATCCTGGCGGCCAGGAGCAGGGTTCACACAGCTGGCACCCAGTTTGCACGATCAAAATGACAAGGAGAGGGGGTGGGGGGAAGGGGCTGCCTCAGCACCGGGATCCTGACAAGGGCCATAGCGCCGCGACCTCAGCTAATGCGGCTCCCCTGCTAAGCCAGAAAAAGGAAACTGTGAGGCAAGATACTGCAGATTCCACCGCAGCCACACGGATGACGAGATCTCTAACCTGACAAAATGGAACCCTCGGAAACAGGAATCTTCCCTTTCTTCTACATTTTGACCTTGGGACAGGGAGCCACACTTCTCTGACGGGAACCGTCTTTACTCCGGCAGAGAGCTCAGTTTTCCAGGAATAAGTATGGAGAAAAAGTGTGCCGTGATGGTTTAGCAGTTCAAAGCGGAAGCCCGTCTTAGAAACGGGAAAAACATGCTTCTCAATGAAGTCGAGTTATGGCACGAAGCAGGAGGAAGTTTAAGGAAATCTCTCTTAATATCCATTCACCAGACAAGACTAGCCAGTCCTAAAAAGGCAGCACGTTAAATCAAGGAAGATTCTTGCTTCCTTTTTGGGGCGGGAGGGGGGCGGGGGGACATGAGAAACATTGCCGCATTTTAAAACAAGCCTTGGGGCCCTAGATACGGAGAGTGTTGTTGGGTGTTGAGGCTGAGAGGTGTTGCTGAGGAGAACATAAAGCTGCGTATAGACTGGTATGGGTTCCAAGTCTACCGCTGGAAAAAAATTAGCCAATCATGAGTCCATTTGATTGGGAAAGAAGTAAATAACTCAAAAATGGGAAAGACATGGGATTAAATAGCGGTAGCGAGCAATTAAATCCAAGATGTTTATACCTATATTTTCATTGCGAATGCAACAAACTGAAAGCAACTGTCTAAAAAGCAGGAACTGTAGCCCGCGCACGCGCACACACGCACACAATGGGGAACAGCAGAGAGGTAAAATATGCTAAATGTATCATGATTGAGAAACAAGATCTAATAGATTATCCCGTTTTTGAGACTGTTATAGCAATACTGGTCCAATTATATATATAGTTATGAACTTAGAGATGACTTATTAAAACTTAGAGGGAATTTTAATTGGAAGACAATATAGCTTCCAAATCATTGAAGAGAAAACTAACCTCAAAAAAATTAATCAATGCAGCTAAGATGGAGTAACGGAGACCGTATTTACCATCGTAGGATAGACCCCAATGTGGATAAAATCTATGAAGCAATGCTTTTTAAGCCATGTGAAAACGAGCATCCACTAGGACCTCGTCCTGCCGCCTCCATACCCAGGCTGCTAGGCCTCCTACTGCCACTACCAAGGATGTCCACCAGGTGGCGACATTGCCCCCCTCTGCTCCTGCTGCAGAGCCAGTCCTGAGCAGCCCTGCTCCAGGTTTTGGCAGGCCGCTCCCAGAAGCGCGCTCGTGGGCCTTGCTCCCTTTTAGCCACCAGCAAAGGGATCGAGGATGAGCACTGAGCCTCCTTACTCATCGAAGATCTAGGAACCTATCTGATTTCTGAGCAGTCCTTTACCCTCGTCTGCCGTCAGGTACTCTCCACCCGACTTGCAGAGTCCGCGGCTTGGGCAGCCTGCACGCTGGCCCCGGCCCGTCAGGATCTCTTCCCCCCACCCCCACCCCACCCCCACCCCCCGCACCCCCCCGGCCAAGAGGCCACGCGCGGTCGTGAGCAGGGCTCCAGGCCTCTGGAGCCGCGCCGCTTGGACTGCGTCCTGGCCCTGGGCTCGCGAGCTCCATGCCCTGGGCTGAGCCACTTAACATCTCTAAGCTAGTTTCCTCATCAGTACAATGAGGGCATAATCGGTATGGGAGGGGGGATCAGAATCTGGGGGGGACTACATTTCTGGTGATTGAAGATTATTTTCAGTTTGAATTATACAGTGAGGGACACCATACAATTTTTACTACTGCAGACTTCTGAAGGACAGCTTCTAGTATTCTTAAAACTAATGCATGCACGTACACACAAACACACGTGCACACACACTGACTCTGCTCCGCCTACATCCCCATGCACACACACACGGAGTCATGGACCACGCACACCCCCACAACATACACACAACCACACACGTCCTCAGGCGCGCGCACACACACGCAAAGTCACTGTCACGTGCCACACACGTCCAGGCTCAACTTTAGAATTCCCAGACTCAGGGGAGTCCTGCGAAGAAAGCAACAGTGCGGGGAGAGCCGATTCCCAGTCTCTGACCGCCAGCCTGACCCTTTTCTTCCCAATGCTGGGTCCATCCCATGCCCCAAGGGGCCTTGGATGTGCACAGGGGGACACTCAGACCTCACATCCGGGCTCTGTCCGTAACCTCCATGCCAACAGCTGCCCGTTGGCCTCTCTGTGAGTCCTGGGATGCTGAACTCCGGGGAGAGCCGGTGCAGAAACTACAAGCGGGACAGGGGCTGCTGGGGCAGGGCATTCGGGGTCCTGGGATTCCAGAGCACGGGGTGGAGCCAATGGGCGTGTCCCCTTGGCCCTGCTGACTCCACCCCGTAGAGGGCGTGGCCAGAGGGAGTGTCAGGGCCAGAGGGACCCTCTGTAGTTCAGGACCCAGGACAGCGCGGGGGTGTCGGGGGTGGGGGTTGGGGGGCCGCCCCTTGCCGTGGTCTAAGGGCAGAAGCCCTAAGGAAGGGCCGGAGGAGGCTGTAAGGTATCCTCACTGCCATCCATTAAAAAAACAAAAGCCCGCCGCAGGCGAGGGTGGGGAGGGTTTTGCTAGAACAAGGGAAAGACGCTCGCAGAGGTCTGGCCGCAGAGGGCTGGGGGGCTTGCCAGGCTGATGAGGAACCGAGAGGCCGTCGGCCTCTAAACTCCACACGAATTCCTCCGGGTGACCCTGAGATGCAGGGAGACACGGAAAGCACGGTAAACACAGGCCGGAAGCTCAGCAGCCTGTTGCTTGCTTCACCGTCCGTCTGGCGTCCCCTCTGCTAGCAAGCAGCCTTTACCGCATCACCCACGGCTGACCCGGCTCAGGATTCCAGCTGATTTTCCACGGGTGGCATCACTTGCTGGTGACACGAAGCAGGCACGTTAGCCACCTCCCAAACCCTGAGGCTCCTCCTGGGAGGAGCCTGCGGGCCCCCAGTCCAGCCTCTGCGCCACGATGCTCCTTAGTGCCGCTCCCGGTTCGCTGCCCCGGCCTCTAGCTCTGGCCGGAACCTCGCTGGATTGGCGATAAATGGCACCCATGCACCACGTGTAAGCTTGGGGTCCAGATGTGACCATGGCTCGTCTCTTCTTCCCATCGATTGGGGGATTGTTCGGGCTTCATGTCATCGTGTTGGCAGGAAGGCCAGCACCGCCCCCCTGAGACCTCCCTGAAGACACATAGAAACATAGGACACAATGCAGCCCATCTCTCTGTTTTAAAACACCTTTACAGGGCTACGAGTTCTGTTCCGTCAATTAGACACATCTCACGTGTAGTATTTGATCAATTTTCATACATGTCTACACCCAGAAAGCCATCGCCACAATCAAGAGAGCTAACATGTCCACCACTCCCCAAGACGGGCAATTTTCCGATGCCCATATTTACCCCTTCCCACCGCCGTCCCTCCCTGGTAACCATAAGTTTGTTTCTCTATGTCTGTGGCTCTATTTGTCTTTTGCAGTTAAGATCATTTCTGTCTTTTTTTCTTAGATTTCACATGGAAGTTGTGTCATGCGGCATTTTTCTCTCTTCTGGCTTACTTCACTCAGAATGACTATCTCTGTGTCCAACCATGTTGCCGCAAATGGCATGGTTCCATCCTTTTTCGCGGCTGTGTAGTATTCCGTGGCATAAAAAGACAACGACTTCTTTATCCAGTCACCAGTCGTTAGATGTTGGGGTTAGTTCCACGTCCTGGCTAATACAAACAGGGCTGCTGTGAGCATTGAGGTGCATGGGACTTTTTGAGTTAGAGTTTTCTCTTGACATATCCCCAGGCGTGGGAAGGCTGGATCATCAGGTAAGTCCATTTGTAGGTTTTTAAGGAACCTCCATCCCGTCTTCTCTAGTGACAATGCAGCCCGTCTTCCTGAAGCAGAGCCATGCTCACAAAGTAACGGATATTCCTAGAGGTCAGACATGACGTGCATTCAGCTTGGCCTGTTCCAGAAGAAGAGGGCAGTCTGGCAGGGCTGGAGGAGAGTGACCAGGGGAGTGTGGGACAGGCAGGATTCACACCACGTGGGGACATGACAGGCTGGGATAAGGAGCCTGGGCTTCCAGTCATGCCTTGGTAAGCATGGGGCACTGGTTCCAGGACTCCCCACAGATGCCAAAATCCATGGATGCTGATGCCTCTTATACAAAATGACATAGGACTTTATTTTTTACATACAAACATACTTTTCTTCCACGTTGTTGTCGTTTTTACAATGTTGTGTCGAATTCCAGTCTAGAGCACAATTTTCCACTTATGCATAAACATACCCATACAGTCATTGTCACATTCTCTTTCGCTGTGTCCTCCTGTGTACTTTAAATCATCTCTAGGTGACGCGCGGCATGCAAGGCAACGTGAATGCTATGTAAGCGGTTGCCGGTGTGTGGCAAGTTCAATTGTCGCTTTTCGAAACTTTCCGTTTTTTCCCGAATATTTTCAACCCACAGTTAGTTGAATCGGCTGGATCGGGAGCCCCTAGATACAGAGAACCCCCAAGCCCTTCCCACCTCGGAAATTTCCACTGGAAGCGCTGAAGGGGCCCAAAGAGAGGAGAAGAGCGCCCTCTAGCGGCTGCAAACGCTGAGGCATTCCTTCAGCCTATGCAGCGCGGGAGAGAAGGTTTCGGGCCGACTAGCGCAAAAGGAGGGCCCGCCTGGACAGGAAGGAGGAAGGACGACAGCGGAAGCCAGCTCGCACCCTTCCTGGAGCTAGCTGGTTGCAGTGAGGGACGCCGAGGAACTGGGGACACGTCGCGTGGGGAGGGGGGGGGGGCAATCCTGGCGGCCAGGAGCAGGGTTCACACAGCTGGCACCCAGTTTGCACGATCAAAATGACAAGGAGAGGGGGTGGGGGGAAGGGGCTGCCTCAGCACCGGGATCCTGACAAGGGCCATAGCGCCGCGACCTCAGCTAATGCGGCTCCCCTGCTAAGCCAGAAAAAGGAAACTGTGAGGCAAGATACTGCAGATTCCACCGCAGCCACACGGATGACTAGATCTCTAACCTGACAAAATGGAACCCTCGGAAACAGGAATCTTCCCTTTCTTCTACACTTTGACCTTGGGACAGGGAGCCACACTTCTCTGACGGGAACCGTCTTTACTCCGGCAGAGAGCTCAGTTTTCCAGGAATAAGTATGGAGAAAAAGTGTGCCGTGATGGTTTAGCAGTTCAAAGCGGAAGCCCGTCTTAGAAACGGGAAAAACATGCTTCTCAATGAAGTCGAGTTATGGCACGAAGCAGGAGGAAGTTTAAGGAAATCTCTCTTAATATCCATTCACCAGACAAGACTAGCCAGTCCTAAAAAGGCAGCACGTTAAATCAAGGAAGATTCTTGCTTCCTTTTTGGGGCGGGAGGGGGGCGGGGGGACATGAGAAACAATGCCGCATTTTAAAACAAGCCTTGGGGCCCTAGATACGGAGAGTGTTGTTGGGTGTTGAGGCTGAGAGGTGTTGCTGAGGAGAACATAAAGCTGCGTATAGACTGGTATGGGTTCCAAGTCTACCGCTGGAAAAAAATTAGCCAATCATGAGTCCATTTGATTGGGAAAGAAGTAAATAACTCAAAAATGGGAAAGACATGGGATTAAATAGCGGTAGCGAGCAATTAAATCCAAGATGTTTATACCTATATTTTCATTGCGAATGCAACAAACTGAAAGCAACTGTCTAAAAAGCAGGAACTGTAGCCCGCGCACGCGCACACACGCACACAATGGGGAACAGCAGAGAGGTAAAATATGCTAAATGTATCATGATTGAGAAACAAGATCTAATAGATTATCCCGTTTTTGAGACTGTTATAGCAATACTGGTCCAATTATATATATAGTTATGAACTTAGAGATGACTTATTAAAACTTAGAGGGAATTTTAATTGGAAGACAATATAGCTTCCAAATCATTGAAGAGAAAACTAACCTCAAAAAAATTAATCAATGCAGCTAAGATGGAGTAACGGAGACCGTATTTACCATCGTAGGATAGACCCCAATGTGGATAAAATCTATGAAGCAATGCTTTTTAAGCCATGTGAAAACGAGCATCCACTAGGACCTCGTCCTGCCGCCTCCATACCCAGGCTGCTAGGCCTCCTACTGCCACTACCAAGGATGTCCACCAGGTGGCGACATTGCCCCCCTCTGCTCCTGCTGCAGAGCCAGTCCTGAGCAGCCCTGCTCCAGGTTTTGGCAGGCCGCTCCCAGAAGCGCGCTCGTGGGCCTTGCTCCCTTTTAGCCACCAGCAAAGGGATCGAGGATGAGCACTGAGCCTCCTTACTCATCGAAGATCTAGGAACCTATCTGATTTCTGAGCAGTCCTTTACCCTCGTCTGCCGTCAGGTACTCTCCACCCGACTTGCAGAGTCCGCGGCTTGGGCAGCCTGCACGCTGGCCCCGGCCCGTCAGGATCTCTTCCCCCCACCCCCACCCCACCCCCACCCCCCGCACCCCCCCGGCCAAGAGGCCACGCGCGGTCGTGAGCAGGGCTCCAGGCCTCTGGAGCCGCGCCGCTTGGACTGCGTCCTGGCCCTGGGCTCGCGAGCTCCATGCCCTGGGCTGAGCCACTTAACATCTCTAAGCTAGTTTCCTCATCAGTACAATGAGGGCATAATCGGTATGGGAGGGGGGATCAGAATCTGGGGGGGACTACATTTCTGGTGATTGAAGATTATTTTCAGTTTGAATTATACAGTGAGGGACACCATACAATTTTTACTACTGCAGACTTCTGAAGGACAGCTTCTAGTTTTCTTAAAACTAATGCATGCACGTACACACAAACACACGTGCACACACACTGACTCTGCTCCGCCTACATCCCCACGCACACACACACGGAGTCATGGACCACGCACACCCCCACAACATACACACAACCACACACGTCCTCAGGCGCGCGCACACACACGCAAAGTCACTGTCACGTGCCACACACGTCCAGGCTCAACTTTAGAATTCCCAGACTCAGGGGAGTCCTGCGAAGAAAGCGACAGTGCGGGGAGAGCCGATTCCCAGTCTCTGACCGCCAGCCTGACCCTTTTCTGCCCAATGCTGGGTCCATCCCATGCCCCAAGGGGCCTTGGATGTGCACAGGGGGACACTCAGACCTCACATCCGGGCTCTGTCCGTAACCTCCATGCCAACAGCTGCCCGTTGGCCTCTCTGTGAGTCCTGGGATGCTGAACTCCGGGGAGAGCCGGTGCAGAAACTACAAGCGGGACAGGGGCTGCTGGGGCAGGGCAGTCGGGGTCCTGGGATTCCAGAGCACGGGGTGGAGCCAATGGGCGTGTCCCCTTGGCCCTGCTGACTCCACCCCGTAGAGGGCGTGGCCAGAGGGAGTGTCAGGGCCAGAGGGACCCTCTGTAGTTCAGGACCCAGGACAGCGCGGGGGTGTCGGGGGTGGGGGTTGGGGGGCCGCCCCTTGCCGTGGTCTAAGGGCAGAAGCCCTAAGGAAGGGCCGGAGGAGGCTGTAAGGTATCCTCACTGCCATCAATTAAAAAAACAAAAGCCCGCCGCAGGCGAGGGTGGGGAGGGTTTTGCTAGAACAAGGGAAAGACGCTCGCAGAGGTCTGGCCGCAGAGGGCTGGGGGGCTTGCCAGGCTGATGAGGAACCGAGAGGCCGTCGGCCTCTAAACTCCACATGAATTCCTCCGGGTGACCCTGAGATGCAGGGAGACACGGAAAGCACGGTAAACACAGGCCGGAAGCTCAGCAGCCTGTTGCTTGCTTCACCGTCCGTCTGGCGTCCCCTCTGCTAGCAAGCAGCCTTTACCGCATCACCCACGGCTGACCCGGCTCAGGATTCCAGCTGATTTTCCACGGGTGGCATCACTTGCTGGTGACACGAAGCAGGCACGTTAGCCACCTCCCAAACCCTGAGGCTCCTCCTGGGAGGAGCCTGCGGGCCCCCAGTCCAGCCTCTGCGCCACGATGCTCCTTAGTGCCGCTCCCGGTTCGCTGCCCCGGCCTCTAGCTCTGGCCGGAACCTCGCTGGATTGGCGATAAATGGCACCCATGCACCACGTGTAAGCTTGGGGTCCAGATGTGACCATGGCTCGTCTCTTCTTCCCATCGATTGGGGGATTGTTCGGGCTTCATGTCATCGTGTTGGCAGGAAGGCCAGCACCGCCCCCCTGAGACCTCCCTGAAGACACATAGAAACATAGGACACAATGCAGCCCATCTCTTTGTTTTAAAACACCTTTACAGGGCTACGAGTTCTGTTCCGTCAATTAGACACATCTCACGTGTAGTATTTGATCAATTTTCATACATGTCTACACCCAGAAAGCCATCGCCACAATCAAGAGAGCTAACATGTCCACCACTCCCCAAGACGGGCAATTTTCCGATGCCCATATTTACCCCTTCCCACCGCCGTCCCTCCCTGGTAACCATAAGTTTGTTTCTCTATGTCTGTGGCTCTATTTGTCTTTTGCAGTTAAGATCATTTCTGTCTTTTTTTCTTAGATTTCACATGGAAGTTGTGTCATGCGGCATTTTTCTCTCTTCTGGCTTACTTCACTCAGAATGACTATCTCTGTGTCCAACCATGTTGCCGCAAATGGCATGGTTCCATCCTTTTTCGCGGCTGTGTAGTATTCCGTGGCATAAAAAGACAACGACTTCTTTATCCAGTCACCAGTCGTTAGATGTTGGGGTTAGTTCCACGTCCTGGCTAATACAAACAGGGCTGCTGTGAGCATTGAGGTGCATGGGACTTTTTGAGTTAGAGTTTTCTCTTGACATATCCCCAGGCGTGGGAAGGCTGGATCATCAGGTAAGTCCATTTGTAGGTTTTTAAGGAACCTCCATCCCGTCTTCTCTAGTGACAATGCAGCCCGTCTTCCTGAAGCAGAGCCATGCTCACAAAGTAACGGATATTCCTAGAGGTCAGACATGACGTGCATTCAGCTTGGCCTGTTCCAGAAGAAGAGGGCAGTCTGGCAGGGCTGGAGGAGAGTGACCAGGGGAGTGTGGGACAGGCAGGATTCACACCACGTGGGGACATGACAGGCTGGGATAAGGAGCCTGGGCTTCCAGTCATGCCTTGGTAAGCATGGGGCACTGGTTCCAGGACTCCCCACAGATGCCAAAATCCATGGATGCTGATGCCTCTTATACAAAATGACATAGGACTTTATTTTTTACATACAAACATACTTTTCTTCCACGTTGTTGTCGTTTTTACAATGTTGTGTCGAATTCCAGTCTAGAGCACAATTTTCCACTTATGCATAAACATACCCATACAGTCATTGTCACATTCTCTTTCGCTGTGTCCTCCTGTGTACTTTAAATCATCTCTAGGTGACGCGCGGCATGCAAGGCAACGTGAATGCTATGTAAGCGGTTGCCGGTGTGTGGCAAGTTCAATTGTCGCTTTTCGAAACTTTCCGTTTTTTCCCGAATATTTTCAACCCACAGTTAGTTGAATCGGCTGGATCGGGAGCCCCTAGATACAGAGAACCCCCAAGCCCTTCCCACCTCGGAAATTTCCACTGGAAGCGCTGAAGGGGCCCAAAGAGAGGAGAAGAGCGCCCTCTAGCGGCTGCAAACGCTGAGGCATTCCTTCAGCCTATGCAGCGCGGGAGAGAAGGTTTCGGGCCGACTAGCGCAAAAGGAGGGCCCGCCTGGACAGGAAGGAGGAAGGACGACAGCGGAAGCCAGCTCGCACCCTTCCTGGAGCTAGCTGGTTGCAGTGAGGGACGCCGAGGAACTGGGGACACGTCGCGTGGGGGGGGGGGGGGCAATCCTGGCGGCCAGGAGCAGGGTTCACACAGCTGGCACCCAGTTTGCACGATCAAAATGACAAGGAGAGGGGGTGGGGGGAAGGGGCTGCCTCAGCACCGGGATCCTGACAAGGGCCATAGCGCCGCGACCTCAGCTAATGCGGCTCCCCTGCTAAGCCAGAAAAAGGAAACTGTGAGGCAAGATACTGCAGATTCCACCGCAGCCACACGGATGACTAGATCTCTAACCTGACAAAATGGAACCCTCGGAAACAGGAATCTTCCCTTTCTTCTACACTTTGACCTTGGGACAGGGAGCCACACTTCTCTGACGGGAACCGTCTTTACTCCGGCAGAGAGCTCAGTTTTCCAGGAATAAGTATGGAGAAAAAGTGTGCCGTGATGGTTTAGCAGTTCAAAGCGGAAGCCCGTCTTAGAAACGGGAAAAACATGCTTCTCAATGAAGTCGAGTTATGGCACGAAGCAGGAGGAAGTTTAAGGAAATCTCTCTTAATATCCATTCACCAGACAAGACTAGCCAGTCCTAAAAAGGCAGCACGTTAAATCAAGGAAGATTCTTGCTTCCTTTTTGGGGCGGGAGGGGGGCGGGGGGACATGAGAAACAATGCCGCATTTTAAAACAAGCCTTGGGGCCCTAGATACGGAGAGTGTTGTTGGGTGTTGAGGCTGAGAGGTGTTGCTGAGGAGAACATAAAGCTGCGTATAGACTGGTATGGGTTCCAAGTCTACCGCTGGAAAAAAATTAGCCAATCATGAGTCCATTTGATTGGGAAAGAAGTAAATAACTCAAAAATGGGAAAGACATGGGATTAAATAGCGGTAGCGAGCAATTAAATCCAAGATGTTTATACCTATATTTTCATTGCGAATGCAACAAACTGAAAGCAACTGTCTAAAAAGCAGGAACTGTAGCCCGCGCACGCGCACACACGCACACAATGGGGAACAGCAGAGAGGTAAAATATGCTAAATGTATCATGATTGAGAAACAAGATCTAATAGATTATCCCGTTTTTGAGACTGTTATAGCAATACTGGTCCAATTATATATATAGTTATGAACTTAGAGATGACTTATTAAAACTTAGAGGGAATTTTAATTGGAAGACAATATAGCTTCCAAATCATTGAAGAGAAAACTAACCTCAAAAAAATTAATCAATGCAGCTAAGATGGAGTAACGGAGACCGTATTTACCATCGTAGGATAGACCCCAATGTGGATAAAATCTATGAAGCAATGCTTTTTAAGCCATGTGAAAACGATCATCCACTAGGACCTCGTCCTGCCGCCTCCATACCCAGGCTGCTAGGCCTCCTACTGCCACTACCAAGGATGTCCACCAGGTGGCGACATTGCCCCCCTCTGCTCCTGCTGCAGAGCCAGTCCTGAGCAGCCCTGCTCCAGGTTTTGGCAGGCCGCTCCCAGAAGCGCGCTCGTGGGCCTTGCTCCCTTTTAGCCACCAGCAAAGGGATCGAGGATGAGCACTGAGCCTCCTTACTCATCGAAGATCTAGGAACCTATCTGATTTCTGAGCAGTCCTTTACCCTCGTCTGCCGTCAGGTACTCTCCACCCGACTTGCAGAGTCCGCGGCTTGGGCAGCCTGCACGCTGGCCCCGGCCCGTCAGGATCTCTTCCCCCCACCCCCACCCCACCCCCACCCCCCGCACCTCCCCTGGCCAAGAGGCCACGCGCGGTCGTGAGCAGGGCTCCAGGCCTCTGGAGCCGCGCCGCTTGGACTGCGTCCTGGCCCTGGGCTCGCGAGCTCCATGCCCTGGGCTGAGCCACTTAACATCTCTAAGCTAGTTTCCTCATCAGTACAATGAGGGCATAATCAGTATGGGAGGGGGGATCAGAATCTGGGGGGGACTACATTTCTGGTGATTGAAGAGTATTTTCAGTTTGAATTATACAGTGAGGGACACCATACAATTTTTACTACTGCAGACTTCTGAAGGACAGCTTCTAGTATTCTTAAAACTAATGCATGCACGTACACACAAACACACGTGCACACACACTGACTCTGCTCCGCCTACATCCCCACGCACACACACACGGAGTCATGGACCACGCACACCCCCACAACATACACACAACCACACACGTCCTCAGGCGCGTGCACACACACGCAAAGTCACTGTCACGTGCCACACACGTCCAGGCTCAACTTTAGAATTCCCAGACTCAGGGGAGTCCTGCGAAGAAAGCGACAGTGCGGGGAGAGCCGATTCCCAGTCTCTGACCGCCAGCCTGACCCTTTTCTTCCCAATGCTGGGTCCATCCCATGCCACAAGGGGCCTTGGATGTGCACAGGGGGACACTCAGACCTCACATCCGGGCTCTGTCCGTAACCTCCATGCCAACAGCTGCCCGTTGGCCTCTCTGTGAGTCCTGGGATGCTGAACTCCGGGGAGAGCCGGTGCAGAAACTACAAGCGGGTCAGGGGCTGCTGGGGCAGGGCATTCGGGGTCCTGGGATTCCAGAGCACGGGGTGGAGCCAATGGGCGTGTCCCCTTGGCCCTGCTGACTCCACCCCGTAGAGGGCGTGGCCAGAGGGAGTGTCAGGGCCAGAGGGACCCTCTGTAGTTCAGGACCCAGGACAGCGCGGGGGTGTCGGGGGTGGGGGTTGGGGGGCCGCCCCTTGCCGTGGTCTAAGGGCAGAAGCCCTAAGGAAGGGCCGGAGGAGGCTGTAAGGTATCCTCACTGCCATCAATTAAAAAAACAAAAGCCCGCCGCAGGCGAGGGTGGGGAGGGTTTTGCTAGAACAAGGGAAAGACGCTCGCAGAGGTCTGGCCGCAGAGGGCTGGGGGGCTTGCCAGGCTGATGAGGAACCGAGAGGCCGTCGGCCTCTAAACTCCACACGAATTCCTCCGGGTGACCCTGAGATGCAGGGAGACACGGAAAGCACGGTAAACACAGGCCGGAAGCTCAGCAGCCTGTTGCTTGCTTCACCGTCCGTCTGGTGTCCCCTCTGCTAGCAAGCAGCCTTTACCGCATCACCCACGGCTGACCCGGCTCAGGATCCCAGCTGATTTTCCACGGGTGGCATCACTTGCTGGTGACACGAAGCAGGCACGTTAGCCACCTCCCAAACCCTGAGGCTCCTCCTGGGAGGAGCCTGCGGGCCCCCAGTCCAGCCTCTGCGCCACGATGCTCCTTAGTGCCGCTCCCGGTTCGCTGCCCCGGCCTCTAGCTCTGGCCGGAACCTCGCTGGATTGGCGATAAATGGCACCCATGCACCACGTGTAAGCTTGGGGTCCAGATGTGACCATGGCTCGTCTCTTCTTCCCATCGATTGGGGGATTGTTCGGGCTTCATGTCATCGTGTTGGCAGGAAGGCCAGCACCGCCCCCCTGAGACCTCCCTGAAGACACATAGAAACATAGGACACAATGCAGCCCATCTCTTTGTTTTAAAACACCTTTACAGGGCTACGAGTTCTGTTCCGTCAATTAGACACATCTCACGTGTAGTATTTGATCAATTTTCATACATGTCTACACCCAGAAAGCCATCGCCACAATCAAGAGAGCTAACATGTCCACCACTCCCCAAGACGGGCAATTTTCCGATGCCCATATTTACCCCTTCCCACCGCCGTCCCTCCCTGGTAACCATAAGTTTGTTTCTCTATGTCTGTGGCTCTATTTGTCTTTTGCAGTTAAGATCATTTCTGTCTTTTTTTCTTAGATTTCACATGGAAGTTGTGTCATGCGGCATTTTTCTCTCTTCTGGCTTACTTCACTCAGAATGACTATCTCTGTGTCCAACCATGTTGCCGCAAATGGCATGGTTCCATCCTTTTTCGCGGCTGTGTAGTATTCCGCGGCATAAAAAGACAACGACTTCTTTATCCAGTCACCAGTCGTTAGATGTTGGGGTTAGTTCCACGTCCTGGCTAATACAAACAGGGCTGCTGTGAGCATTGAGGTGCATGGGACTTTTTGAGTTAGAGTTTTCTCTTGACATATCCCCAGGCGTGGGAAGGCTGGATCATCAGGTAAGTCCATTTGTAGGTTTTTAAGGAACCTCCATCCCGTCTTCTCTAGTGACAATGCAGCCCGTCTTCCTGAAGCAGAGCCATGCTCACAAAGTAACGGATATTCCTAGAGGTCAGACATGACGTGCATTCAGCTTGGCCTGTTCCAGAAGAAGAGGGCAGTCTGGCAGGGCTGGAGGAGAGTGACCAGGGGAGTGTGGGACAGGCAGGATTCACACCACGTGGGGACATGACAGGCTGGGATAAGGAGCCTGGGCTTCCAGTCATGCCTTGGTAAGCATGGGGCACTGGTTCCAGGACTCCCCACAGATGCCAACATCCATGGATGCTGATGCCTCTTATACAAAATGACATAGGACTTTATTTTTTACATACAAACATACTTTTCTTCCACGTTGTTGTCGTTTTTACAATGTTGTGTCGAATTCCAGTCTAGAGCACAATTTTCCACTTATGCATAAACATACCCATACAGTCATTGTCACATTCTCTTTCGCTGTGTCCTCCTGTGTACTTTAAATCATCTCTAGGTGACGCGCGGCATGCAAGGCAACGTGAATGCTATGTAAGCGGTTGCCGGTGTGTGGCAAGTTCAATTGTCGCTTTTCGAAACTTTCCGTTTTTTCCCGAATATTTTCAACCCACAGTTAGTTGAATCGGCTGGATCGGGAGCCCCTAGATACAGAGAACCCCCAAGCCCTTCCCACCTCGGACATTTCCACTGGAAGCGCTGAAGGGGCCCAAAGAGAGGAGAAGAGCGCCCTCTAGCGGCTGCAAACGCTGAGGCATTCCTTCAGCCTATGCAGCGCGGGAGAGAAGGTTTCGGGCCGACTAGCGCAAAAGGAGGGCCCGCCTGGACAGGAAGGAGGAAGGACGACAGCGGAAGCCAGCTCGCACCCTTCCTGGAGCTAGCTGGTTGCAGTGAGGGACGCCGAGGAACTGGGGACACGTCGCGTGGGGAGGGGGGGGGCAATCCTGGCGGCCAGGAGCAGGGTTCACACAGCTGGCACCCAGTTTGCACGATCAAAATGACAAGGAGAGGGGGTGGGGGGAAGGGGCTGCCTCAGCACCGGGATCCTGACAAGGGCCATAGCGCCGCGACCTCAGCTAATGCGGCTCCCCTGCTAAGCCAGAAAAAGGAAACTGTGAGGCAAGATACTGCAGATTCCACCGCAGCCACACGGATGACTAGATCTCTAACCTGACAAAATGGAACCCTCGGAAACAGGAATCTTCCCTTTCTTCTACACTTTGACCTTGGGACAGGGAGCCACACTTCTCTGACGGGAACCGTCTTTACTCCGGCAGAGAGCTCAGTTTTCCAGGAATAAGTATGGAGAAAAAGTGTGCCGTGATGGTTTAGCAGTTCAAAGCGGAAGCCCGTCTTAGAAACGGGAAAAACATGCTTCTCAATGAAGTCGAGTTATGGCACGAAGCAGGAGGAAGTTTAAGGAAATCTCTCTTAATATCCATTCACCAGACAAGACTAGCCAGTCCTAAAAAGGCAGCACGTTAAATCAAGGAAGATTCTTGCTTCCTTTTTGGGGCGGGAGGGGGGCGGGGGGACATGAGAAACAATGCCGCATTTTAAAACAAGCCTTGGGGCCCTAGATACGGAGAGTGTTGTTGGGTGTTGAGGCTGAGAGGTGTTGCTGAGGAGAACATAAAGCTGCGTATAGACTGGTATGGGTTCCAAGTCTACCGCTGGAAAAAAATTAGCCAATCATGAGTCCATTTGATTGGGAAAGAAGTAAATAACTCAAAAATGGGAAAGACATGGGATTAAATAGCGGTAGCGAGCAATTAAATCCAAGATGTTTATACCTATAATTTCATTGCGAATGCAACAAACTGAAAGCAACTGTCTAAAAAGCAGGAACTGTAGCCCGCGCACGCGCACACACGCACACAATGGGGAACAGCAGAGAGGTAAAATATGCTAAATGTATCATGATTGAGAAACAAGATCTAATAGATTATCCCGTTTTTGAGACTGTTATAGCAATACTGGTCCAATTATATATATAGTTATGAACTTAGAGATGACTTATTAAAACTTAGAGGGAATTTTAATTGGAAGACAATATAGCTTCCAAATCATTGAAGAGAAAACTAACCTCAAAAAAATTAATCAATGCAGCTAAGATGGAGTAACGGAGACCGTATTTACCATCGTAGGATAGACCCCAATGTGGATAAAATCTATGAAGCAATGCTTTTTAAGCCATGTGAAAACGATCATCCACTAGGACCTCGTCCTGCCGCCTCCATACCCAGGCTGCTAGGCCTCCTACTGCCACTACCAAGGATGTCCACCAGGTGGCGACAGTGCCCCCCTCTGCTCCTGCTGCAGAGCCAGTCCTGAGCAGCCCTGCTCCAGGTTTTGGCAGGCCGCTCCCAGAAGCGCGCTCGTGGGCCTTGCTCCCTTTTAGCCACCAGCAAAGGGATCGAGGATGAGCACTGAGCCTCCTTACTCATCGAAGATCTAGGAACCTATCTGATTTCTGAGCAGTCCTTTACCCTCGTCTGCCGTCAGGTACTCTCCACCCGACTTGCAGAGTCCGCGGCTTGGGCAGCCTGCACGCTGGCCCCGGCCCGTCAGGATCTCTTCCCCCCACCCCCACCCCACCCCCACCCCCCGCACCCCCCCGGCCAAGAGGCCACGCGCGGTCGTGAGCAGGGCTCCAGGCCTCTGGAGCCGCGCCGCTTGGACTGCGTCCTGGCCCTGGGCTCGCGAGCTCCATGCCCTGGGCTGAGCCACTTAACATCTCTAAGCTAGTTTCCTCATCAGTACAATGAGGGCATAATCGGTATGGGAGGGGGGATCAGAATCTGGGGGGGTCTACATTTCTGGTGATTGAAGATTATTTTCAGTTTGAATTATACAGTGAGGGACACCATACAATTTTTACTACTGCAGACTTCTGAAGGACAGCTTCTAGTATTCTTAAAACTAATGCATGCACGTACACACAAACACACGTGCACACACACTGACTCTGCTCCGCCTACATCCCCACGCACACACACACGGAGTCATGGACCACGCACACCCCCACAACATACACACAACCACACACGTCCTCAGGCGCGCGCACACACACGCAAAGTCACTGCCACGTGCCACACACGTCCAGGCTCAACTTTAGAATTCCCAGACTCAGGGGAGTCCTGCGAAGAAAGCGACAGTGCGGGGAGAGCCGATTCCCAGTCTCTGACCGCCAGCCTGACCCTTTTCTGCCCAATGCTGGGTCCATCCCATGCCCCAAGGGGCCTTGGATGTGCACAGGGGGACACTCAGACCTCACATCCGGGCTCTGTCCGTAACCTCCATGCCAACAGCTGCCCGTTGGCCTCTCTGTGAGTCCTGGGATGCTGAACTCCGGGGAGAGCCGGTGCAGAAACTACAAGCGGGACAGGGGCTGCTGGGGCAGGGCATTCGGGGTCCTGGGATTCCAGAGCACGGGGTGGAGCCAATGGGCGTGTCCCCTTGGCCCTGCTGACTCCACCCCGTAGAGGGCGTGGCCAGAGGGAGTGTCAGGGCCAGAGGGACCCTCTGTAGTTCAGGACCCAGGACAGCGCGGGGGTGTCGGGGGTGGGGGTTGGGGGGCCGCCCCTTGCCGTGGTCTAAGGGCAGAAGCCCTAAGGAAGGGCCGGAGGAGGCTGTAAGGTATCCTCACTGCCATCAATTAAAAAAACAAAAGCCCGCCGCAGGCGAGGGTGGGGAGGGTTTTGCTAGAACAAGGGAAAGACGCTCGCAGAGGTCTGGCCGCAGAGGGCTGGGGGGCTTGCCAGGCTGATGAGGAACCGAGAGGCCGTCGGCCTCTAAACTCCACACGAATTCCTCCGGGTGACCCTGAGATGCAGGGAGACACGGAAAGCACGGTAAACACAGGCCGGAAGCTCAGCAGCCTGTTGCTTGCTTCACCGTCCGTCTGGCGTCCCCTCTGCTAGCAAGCAGCCTTTACCGCATCACCCACGGCTGACCCGGCTCAGGATTCCAGCTGATTTTCCACGGGTGGCATCACTTGCTGGTGACACGAAGCAGGCACGTTAGCCACCTCCCAAACCCTGAGGCTCCTCCTGGGAGGAGCCTGCGGGCCCCCAGTCCAGCCTCTGCGCCACGATGCTCCTTAGTGCCGCTCCCGGTTCGCTGCCCCGGCCTCTAGCTCTGGCCGGAACCTCGCTGGATTGGCGATAAATGGCACCCATGCACCACGTGTAAGCTTGGGGTCCAGATGTGACCATGGCTCGTCTCTTCTTCCCATCGATTGGGGGATTGTTCGGGCTTCATGTCATCGTGTTGGCAGGAAGGCCAGCACCGCCCCCCTGAGACCTCCCTGAAGACACATAGAAACATAGGACACAATGCAGCCCATCTCTTTGTTTTAAAACACCTTTACAGGGCTACGAGTTCTGTTCCGTCAATTAGACACATCTCACGTGTAGTATTTGATCAATTTTCATACATGTCTACACCCAGAAAGCCATCGCCACAATCAAGAGAGCTAACATGTCCACCACTCCCCAAGACGGGCAATTTTCCGATGCCCATATTTACCCCTTCCCACCGCCGTCCCTCCCTGGTAACCATAAGTTTGTTTCTCTATGTCTGTGGCTCTATTTGTCTTTTGCAGTTAAGATCATTTCTGTCTTTTTTTCTTAGATTTCACATGGAAGTTGTGTCATGCGGCATTTTTCTCTCTTCTGGCTTACTTCACTCAGAATGACTATCTCTGTGTCCAACCATGTTGCCGCAAATGGCATGGTTCCATCCTTTTTCGCGGCTGTGTAGTATTCCGCGGCATAAAAAGACAACGACTTCTTTATCCAGTCACCAGTCGTTAGATGTTGGGGTTAGTTCCACGTCCTGGCTAATACAAACAGGGCTGCTGTGAGCATTGAGGTGCATGGGACTTTTTGAGTTAGAGTTTTCTCTTGACATATCCCCAGGCGTGGGAAGGCTGGATCATCAGGTAAGTCCATTTGTAGGTTTTTAAGGAACCTCCATCCCGTCTTCTCTAGTGACAATGCAGCCCGTCTTCCTGAAGCAGAGCCATGCTCACAAAGTAACGGATATTCCTAGAGGTCAGACATGACGTGCATTCAGCTTGGCCTGTTCCAGAAGAAGAGGGCAGTCTGGCAGGGCTGGAGGAGAGTGACCAGGGGAGTGTGGGACAGGCAGGATTCACACCACGTGGGGACATGACAGGCTGGGATAAGGAGCCTGGGCTTCCAGTCATGCCTTGGTAAGCATGGGGCACTGGTTCCAGGACTCCCCACAGATGCCAAAATCCATGGATGCTGATGCCTCTTATACAAAATGACATAGGACTTTATTTTTTACATACAAACATACTTTTCTTCCACGTTGTTGTCGTTTTTACAATGTTGTGTCGAATTCCAGTCTAGAGCACAATTTTCCACTTATGCATAAACATACCCATACAGTCATTGTCACATTCTCTTTCGCTGTGTCCTCCTGTGTACTTTAAATCATCTCTAGGTGACGCGCGGCATGCAAGGCAACGTGAATGCTATGTAAGCGGTTGCCGGTGTGTGGCAAGTTCAATTGTCGCTTTTCGAAACTTTCCGTTTTTTCCCGAATATTTTCAACCCACAGTTAGTTGAATCGGCTGGATCGGGAGCCCCTAGATACAGAGAACCCCCAAGCCCTTCCCACCTCGGACATTTCCACTGGAAGCGCTGAAGGGGCCCAAAGAGAGGAGAAGAGCGCCCTCTAGCGGCTGCAAACGCTGAGGCATTCCTTCAGCCTATGCAGCGCGGGAGAGAAGGTTTCGGGCCGACTAGCGCAAAAGGAGGGCCCGCCTGGACAGGAAGGAGGAAGGACGACAGCGGAAGCCAGCTCGCACCCTTCCTGGAGCTAGCTGGTTGCAGTGAGGGACGCCGAGGAACTGGGGACACGTCGCGTGGGGAGGGGGGGGGGGCAATCCTGGCGGCCAGGAGCAGGGTTCACACAGCTGGCACCCAGTTTGCACGATCAAAATGACAAGGAGAGGGGGTGGGGGGAAGGGGCTGCCTCAGCACCGGGATCCTGACAAGGGCCATAGCGCCGCGACCTCAGCTAATGCGGCTCCCCTGCTAAGCCAGAAAAAGGAAACTGTGAGGCAAGATACTGCAGATTCCACCGCAGCCACACGGATGACTAGATCTCTAACCTGACAAAATGGAACCCTCGGAAACAGGAATCTTCCCTTTCTTCTACACTTTGACCTTGGGACAGGGAGCCACACTTCTCTGACGGGAACCGTCTTTACTCCGGCAGAGAGCTCAGTTTTCCAGGAATAAGTATGGAGAAAAAGTGTGCCGTGATGGTTTAGCAGTTCAAAGCGGAAGCCCGTCTTAGAAACGGGAAAAACATGCTTCTCAATGAAGTCGAGTTATGGCACGAAGCAGGAGGAAGTTTAAGGAAATCTCTCTTAATATCCATTCACCAGACAAGACTAGCCAGTCCTAAAAAGGCAGCACGTTAAATCAAGGAAGATTCTTGCTTCCTTTTTGGGGCGGGAGGGGGGCGGGGGGACATGAGAAACAATGCCGCATTTTAAAACAAGCCTTGGGGCCCTAGATACGGAGAGTGTTGTTGGGTGTTGAGGCTGAGAGGTGTTGCTGAGGAGAACATAAAGCTGCGTATAGACTGGTATGGGTTCCAAGTCTACCGCTGGAAAAAAATTAGCCAATCATGAGTCCATTTGATTGGGAAAGAAGTAAATAACTCAAAAATGGGAAAGACATGGGATTAAATAGCGGTAGCGAGCAATTAAATCCAAGATGTTTATACCTATATTTTCATTGCGAATGCAACAAACTGAAAGCAACTGTCTAAAAAGCAGGAACTGTAGCCCGCGCACGCGCACACACGCACACAATGGGGAACAGCAGAGAGGTAAAATATGCTAAATGTATCATGATTGAGAAACAAGATCTAATAGATTATCCCGTTTTTGAGACTGTTATAGCAATACTGGTCCAATTATATATATAGTTATGAACTTAGAGATGACTTATTAAAACTTAGAGGGAATTTTAATTGGAAGACAATATAGCTTCCAAATCATTGAAGAGAAAACTAACCTCAAAAAAATTAATCAATGCAGCTAAGATGGAGTAACGGAGACCGTATTTACCATCGTAGGATAGACCCCAATGTGGATAAAATCTATGAAGCAATGCTTTTTAAGCCATGTGAAAACGATCATCCACTAGGACCTCGTCCTGCCGCCTCCATACCCAGGCTGCTAGGCCTCCTACTGCCACTACCAAGGATGTCCACCAGGTGGCGACATTGCCCCCCTCTGCTCCTGCTGCAGAGCCAGTCCTGAGCAGCCCTGCTCCAGGTTTTGGCAGGCCGCTCCCAGAAGCGCGCTCGTGGGCCTTGCTCCCTTTTAGCCACCAGCAAAGGGATCGAGGATGAGCACTGAGCCTCCTTACTCATCGAAGATCTAGGAACCTATCTGATTTCTGAGCAGTCCTTTACCCTCGTCTGCCGTCAGGTACTCTCCACCCGACTTGCAGAGTCCGCGGCTTGGGCAGCCTGCACGCTGGCCCCGGCCCGTCAGGATCTCTTCCCCCCACCCCCACCCCACCCCCACCCCCCGCACCTCCCCTGGCCAAGAGGCCACGCGCGGTCGTGAGCAGGGCTCCAGGCCTCTGGAGCCGCGCCGCTTGGACTGCGTCCTGGCCCTGGGCTCGCGAGCTCCATGCCCTGGGCTGAGCCACTTAACATCTCTAAGCTAGTTTCCTCATCAGTACAATGAGGGCATAATCAGTATGGGAGGGGGGATCAGAATCTGGGGGGGACTACATTTCTGGTGATTGAAGAGTATTTTCAGTTTGAATTATACAGTGAGGGACACCATACAATTTTTACTACTGCAGACTTCTGAAGGACAGCTTCTAGTATTCTTAAAACTAATGCATGCACGTACACACAAACACACGTGCACACACACTGACTCTGCTCCGCCTACATCCCCACGCACACACACACGGAGTCATGGACCACGCACACCCCCACAACATACACACAACCACACACGTCCTCAGGCGCGCGCACACACACGCAAAGTCACTGTCACGTGCCACACACGTCCAGGCTCAACTTTAGAATTCCCAGACTCAGGGGAGTCCTGCGAAGAAAGCGACAGTGCGGGGAGAGCCGATTCCCAGTCTCTGACCGCCAGCCTGACCCTTTTCTTCCCAATGCTGGGTCCATCCCATGCCCCAAGGGGCCTTGGATGTGCACAGGGGGACACTCAGACCTCACATCCGGGCTCTGTCCGTAACCTCCATGCCAACAGCTGCCCGTTGGCCTCTCTGTGAGTCCTGGGATGCTGAACTCCGGGGAGAGCCGGTGCAGAAACTACAAGCGGGTCAGGGGCTGCTGGGGCAGGGCATTCGGGGTCCTGGGATTCCAGAGCACGGGGTGGAGCCAATGGGCGTGTCCCCTTGGCCCTGCTGACTCCACCCCGTAGAGGGCGTGGCCAGAGGGAGTGTCAGGGCCAGAGGGACCCTCTGTAGTTCAGGACCCAGGACAGCGCGGGGGTGTCGGGGGTGGGGGTTGGGGGGCCGCCCCTTGCCGTGGTCTAAGGGCAGAAGCCCTAAGGAAGGGCCGGAGGAGGCTGTAAGGTATCCTCACTGCCATCAATTAAAAAAACAAAAGCCCGCCGCAGGCGAGGGTGGGGAGGGTTTTGCTAGAACAAGGGAAAGACGCTCGCAGAGGTCTGGCCGCAGAGGGCTGGGGGGCTTGCCAGGCTGATGAGGAACCGAGAGGCCGTCGGCCTCTAAACTCCACACGAATTCCTCCGGGTGACCCTGAGATGCAGGGAGACATGGAAAGCACGGTAAACACAGGCCGGAAGCTCAGCAGCCTGTTGCTTGCTTCACCGTCCGTCTGGCGTCCCCTCTGCTAGCAAGCAGCCTTTACCGCATCACCCACGGCTGACCCGGCTCAGGATTCCAGCTGATTTTCCACGGGTGGCATCACTTGCTGGTGACACGAAGCAGGCACGTTAGCCACCTCCCAAACCCTGAGGCTCCTCCTGGGAGGAGCCTGCGGGCCCCCAGTCCAGCCTCTGCGCCACGATGCTCCTTAGTGCCGCTCCCGGTTCGCTGCCCCGGCCTCTAGCTCTGGCCGGAACCTCGCTGGATTGGCGATAAATGGCACCCATGCACCACGTGTAAGCTTGGGGTCCAGATGTGACCATGGCTCGTCTCTTCTTCCCATCGATTGGGGGATTGTTCGGGCTTCATGTCATCGTGTTGGCAGGAAGGCCAGCACCGCCCCCCTGAGACCTCCCTGAAGACACATAGAAACATAGGACACAATGCAGCCCATCTCTTTGTTTTAAAACACCTTTACAGGGCTACGAGTTCTGTTCCGTCAATTAGACACATCTCACGTGTAGTATTTGATCAATTTTCATACATGTCTACACCCAGAAAGCCATCGCCACAATCAAGAGAGCTAACATGTCCACCACTCCCCAAGACGGGCAATTTTCCGATGCCCATATTTACCCCTTCCCACCGCCGTCCCTCCCTGGTAACCATAAGTTTGTTTCTCTATGTCTGTGGCTCTATTTGTCTTTTGCAGTTAAGATCATTTCTGTCTTTTTTTCTTAGATTTCACATGGAAGTTGTGTCATGCGGCATTTTTCTCTCTTCTGGCTTACTTCACTCAGAATGACTATCTCTGTGTCCAACCATGTTGCCGCAAATGGCATGGTTCCATCCTTTTTCGCGGCTGTGTAGTATTCCGCGGCATAAAAAGACAACGACTTCTTTATCCAGTCACCAGTCGTTAGATGTTGGGGTTAGTTCCACGTCCTGGCTAATACAAACAGGGCTGCTGTGAGCATTGAGGTGCATGGGACTTTTTGAGTTAGAGTTTTCTCTTGACATATCCCCAGGCGTGGGAAGGCTGGATCATCAGGTAAGTCCATTTGTAGGTTTTTAAGGAACCTCCATCCCGTCTTCTCTAGTGACAATGCAGCCCGTCTTCCTGAAGCAGAGCCATGCTCACAAAGTAACGGATATTCCTAGAGGTCAGACATGACGTGCATTCAGCTTGGCCTGTTCCAGAAGAAGAGGGCAGTCTGGCAGGGCTGGAGGAGAGTGACCAGGGGAGTGTGGGACAGGCAGGATTCACACCACGTGGGGACATGACAGGCTGGGATAAGGAGCCTGGGCTTCCAGTCATGCCTTGGTAAGCATGGGGCACTGGTTCCAGGACTCCCCACAGATGCCAAAATCCATGGATGCTGATGCCTCTTATACAAAATGACATAGGACTTTATTTTTTACATACAAACATACTTTTCTTCCACGTTGTTGTCGTTTTTACAATGTTGTGTCGAATTCCAGTCTAGAGCACAATTTTCCACTTATGCATAAACATACCCATACAGTCATTGTCACATTCTCTTTCGCTGTGTCCTCCTGTGTACTTTAAATCATCTCTAGGTGACGCGCGGCATGCAAGGCAACGTGAATGCTATGTAAGCGGTTGCCGGTGTGTGGCAAGTTCAATTGTCGCTTTTCGAAACTTTCCGTTTTTTCCCGAATATTTTCAACCCACAGTTAGTTGAATCGGCTGGATCGGGAGCCCCTAGATACAGAGAACCCCCAAGCCCTTCCCACCTCGGACATTTCCACTGGAAGCGCTGAAGGGGCCCAAAGAGAGGAGAAGAGCGCCCTCTAGCGGCTGCAAACGCTGAGGCATTCCTTCAGCCTATGCAGCGCGGGAGAGAAGGTTTCGGGCCGACTAGCGCAAAAGGAGGGCCCGCCTGGACAGGAAGGAGGAAGGACGACAGCGGAAGCCAGCTCGCACCCTTCCTGGAGCTAGCTGGTTGCAGTGAGGGACGCCGAGGAACTGGGGACACGTCGCGTGGGGAGGGGGGGGGGGCAATCCTGGCGGCCAGGAGCAGGGTTCACACAGCTGGCACCCAGTTTGCACGATCAAAATGACAAGGAGAGGGGGTGGGGGGAAGGGGCTGCCTCAGCACCGGGATCCTGACAAGGGCCATAGCGCCGCGACCTCAGCTAATGCGGCTCCCCTGCTAAGCCAGAAAAAGGAAACTGTGAGGCAAGATACTGCAGATTCCACCGCAGCCACACGGATGACTAGATCTCTAACCTGACAAAATGGAACCCTCGGAAACAGGAATCTTCCCTTTCTTCTACATTTTGACCTTGGGACAGGGAGCCACACTTCTCTGACGGGAACCGTCTTTACTCCGGCAGAGAGCTCAGTTTTCCAGGAATAAGTATGGAGAAAAAGTGTGCCGTGATGGTTTAGCAGTTCAAAGCGGAAGCCCGTCTTAGAAACGGGAAAAACATGCTTCTCAATGAAGTCGAGTTATGGCACGAAGCAGGAGGAAGTTTAAGGAAATCTCTCTTAATATCCATTCACCAGACAAGACTAGCCAGTCCTAAAAAGGCAGCACGTTAAATCAAGGAAGATTCTTGCTTCCTTTTTGGGGCGGGAGGGGGGCGGGGGGACATGAGAAACATTGCCGCATTTTAAAACAAGCCTTGGGGCCCTAGATACGGAGAGTGTTGTTGGGTGTTGAGGCTGAGAGGTGTTGCTGAGGAGAACATAAAGCTGCGTATAGACTGGTATGGGTTCCAAGTCTACCGCTGGAAAAAAATTAGCCAATCATGAGTCCATTTGATTGGGAAAGAAGTAAATAACTCAAAAATGGGAAAGACATGGGATTAAATAGCGGTAGCGAGCAATTAAATCCAAGATGTTTATACCTATATTTTCATTGCGAATGCAACAAACTGAAAGCAACTGTCTAAAAAGCAGGAACTGTAGCCCGCGCACGCGCACACACGCACACAATGGGGAACAGCAGAGAGGTAAAATATGCTAAATGTATCATGATTGAGAAACAAGATCTAATAGATTATCCCGTTTTTGAGACTGTTATAGCAATACTGGTCCAATTATATATATAGTTATGAACTTAGAGATGACTTATTAAAACTTAGAGGGAATTTTAATTGGAAGACAATATAGCTTCCAAATCATTGAAGAGAAAACTAACCTCAAAAAAATTAATCAATGCAGCTAAGATGGAGTAACGGAGACCGTATTTACCATCGTAGGATAGACCCCAATGTGGATAAAATCTATGAAGCAATGCTTTTTAAGCCATGTGAAAACGATCATCCACTAGGACCTCGTCCTGCCGCCTCCATACCCAGGCTGCTAGGCCTCCTACTGCCACTACCAAGGATGTCCACCAGGTGGCGACAGTGCCCCCCTCTGCTCCTGCTGCAGAGCCAGTCCTGAGCAGCCCTGCTCCAGGTTTTGGCAGGCCGCTCCCAGAAGCGCGCTCGTGGGCCTTGCTCCCTTTTAGCCACCAGCAAAGGGATCGAGGATGAGCACTGAGCCTCCTTACTCATCGAAGATCTAGGAACCTATCTGATTTCTGAGCAGTCCTTTACCCTCGTCTGCCGTCAGGTACTCTCCACCCGACTTGCAGAGTCCGCGGCTTGGGCAGCCTGCACGCTGGCCCCGGCCCGTCAGGATCTCTTCCCCCCACCCCCACCCCACCCCCACCCCCCGCACCCCCCCGGCCAAGAGGCCACGCGCGGTCGTGAGCAGGGCTCCAGGCCTCTGGAGCCGCGCCGCTTGGACTGCGTCCTGGCCCTGGGCTCGCGAGCTCCATGCCCTGGGCTGAGCCACTTAACATCTCTAAGCTAGTTTCCTCATCAGTACAATGAGGGCATAATCGGTATGGGAGGGGGGATCAGAATCTGGGGGGGACTACATTTCTGGTGATTGAAGATTATTTTCAGTTTGAATTATACAGTGAGGGACACCATACAATTTTTACTACTGCAGACTTCTGAAGGACAGCTTCTAGTATTCTTAAAACTAATGCATGCACGTACACACAAACACACGTGCACACACACTGACTCTGCTCCGCCTACATCCCCACGCACACACACACGGAGTCATGGACCACGCACACCCCCACAACATACACACAACCACACACGTCCTCAGGCGCGCGCACACACACGCAAAGTCACTGCCACGTGCCACACACGTCCAGGCTCAACTTTAGAATTCCCAGACTCAGGGGAGTCCTGCGAAGAAAGCGACAGTGCGGGGAGAGCCGATTCCCAGTCTCTGACCGCCAGCCTGACCCTTTTCTGCCCAATGCTGGGTCCATCCCATGCCCCAAGGGGCCTTGGATGTGCACAGGGGGACACTCAGACCTCACATCCGGGCTCTGTCCGTAACCTCCATGCCAACAGCTGCCCGTTGGCCTCTCTGTGAGTCCTGGGATGCTGAACTCCGGGGAGAGCCGGTGCAGAAACTACAAGCGGGACAGGGGCTGCTGGGGCAGGGCATTCGGGGTCCTGGGATTCCAGAGCACGGGGTGGAGCCAATGGGCGTGTCCCCTTGGCCCTGCTGACTCCACCCCGTAGAGGGCGTGGCCAGAGGGAGTGTCAGGGCCAGAGGGACCCTCTGTAGTTCAGGACCCAGGACAGCGCGGGGGTGTCGGGGGTGGGGGTTGGGGGGCCGCCCCTTGCCGTGGTCTAAGGGCATAAGCCCTAAGGAAGGGCCGGAGGAGGCTGTAAGGTATCCTCACTGCCATCAATTAAAAAAACAAAAGCCCGCCGCAGGCGAGGGTGGGGAGGGTTTTGCTAGAACAAGGGAAAGACGCTCGCAGAGGTCTGGCCGCAGAGGGCTGGGGGGCTTGCCAGGCTGATGAGGAACCGAGAGGCCGTCGGCCTCTAAACTCCACACGAATTCCTCCGGGTGACCCTGAGATGCAGGGAGACACGGAAAGCACGGTAAACACAGGCCGGAAGCTCAGCAGCCTGTTGCTTGCTTCACCGTCCGTCTGGCGTCCCCTCTGCTAGCAAGCAGCCTTTACCGCATCACCCACGGCTGACCCGGCTCAGGATTCCAGCTGATTTTCCACGGGTGGCATCACTTGCTGGTGACACGAAGCAGGCACGTTAGCCACCTCCCAAACCCTGAGGCTCCTCCTGGGAGGAGCCTGCGGGCCCCCAGTCCAGCCTCTGCGCCACGATGCTCCTTAGTGCCGCTCCCGGTTCGCTGCCCCGGCCTCTAGCTCTGGCCGGAACCTCGCTGGATTGGCGATAAATGGCACCCATGCACCACGTGTAAGCTTGGGGTCCAGATGTGACCATGGCTCGTCTCTTCTTCCCATCGATTGGGGGATTGTTCGGGCTTCATGTCATCGTGTTGGCAGGAAGGCCAGCACCGCCCCCCTGAGACCTCCCTGAAGACACATAGAAACATAGGACACAATGCAGCCCATCTCTTTGTTTTAAAACACCTTTACAGGGCTACGAGTTCTGTTCCGTCAATTAGACACATCTCACGTGTAGTATTTGATCAATTTTCATACATGTCTACACCCAGAAAGCCATCGCCACAATCAAGAGAGCTAACATGTCCACCACTCCCCAAGACGGGCAATTTTCCGATGCCCATATTTACCCCTTCCCACCGCCGTCCCTCCCTGGTAACCATAAGTTTGTTTCTCTATGTCTGTGGCTCTATTTGTCTTTTGCAGTTAAGATCATTTCTGTCTTTTTTTCTTAGATTTCACATGGAAGTTGTGTCATGCGGCATTTTTCTCTCTTCTGGCTTACTTCACTCAGAATGACTATCTCTGTGTCCAACCATGTTGCCGCAAATGGCATGGTTCCATCCTTTTTCGCGGCTGTGTAGTATTCCGCGGCATAAAAAGACAACGACTTCTTTATCCAGTCACCAGTCGTTAGATGTTGGGGTTAGTTCCACGTCCTGGCTAATACAAACAGGGCTGCTGTGAGCATTGAGGTGCATGGGACTTTTTGAGTTAGAGTTTTCTCTTGACATATCCCCAGGCGTGGGAAGGCTGGATCATCAGGTAAGTCCATTTGTAGGTTTTTAAGGAACCTCCATCCCGTCTTCTCTAGTGACAATGCAGCCCGTCTTCCTGAAGCAGAGCCATGCTCACAAAGTAACGGATATTCCTAGAGGTCAGACATGACGTGCATTCAGCTTGGCCTGTTCCAGAAGAAGAGGGCAGTCTGGCAGGGCTGGAGGAGAGTGACCAGGGGAGTGTGGGACAGGCAGGATTCACACCACGTGGGGACATGACAGGCTGGGATAAGGAGCCTGGGCTTCCAGTCATGCCTTGGTAAGCATGGGGCACTGGTTCCAGGACTCCCCACAGATGCCAAAATCCATGGATGCTGATGCCTCTTATACAAAATGACATAGGACTTTATTTTTTACATACAAACATACTTTTCTTCCACGTTGTTGTCGTTTTTACAATGTTGTGTCGAATTCCAGTCTAGAGCACAATTTTCCACTTATGCATAAACATACCCATACAGTCATTGTCACATTCTCTTTCGCTGTGTCCTCCTGTGTACTTTAAATCATCTCTAGGTGACGCGCGGCATGCAAGGCAACGTGAATGCTATGTAAGCGGTTGCCGGTGTGTGGCAAGTTCAATTGTCGCTTTTCGAAACTTTCCGTTTTTTCCCGAATATTTTCAACCCACAGTTAGTTGAATCGGCTGGATCGGGAGCCCCTAGATACAGAGAACCCCCAAGCCCTTCCCACCTCGGACATTTCCACTGGAAGCGCTGAAGGGGCCCAAAGAGAGGAGAAGAGCGCCCTCTAGCGGCTGCAAACGCTGAGGCATTCCTTCAGCCTATGCAGCGCGGGAGAGAAGGTTTCGGGCCGACTAGCGCAAAAGGAGGGCCCGCCTGGACAGGAAGGAGGAAGGACGACAGCGGAAGCCAGCTCGCACCCTTCCTGGAGCTAGCTGGTTGCAGTGAGGGACGCCGAGGAACTGGGGACACGTCGCGTGGGGAGGGGGGGGGCAATCCTGGCGGCCAGGAGCAGGGTTCACACAGCTGGCACCCAGTTTGCACGATCAAAATGACAAGGAGAGGGGGTGGGGGGAAGGGGCTGCCTCAGCACCGGGATCCTGACAAGGGCCATAGCGCCGCGACCTCAGCTAATGCGGCTCCCCTGCTAAGCCAGAAAAAGGAAACTGTGAGGCAAGATACTGCAGATTCCACCGCAGCCACACGGATGACTAGATCTCTAACCTGACAAAATGGAACCCTCGGAAACAGGAATCTTCCCTTTCTTCTACATTTTGACCTTGGGACAGGGAGCCACACTTCTCTGACGGGAACCGTCTTTACTCCGGCAGAGAGCTCAGTTTTCCAGGAATAAGTATGGAGAAAAAGTGTGCCGTGATGGTTTAGCAGTTCAAAGCGGAAGCCCGTCTTAGAAACGGGAAAAACATGCTTCTCAATGAAGTCGAGTTATGGCACGAAGCAGGAGGAAGTTTAAGGAAATCTCTCTTAATATCCATTCACCAGACAAGACTAGCCAGTCCTAAAAAGGCAGCACGTTAAATCAAGGAAGATTCTTGCTTCCTTTTTGGGGCGGGAGGGGGGCGGGGGGACATGAGAAACATTGCCGCATTTTAAAACAAGCCTTGGGGCCCTAGATACGGAGAGTGTTGTTGGGTGTTGAGGCTGAGAGGTGTTGCTGAGGAGAACATAAAGCTGCGTATAGACTGGTATGGGTTCCAAGTCTACCGCTGGAAAAAAATTAGCCAATCATGAGTCCATTTGATTGGGAAAGAAGTAAATAACTCAAAAATGGGAAAGACATGGGATTAAATAGCGGTAGCGAGCAATTAAATCCAAGATGTTTATACCTATATTTTCATTGCGAATGCAACAAACTGAAAGCAACTGTCTAAAAAGCAGGAACTGTAGCCCGCGCACGCGCACACACGCACACAATGGGGAACAGCAGAGAGGTAAAATATGCTAAATGTATCATGATTGAGAAACAAGATCTAATAGATTATCCCGTTTTTGAGACTGTTATAGCAATACTGGTCCAATTATATATATAGTTATGAACTTAGAGATGACTTATTAAAACTTAGAGGGAATTTTAATTGGAAGACAATATAGCTTCCAAATCATTGAAGAGAAAACTAACCTCAAAAAAATTAATCAATGCAGCTAAGATGGAGTAACGGAGACCGTATTTACCATCGTAGGATAGACCCCAATGTGGATAAAATCTATGAAGCAATGCTTTTTAAGCCATGTGAAAACGATCATCCACTAGGACCTCGTCCTGCCGCCTCCATACCCAGGCTGCTAGGCCTCCTACTGCCACTACCAAGGATGTCCACCAGGTGGCGACAGTGCCCCCCTCTGCTCCTGCTGCAGAGCCAGTCCTGAGCAGCCCTGCTCCAGGTTTTGGCAGGCCGCTCCCAGAAGCGCGCTCGTGGGCCTTGCTCCCTTTTAGCCACCAGCAAAGGGATCGAGGATGAGCACTGAGCCTCCTTACTCATCGAAGATCTAGGAACCTATCTGATTTCTGAGCAGTCCTTTACCCTCGTCTGCCGTCAGGTACTCTCCACCCGACTTGCAGAGTCCGCGGCTTGGGCAGCCTGCACGCTGGCCCCGGCCCGTCAGGATCTCTTCCCCCCACCCCCACCCCACCCCCACCCCCCGCACCCCCCCGGCCAAGAGGCCACGCGCGGTCGTGAGCAGGGCTCCAGGCCTCTGGAGCCGCGCCGCTTGGACTGCGTCCTGGCCCTGGGCTCGCGAGCTCCATGCCCTGGGCTGAGCCACTTAACATCTCTAAGCTAGTTTCCTCATCAGTACAATGAGGGCATAATCGGTATGGGAGGGGGGATCAGAATCTGGGGGGGACTACATTTCTGGTGATTGAAGATTATTTTCAGTTTGAATTATACAGTGAGGGACACCATACAATTTTTACTACTGCAGACTTCTGAAGGACAGCTTCTAGTATTCTTAAAACTAATGCATGCACGTACACACAAACACACGTGCACACACACTGACTCTGCTCCGCCTACATCCCCACGCACACACACACGGAGTCATGGACCACGCACACCCCCACAACATACACACAACCACACACGTCCTCAGGCGCGCGCACACACACGCAAAGTCACTGCCACGTGCCACACACGTCCAGGCTCAACTTTAGAATTCCCAGACTCAGGGGAGTCCTGCGAAGAAAGCGACAGTGCGGGGAGAGCCGATTCCCAGTCTCTGACCGCCAGCCTGACCCTTTTCTGCCCAATGCTGGGTCCATCCCATGCCCCAAGGGGCCTTGGATGTGCACAGGGGGACACTCAGACCTCACATCCGGGCTCTGTCCGTAACCTCCATGCCAACAGCTGCCCGTTGGCCTCTCTGTGAGTCCTGGGATGCTGAACTCCGGGGAGAGCCGGTGCAGAAACTACAAGCGGGACAGGGGCTGCTGGGGCAGGGCATTCGGGGTCCTGGGATTCCAGAGCACGGGGTGGAGCCAATGGGCGTGTCCCCTTGGCCCTGCTGACTCCACCCCGTAGAGGGCGTGGCCAGAGGGAGTGTCAGGGCCAGAGGGACCCTCTGTAGTTCAGGACCCAGGACAGCGCGGGGGTGTCGGGGGTGGGGGTTGGGGGGCCGCCCCTTGCCGTGGTCTAAGGGCAGAAGCCCTAAGGAAGGGCCGGAGGAGGCTGTAAGGTATCCTCACTGCCATCAATTAAAAAAACAAAAGCCCGCCGCAGGCGAGGGTGGGGAGGGTTTTGCTAGAACAAGGGAAAGACGCTCGCAGAGGTCTGGCCGCAGAGGGCTGGGGGGCTTGCCAGGCTGATGAGGAACCGAGAGGCCGTCGGCCTCTAAACTCCACACGAATTCCTCCGGGTGACCCTGAGATGCAGGGAGACACGGAAAGCACGGTAAACACAGGCCGGAAGCTCAGCAGCCTGTTGCTTGCTTCACCGTCCGTCTGGCGTCCCCTCTGCTAGCAAGCAGCCTTTACCGCATCACCCACGGCTGACCCGGCTCAGGATTCCAGCTGATTTTCCACGGGTGGCATCACTTGCTGGTGACACGAAGCAGGCACGTTAGCCACCTCCCAAACCCTGAGGCTCCTCCTGGGAGGAGCCTGCGGGCCCCCAGTCCAGCCTCTGCGCCACGATGCTCCTTAGTGCCGCTCCCGGTTCGCTGCCCCGGCCTCTAGCTCTGGCCGGAACCTCGCTGGATTGGCGATAAATGGCACCCATGCACCACGTGTAAGCTTGGGGTCCAGATGTGACCATGGCTCGTCTCTTCTTCCCATCGATTGGGGGATTGTTCGGGCTTCATGTCATCGTGTTGGCAGGAAGGCCAGCACCGCCCCCCTGAGACCTCCCTGAAGACACATAGAAACATAGGACACAATGCAGCCCATCTCTTTGTTTTAAAACACCTTTACAGGGCTACGAGTTCTGTTCCGTCAATTAGACACATCTCACGTGTAGTATTTGATCAATTTTCATACATGTCTACACCCAGAAAGCCATCGCCACAATCAAGAGAGCTAACATGTCCACCACTCCCCAAGACGGGCAATTTTCCGATGCCCATATTTACCCCTTCCCACCGCCGTCCCTCCCTGGTAACCATAAGTTTGTTTCTCTATGTCTGTGGCTCTATTTGTCTTTTGCAGTTAAGATCATTTCTGTCTTTTTTTCTTAGATTTCACATGGAAGTTGTGTCATGCGGCATTTTTCTCTCTTCTGGCTTACTTCACTCAGAATGACTATCTCTGTGTCCAACCATGTTGCCGCAAATGGCATGGTTCCATCCTTTTTCGCGGCTGTGTAGTATTCCGCGGCATAAAAAGACAACGACTTCTTTATCCAGTCACCAGTCGTTAGATGTTGGGGTTAGTTCCACGTCCTGGCTAATACAAACAGGGCTGCTGTGAGCATTGAGGTGCATGGGACTTTTTGAGTTAGAGTTTTCTCTTGACATATCCCCAGGCGTGGGAAGGCTGGATCATCAGGTAAGTCCATTTGTAGGTTTTTAAGGAACCTCCATCCCGTCTTCTCTAGTGACAATGCAGCCCGTCTTCCTGAAGCAGAGCCATGCTCACAAAGTAACGGATATTCCTAGAGGTCAGACATGATGTGCATTCAGCTTGGCCTGTTCCAGAAGAAGAGGGCAGTCTGGCAGGGCTGGAGGAGAGTGACCAGGGGAGTGTGGGACAGGCAGGATTCACACCACGTGGGGACATGACAGGCTGGGATAAGGAGCCTGGGCTTCCAGTCATGCCTTGGTAAGCATGGGGCACTGGTTCCAGGACTCCCCACAGATGCCAAAATCCATGGATGCTGATGCCTCTTATACAAAATGACATAGGACTTTATTTTTTACATACAAACATACTTTTCTTCCACGTTGTTGTCGTTTTTACAATGTTGTGTCGAATTCCAGTCTAGAGCACAATTTTCCACTTATGCATAAACATACCCATACAGTCATTGTCACATTCTCTTTCGCTGTGTCCTCCTGTGTACTTTAAATCATCTCTAGGTGACGCGCGGCATGCAAGGCAACGTGAATGCTATGTAAGCGGTTGCCGGTGTGTGGCAAGTTCAATTGTCGCTTTTCGAAACTTTCCGTTTTTTCCCGAATATTTTCAACCCACAGTTAGTTGAATCGGCTGGATCGGGAGCCCCTAGATACAGAGAACCCCCAAGCCCTTCCCACCTCGGACATTTCCACTGGAAGCGCTGAAGGGGCCCAAAGAGAGGAGAAGAGCGCCCTCTAGCGGCTGCAAACGCTGAGGCATTCCTTCAGCCTATGCAGCGCGGGAGAGAAGGTTTCGGGCCGACTAGCGCAAAAGGAGGGCCCGCCTGGACAGGAAGGAGGAAGGACGACAGCGGAAGCCAGCTCGCACCCTTCCTGGAGCTAGCTGGTTGCAGTGAGGGACGCCGAGGAACTGGGGACACGTCGCGTGGGGAGGGGGGGGGCAATCCTGGCGGCCAGGAGCAGGGTTCACACAGCTGGCACCCAGTTTGCACGATCAAAATGACAAGGAGAGGGGGTGGGGGGAAGGGGCTGCCTCAGCACCGGGATCCTGACAAGGGCCATAGCGCCGCGACCTCAGCTAATGCGGCTCCCCTGCTAAGCCAGAAAAAGGAAACTGTGAGGCAAGATACTGCAGATTCCACCGCAGCCACACGGATGACTAGATCTCTAACCTGACAAAATGGAACCCTCGGAAACAGGAATCTTCCCTTTCTTCTACACTTTGACCTTGGGACAGGGAGCCACACTTCTCTGACGGGAACCGTCTTTACTCCGGCAGAGAGCTCAGTTTTCCAGGAATAAGTATGGAGAAAAAGTGTGCCGTGATGGTTTAGCAGTTCAAAGCGGAAGCCCGTCTTAGAAACGGGAAAAACATGCTTCTCAATGAAGTCGAGTTATGGCACGAAGCAGGAGGAAGTTTAAGGAAATCTCTCTTAATATCCATTCACCAGACAAGACTAGCCAGTCCTAAAAAGGCAGCACGTTAAATCAAGGAAGATTCTTGCTTCCTTTTTGGGGCGGGAGGGGGGCGGGGGGACATGAGAAACAATGCCGCATTTTAAAACAAGCCTTGGGGCCCTAGATACGGAGAGTGTTGTTGGGTGTTGAGGCTGAGAGGTGTTGCTGAGGAGAACATAAAGCTGCGTATAGACTGGTATGGGTTCCAAGTCTACCGCTGGAAAAAAATTAGCCAATCATGAGTCCATTTGATTGGGAAAGAAGTAAATAACTCAAAAATGGGAAAGACATGGGATTAAATAGCGGTAGCGAGCAATTAAATCCAAGATGTTTATACCTATATTTTCATTGCGAATGCAACAAACTGAAAGCAACTGTCTAAAAAGCAGGAACTGTAGCCCGCGCACGCGCACACACGCACACAATGGGGAACAGCAGAGAGGTAAAATATGCTAAATGTATCATGATTGAGAAACAAGATCTAATAGATTATCCCGTTTTTGAGACTGTTATAGCAATACTGGTCCAATTATATATATAGTTATGAACTTAGAGATGACTTATTAAAACTTAGAGGGAATTTTAATTGGAAGACAATATAGCTTCCAAATCATTGAAGAGAAAACTAACCTCAAAAAAATTAATCAATGCAGCTAAGATGGAGTAACGGAGACCGTATTTACCATCGTAGGATAGACCCCAATGTGGATAAAATCTATGAAGCAATGCTTTTTAAGCCATGTGAAAACGATCATCCACTAGGACCTCGTCCTGCCGCCTCCATACCCAGGCTGCTAGGCCTCCTACTGCCACTACCAAGGATGTCCACCAGGTGGCGACAGTGCCCCCCTCTGCTCCTGCTGCAGAGCCAGTCCTGAGCAGCCCTGCTCCAGGTTTTGGCAGGCCGCTCCCAGAAGCGCGCTCGTGGGCCTTGCTCCCTTTTAGCCACCAGCAAAGGGATCGAGGATGAGCACTGAGCCTCCTTACTCATCGAAGATCTAGGAACCTATCTGATTTCTGAGCAGTCCTTTACCCTCGTCTGCCGTCAGGTACTCTCCACCCGACTTGCAGAGTCCGCGGCTTGGGCAGCCTGCACGCTGGCCCCGGCCCGTCAGGATCTCTTCCCCCCACCCCCACCCCACCCCCACCCCCCGCACCCCCCCGGCCAAGAGGCCACGCGCGGTCGTGAGCAGGGCTCCAGGCCTCTGGAGCCGCGCCGCTTGGACTGCGTCCTGGCCCTGGGCCCGCGAGCTCCATGCCCTGGGCTGAGCCACTTAACATCTCTAAGCTAGTTTCCTCATCAGTACAATGAGGGCATAATCGGTATGGGAGGGGGGATCAGAATCTGGGGGGGACTACATTTCTGGTGATTGAAGATTATTTTCAGTTTGAATTATACAGTGAGGGACACCATACAATTTTTACTACTGCAGACTTCTGAAGGACAGCTTCTAGTATTCTTAAAACTAATGCATGCACGTACACACAAACACACGTGCACACACACTGACTCTGCTCCGCCTACATCCCCACGCACACACACACGGAGTCATGGACCACGCACACCCCCACAACATACACACAACCACACACGTCCTCAGGCGCGCGCACACACACGCAAAGTCACTGCCACGTGCCACACACGTCCAGGCTCAACTTTAGAATTCCCAGACTCAGGGGAGTCCTGCGAAGAAAGCGACAGTGCGGGGAGAGCCGATTCCCAGTCTCTGACCGCCAGCCTGACCCTTTTCTGCCCAATGCTGGGTCCATCCCATGCCCCAAGGGGCCTTGGATGTGCACAGGGGGACACTCAGACCTCACATCCGGGCTCTGTCCGTAACCTCCATGCCAACAGCTGCCCGTTGGCCTCTCTGTGAGTCCTGGGATGCTGAACTCCGGGGAGAGCCGGTGCAGAAACTACAAGCGGGACAGGGGCTGCTGGGGCAGGGCATTCGGGGTCCTGGGATTCCAGAGCACGGGGTGGAGCCAATGGGCGTGTCCCCTTGGCCCTGCTGACTCCACCCCGTAGAGGGCGTGGCCAGAGGGAGTGTCAGGGCCAGAGGGACCCTCTGTAGTTCAGGACCCAGGACAGCGCGGGGGTGTCGGGGGTGGGGGTTGGGGGGCCGCCCCTTGCCGTGGTCTAAGGGCAGAAGCCCTAAGGAAGGGCCGGAGGAGGCTGTAAGGTATCCTCACTGCCATCAATTAAAAAAACAAAAGCCCGCCGCAGGCGAGGGTGGGGAGGGTTTTGCTAGAACAAGGGAAAGACGCTCGCAGAGGTCTGGCCGCAGAGGGCTGGGGGGCTTGCCAGGCTGATGAGGAACCGAGAGGCCGTCGGCCTCTAAACTCCACACGAATTCCTCCGGGTGACCCTGAGATGCAGGGAGACACGGAAAGCACGGTAAACACAGGCCGGAAGCTCAGCAGCCTGTTGCTTGCTTCACCGTCCGTCTGGCGTCCCCTCTGCTAGCAAGCAGCCTTTACCGCATCACCCACGGCTGACCCGGCTCAGGATTCCAGCTGATTTTCCACGGGTGGCATCACTTGCTGGTGACACGAAGCAGGCACGTTAGCCACCTCCCAAACCCTGAGGCTCCTCCTGGGAGGAGCCTGCGGGCCCCCAGTCCAGCCTCTGCGCCACGATGCTCCTTAGTGCCGCTCCCGGTTCGCTGCCCCGGCCTCTAGCTCTGGCCGGAACCTCGCTGGATTGGCGATAAATGGCACCCATGCACCACGTGTAAGCTTGGGGTCCAGATGTGACCATGGCTCGTCTCTTCTTCCCATCGATTGGGGGATTGTTCGGGCTTCATGTCATCGTGTTGGCAGGAAGGCCAGCACCGCCCCCCTGAGACCTCCCTGAAGACACATAGAAACATAGGACACAATGCAGCCCATCTCTTTGTTTTAAAACACCTTTACAGGGCTACGAGTTCTGTTCCGTCAATTAGACACATCTCACGTGTAGTATTTGATCAATTTTCATACATGTCTACACCCAGAAAGCCATCGCCACAATCAAGAGAGCTAACATGTCCACCACTCCCCAAGACGGGCAATTTTCCGATGCCCATATTTACCCCTTCCCACCGCCGTCCCTCCCTGGTAACCATAAGTTTGTTTCTCTATGTCTGTGGCTCTATTTGTCTTTTGCAGTTAAGATCATTTCTGTCTTTTTTTCTTAGATTTCACATGGAAGTTGTGTCATGCGGCATTTTTCTCTCTTCTGGCTTACTTCACTCAGAATGACTATCTCTGTGTCCAACCATGTTGCCGCAAATGGCATGGTTCCATCCTTTTTCGCGGCTGTGTAGTATTCCGCGGCATAAAAAGACAACGACTTCTTTATCCAGTCACCAGTCGTTAGATGTTGGGGTTAGTTCCACGTCCTGGCTAATACAAACAGGGCTGCTGTGAGCATTGAGGTGCATGGGACTTTTTGAGTTAGAGTTTTCTCTTGACATATCCCCAGGCGTGGGAAGGCTGGATCATCAGGTAAGTCCATTTGTAGGTTTTTAAGGAACCTCCATCCCGTCTTCTCTAGTGACAATGCAGCCCGTCTTCCTGAAGCAGAGCCATGCTCACAAAGTAACGGATATTCCTAGAGGTCAGACATGACGTGCATTCAGCTTGGCCTGTTCCAGAAGAAGAGGGCAGTCTGGCAGGGCTGGAGGAGAGTGACCAGGGGAGTGTGGGACAGGCAGGATTCACACCACGTGGGGACATGACAGGCTGGGATAAGGAGCCTGGGCTTCCAGTCATGCCTTGGTAAGCATGGGGCACTGGTTCCAGGACTCCCCACAGATGCCAAAATCCATGGATGCTGATGCCTCTTATACAAAATGACATAGGACTTTATTTTTTACATACAAACATACTTTTCTTCCACGTTGTTGTCGTTTTTACAATGTTGTGTCGAATTCCAGTCTAGAGCACAATTTTCCACTTATGCATAAACATACCCATACAGTCATTGTCACATTCTCTTTCGCTGTGTCCTCCTGTGTACTTTAAATCATCTCTAGGTGACGCGCGGCATGCAAGGCAACGTGAATGCTATGTAAGCGGTTGCCGGTGTGTGGCAAGTTCAATTGTCGCTTTTCGAAACTTTCCGTTTTTTCCCGAATATTTTCAACCCACAGTTAGTTGAATCGGCTGGATCGGGAGCCCCTAGATACAGAGAACCCCCAAGCCCTTCCCACCTCGGAAATTTCCACTGGAAGCGCTGAAGGGGCCCAAAGAGAGGAGAAGAGCGCCCTCTAGCGGCTGCAAACGCTGAGGCATTCCTTCAGCCTATGCAGCGCGGGAGAGAAGGTTTCGGGCCGACTAGCGCAAAAGGAGGGCCCGCCTGGACAGGAAGGAGGAAGGACGACAGCGGAAGCCAGCTCGCACCCTTCCTGGAGCTAGCTGGTTGCAGTGAGGGACGCCGAGGAACTGGGGACACGTCGCGTGGGGAGGGGGGGGGCAATCCTGGCGGCCAGGAGCAGGGTTCACACAGCTGGCACCCAGTTTGCACGATCAAAATGACAAGGAGAGGGGGTGGGGGGAAGGGGCTGCCTCAGCACCGGGATCCTGACAAGGGCCATAGCGCCGCGACCTCAGCTAATGCGGCTCCCCTGCTAAGCCAGAAAAAGGAAACTGTGAGGCAAGATACTGCAGATTCCACCGCAGCCACACGGATGACTAGATCTCTAACCTGACAAAATGGAACCCTCGGAAACAGGAATCTTCCCTTTCTTCTACATTTTGACCTTGGGACAGGGAGCCACACTTCTCTGACGGGAACCGTCTTTACTCCGGCAGAGAGCTCAGTTTTCCAGGAATAAGTATGGAGAAAAAGTGTGCCGTGATGGTTTAGCAGTTCAAAGCGGAAGCCCGTCTTAGAAACGGGAAAAACATGCTTCTCAATGAAGTCGAGTTATGGCACGAAGCAGGAGGAAGTTTAAGGAAATCTCTCTTAATATCCATTCACCAGACAAGACTAGCCAGTCCTAAAAAGGCAGCACGTTAAATCAAGGAAGATTCTTGCTTCCTTTTTGGGGCGGGAGGGGGGCGGGGGGACATGAGAAACATTGCCGCATTTTAAAACAAGCCTTGGGGCCCTAGATACGGAGAGTGTTGTTGGGTGTTGAGGCTGAGAGGTGTTGCTGAGGAGAACATAAAGCTGCGTATAGACTGGTATGGGTTCCAAGTCTACCGCTGGAAAAAAATTAGCCAATCATGAGTCCATTTGATTGGGAAAGAAGTAAATAACTCAAAAATGGGAAAGACATGGGATTAAATAGTGGTAGCGAGCAATTAAATCCAAGATGTTTATACCTATATTTTCATTGCGAATGCAACAAACTGAAAGCAACTGTCTAAAAAGCAGGAACTGTAGCCCGCGCACGCGCACACACGCACACAATGGGGAACAGCAGAGAGGTAAAATATGCTAAATGTATCATGATTGAGAAACAAGATCTAATAGATTATCCCGTTTTTGAGACTGTTATAGCAATACTGGTCCAATTATATATATAGTTATGAACTTAGAGATGACTTATTAAAACTTAGAGGGAATTTTAATTGGAAGACAATATAGCTTCCAAATCATTGAAGAGAAAACTAACCTCAAAAAAATTAATCAATGCAGCTAAGATGGAGTAACGGAGACCGTATTTACCATCGTAGGATAGACCCCAATGTGGATAAAATCTATGAAGCAATGCTTTTTAAGCCATGTGAAAACGATCATCCACTAGGACCTCGTCCTGCCGCCTCCATACCCAGGCTGCTAGGCCTCCTACTGCCACTACCAAGGATGTCCACCAGGTGGCGACATTGCCCCCCTCTGCTCCTGCTGCAGAGCCAGTCCTGAGCAGCCCTGCTCCAGGTTTTGGCAGGCCGCTCCCAGAAGCGCGCTCGTGGGCCTTGCTCCCTTTTAGCCACCAGCAAAGGGATCGAGGATGAGCACTGAGCCTCCTTACTCATCGAAGATCTAGGAACCTATCTGATTTCTGAGCAGTCCTTTACCCTCGTCTGCCGTCAGGTACTCTCCACCCGACTTGCAGAGTCCGCGGCTTGGGCAGCCTGCACGCTGGCCCCGGCCCGTCAGGATCTCTTCCCCCCACCCCCACCCCACCCCCACCCCCCGCACCCCCCCGGCCAAGAGGCCACGCGCGGTCGTGAGCAGGGCTCCAGGCCTCTGGAGCCGCGCCGCTTGGACTGCGTCCTGGCCCTGGGCTCGCGAGCTCCATGCCCTGGGCTGAGCCACTTAACATCTCTAAGCTAGTTTCCTCATCAGTACAATGAGGGCATAATCGGTATGGGAGGGGGGATCAGAATCTGGGGGGGACTACATTTCTGGTGATTGAAGATTATTTTCAGTTTGAATTATACAGTGAGGGACACCATACAATTTTTACTACTGCAGACTTCTGAAGGACAGCTTCTAGTATTCTTAAAACTAATGCATGCACGTACACACAAACACACGTGCACACACACTGACTCTGCTCCGCCTACATCCCCACGCACACACACACGGAGTCATGGACCACGCACACCCCCACAACATACACACAACCACACATGTCCTCAGGCGCGCGCACACACACGCAAAGTCACTGCCACGTGCCACACACGTCCAGGCTCAACTTTAGAATTCCCAGACTCAGGGGAGTCCTGCGAAGAAAGCGACAGTGCGGGGAGAGCCGATTCCCAGTCTCTGACCGCCAGCCTGACCCTTTTCTGCCCAATGCTGGGTCCATCCCATGCCCCAAGGGGCCTTGGATGTGCACAGGGGGACACTCAGACCTCACATCCGGGCTCTGTCCGTAACCTCCATGCCAACAGCTGCCCGTTGGCCTCTCTGTGAGTCCTGGGATGCTGAACTCCGGGGAGAGCCGGTGCAGAAACTACAAGCGGGACAGGGGCTGCTGGGGCAGGGCATTCGGGGTCCTGGGATTCCAGAGCACGGGGTGGAGCCAATGGGCGTGTCCCCTTGGCCCTGCTGACTCCACCCCGTAGAGGGCGTGGCCAGAGGGAGTGTCAGGGCCAGAGGGACCCTCTGTAGTTCAGGACCCAGGACAGCGCGGGGGTGTCGGGGGTGGGGGTTGGGGGGCCGCCCCTTGCCGTGGTCTAAGGGCAGAAGCCCTAAGGAAGGGCCGGAGGAGGCTGTAAGGTATCCTCACTGCCATCAATTAAAAAAACAAAAGCCCGCCGCAGGCGAGGGTGGGGAGGGTTTTGCTAGAACAAGGGAAAGACGCTCGCAGAGGTCTGGCCGCAGAGGGCTGGGGGGCTTGCCAGGCTGATGAGGAACCGAGAGGCCGTCGGCCTCTAAACTCCACACGAATTCCTCCGGGTGACCCTGAGATGCAGGGAGACACGGAAAGCACGGTAAACACAGGCCGGAAGCTCAGCAGCCTGTTGCTTGCTTCACCGTCCGTCTGGCGTCCCCTCTGCTAGCAAGCAGCCTTTACCGCATCACCCACGGCTGACCCGGCTCAGGATTCCAGCTGATTTTCCACGGGTGGCATCACTTGCTGGTGACACGAAGCAGGCACGTTAGCCACCTCCCAAACCCTGAGGCTCCTCCTGGGAGGAGCCTGCGGGCCCCCAGTCCAGCCTCTGCGCCACGATGCTCCTTAGTGCCGCTCCCGGTTCGCTGCCCCGGCCTCTAGCTCTGGCCGGAACCTCGCTGGATTGGCGATAAATGGCACCCATGCACCACGTGTAAGCTTGGGGTCCAGATGTGACCATGGCTCGTCTCTTCTTCCCATCGATTGGGGGATTGTTCGGGCTTCATGTCATCGTGTTGGCAGGAAGGCCAGCACTGCCCCCCTGAGACCTCCCTGAAGACACATAGAAACATAGGACACAATGCAGCCCATCTCTTTGTTTTAAAACACCTTTACAGGGCTACGAGTTCTGTTCCGTCAATTAGACACATCTCACGTGTAGTATTTGATCAATTTTCATACATGTCTACACCCAGAAAGCCATCGCCACAATCAAGAGAGCTAACATGTCCACCACTCCCCAAGACGGGCAATTTTCCGATGCCCATATTTACCCCTTCCCACCGCCGTCCCTCCCTGGTAACCATAAGTTTGTTTCTCTATGTCTGTGGCTCTATTTGTCTTTTGCAGTTAAGATCATTTCTGTCTTTTTTTCTTAGATTTCACATGGAAGTTGTGTCATGCGGCATTTTTCTCTCTTCTGGCTTACTTCACTCAGAATGACTATCTCTGTGTCCAACCATGTTGCCGCAAATGGCATGGTTCCATCCTTTTTCGCGGCTGTGTAGTATTCCGCGGCATAAAAAGACAACGACTTCTTTATCCAGTCACCAGTCGTTAGATGTTGGGGTTAGTTCCACGTCCTGGCTAATACAAACAGGGCTGCTGTGAGCATTGAGGTGCATGGGACTTTTTGAGTTAGAGTTTTCTCTTGACATATCCCCAGGCGTGGGAAGGCTGGATCATCAGGTAAGTCCATTTGTAGGTTTTTAAGGAACCTCCATCCCGTCTTCTCTAGTGACAATGCAGCCCGTCTTCCTGAAGCAGAGCCATGCTCACAAAGTAACGGATATTCCTAGAGGTCAGACATGACGTGCATTCAGCTTGGCCTGTTCCAGAAGAAGAGGGCAGTCTGGCAGGGCTGGAGGAGAGTGACCAGGGGAGTGTGGGACAGGCAGGATTCACACCACGTGGGGACATGACAGGCTGGGATAAGGAGCCTGGGCTTCCAGTCATGCCTTGGTAAGCATGGGGCACTGGTTCCAGGACTCCCCACAGATGCCAAAATCCATGGATGCTGATGCCTCTTATACAAAATGACATAGGACTTTATTTTTTACATACAAACATACTTTTCTTCCACGTTGTTGTCGTTTTTACAATGTTGTGTCGAATTCCAGTCTAGAGCACAATTTTCCACTTATGCATAAACATACCCATACAGTCATTGTCACATTCTCTTTCGCTGTGTCCTCCTGTGTACTTTAAATCATCTCTAGGTGACGCGCGGCATGCAAGGCAACGTGAATGCTATGTAAGCGGTTGCCGGTGTGTGGCAAGTTCAATTGTCGCTTTTCGAAACTTTCCGTTTTTTCCCGAATATTTTCAACCCACAGTTAGTTGAATCGGCTGGATCGGGAGCCCCTAGATACAGAGAACCCCCAAGCCCTTCCCACCTCGGAAATTTCCACTGGAAGCGCTGAAGGGGCCCAAAGAGAGGAGAAGAGCGCCCTCTAGCGGCTGCAAACGCTGAGGCATTCCTTCAGCCTATGCAGCGCGGGAGAGAAGGTTTCGGGCCGACTAGCGCAAAAGGAGGGCCCGCCTGGACAGGAAGGAGGAAGGACGACAGCGGAAGCCAGCTCGCACCCTTCCTGGAGCTAGCTGGTTGCAGTGAGGGACGCCGAGGAACTGGGGACACGTCGCGTGGGGAGGGGGGGGGCAATCCTGGCGGCCAGGAGCAGGGTTCACACAGCTGGCACCCAGTTTGCACGATCAAAATGACAAGGAGAGGGGGTGGGGGGAAGGGGCTGCCTCAGCACCGGGATCCTGACAAGGGCCATAGCGCCGCGACCTCAGCTAATGCGGCTCCCCTGCTAAGCCAGAAAAAGGAAACTGTGAGGCAAGATACTGCAGATTCCACCGCAGCCACACGGATGACTAGATCTCTAACCTGACAAAATGGAACCCTCGGAAACAGGAATCTTCCCTTTCTTCTACATTTTGACCTTGGGACAGGGAGCCACACTTCTCTGACGGGAACCGTCTTTACTCCGGCAGAGAGCTCAGTTTTCCAGGAATAAGTATGGAGAAAAAGTGTGCCGTGATGGTTTAGCAGTTCAAAGCGGAAGCCCGTCTTAGAAACGGGAAAAACATGCTTCTCAATGAAGTCGAGTTATGGCACGAAGCAGGAGGAAGTTTAAGGAAATCTCTCTTAATATCCATTCACCAGACAAGACTAGCCAGTCCTAAAAAGGCAGCACGTTAAATCAAGGAAGATTCTTGCTTCCTTTTTGGGGCGGGAGGGGGGCGGGGGGACATGAGAAACATTGCCGCATTTTAAAACAAGCCTTGGGGCCCTAGATACGGAGAGTGTTGTTGGGTGTTGAGGCTGAGAGGTGTTGCTGAGGAGAACATAAAGCTGCGTATAGACTGGTATGGGTTCCAAGTCTACCGCTGGAAAAAAATTAGCCAATCATGAGTCCATTTGATTGGGAAAGAAGTAAATAACTCAAAAATGGGAAAGACATGGGATTAAATAGCGGTAGCGAGCAATTAAATCCAAGATGTTTATACCTATATTTTCATTGCGAATGCAACAAACTGAAAGCAACTGTCTAAAAAGCAGGAACTGTAGCCCGCGCACGCGCACACACGCACACAATGGGGAACAGCAGAGAGGTAAAATATGCTAAATGTATCATGATTGAGAAACAAGATCTAATAGATTATCCCGTTTTTGAGACTGTTATAGCAATACTGGTCCAATTATATATATAGTTATGAACTTAGAGATGACTTATTAAAACTTAGAGGGAATTTTAATTGGAAGACAATATAGCTTCCAAATCATTGAAGAGAAAACTAACCTCAAAAAAATTAATCAATGCAGCTAAGATGGAGTAACGGAGACCGTATTTACCATCGTAGGATAGACCCCAATGTGGATAAAATCTATGAAGCAATGCTTTTTAAGCCATGTGAAAACGATCATCCACTAGGACCTCGTCCTGCCGCCTCCATACCCAGGCTGCTAGGCCTCCTACTGCCACTACCAAGGATGTCCACCAGGTGGCGACAGTGCCCCCCTCTGCTCCTGCTGCAGAGCCAGTCCTGAGCAGCCCTGCTCCAGGTTTTGGCAGGCCGCTCCCAGAAGCGCGCTCGTGGGCCTTGCTCCCTTTTAGCCACCAGCAAAGGGATCGAGGATGAGCACTGAGCCTCCTTACTCATCGAAGATCTAGGAACCTATCTGATTTCTGAGCAGTCCTTTACCCTCGTCTGCCGTCAGGTACTCTCCACCCGACTTGCAGAGTCCGCGGCTTGGGCAGCCTGCACGCTGGCCCCGGCCCGTCAGGATCTCTTCCCCCCACCCCCACCCCACCCCCACCCCCCGCACCCCCCCGGCCAAGAGGCCACGCGCGGTCGTGAGCAGGGCTCCAGGCCTCTGGAGCCGCGCCGCTTGGACTGCGTCCTGGCCCTGGGCTCGCGAGCTCCATGCCCTGGGCTGAGCCACTTAACATCTCTAAGCTAGTTTCCTCATCAGTACAATGAGGGCATAATCGGTATGGGAGGGGGGATCAGAATCTGGGGGGGACTACATTTCTGGTGATTGAAGATTATTTTCAGTTTGAATTATACAGTGAGGGACACCATACAATTTTTACTACTGCAGACTTCTGAAGGACAGCTTCTAGTATTCTTAAAACTAATGCATGCACGTACACACAAACACACGTGCACACACACTGACTCTGCTCCGCCTACATCCCCACGCACACACACACGGAGTCATGGACCACGCACACCCCCACAACATACACACAACCACACACGTCCTCAGGCGCGCGCACACACACGCAAAGTCACTGCCACGTGCCACACACGTCCAGGCTCAACTTTAGAATTCCCAGACTCAGGGGAGTCCTGCGAAGAAAGCGACAGTGCGGGGAGAGCCGATTCCCAGTCTCTGACCGCCAGCCTGACCCTTTTCTGCCCAATGCTGGGTCCATCCCATGCCCCAAGGGGCCTTGGATGTGCACAGGGGGACACTCAGACCTCACATCCGGGCTCTGTCCGTAACCTCCATGCCAACAGCTGCCCGTTGGCCTCTCTGTGAGTCCTGGGATGCTGAACTCCGGGGAGAGCCGGTGCAGAAACTACAAGCGGGACAGGGGCTGCTGGGGCAGGGCATTCGGGGTCCTGGGATTCCAGAGCACGGGGTGGAGCCAATGGGCGTGTCCCCTTGGCCCTGCTGACTCCACCCCGTAGAGGGCGTGGCCAGAGGGAGTGTCAGGGCCAGAGGGACCCTCTGTAGTTCAGGACCCAGGACAGCGCGGGGGTGTCGGGGGTGGGGGTTGGGGGGCCGCCCCTTGCCGTGGTCTAAGGGCAGAAGCCCTAAGGAAGGGCCGGAGGAGGCTGTAAGGTATCCTCACTGCCATCAATTAAAAAAACAAAAGCCCGCCGCAGGCGAGGGTGGGGAGGGTTTTGCTAGAACAAGGGAAAGACGCTCGCAGAGGTCTGGCCGCAGAGGGCTGGGGGGCTTGCCAGGCTGATGAGGAACCGAGAGGCCGTCGGCCTCTAAACTCCACACGAATTCCTCCGGGTGACCCTGAGATGCAGGGAGACACGGAAAGCACGGTAAACACAGGCCGGAAGCTCAGCAGCCTGTTGCTTGCTTCACCGTCCGTCTGGCGTCCCCTCTGCTAGCAAGCAGCCTTTACCGCATCACCCACGGCTGACCCGGCTCAGGATTCCAGCTGATTTTCCACGGGTGGCATCACTTGCTGGTGACACGAAGCAGGCACGTTAGCCACCTCCCAAACCCTGAGGCTCCTCCTGGGAGGAGCCTGCGGGCCCCCAGTCCAGCCTCTGCGCCACGATGCTCCTTAGTGCCGCTCCCGGTTCGCTGCCCCGGCCTCTAGCTCTGGCCGGAACCTCGCTGGATTGGCGATAAATGGCACCCATGCACCACGTGTAAGCTTGGGGTCCAGATGTGACCATGGCTCGTCTCTTCTTCCCATCGATTGGGGGATTGTTCGGGCTTCATGTCATCGTGTTGGCAGGAAGGCCAGCACCGCCCCCCTGAGACCTCCCTGAAGACACATAGAAACATAGGACACAATGCAGCCCATCTCTTTGTTTTAAAACACCTTTACAGGGCTACGAGTTCTGTTCCGTCAATTAGACACATCTCACGTGTAGTATTTGATCAATTTTCATACATGTCTACACCCAGAAAGCCATCGCCACAATCAAGAGAGCTAACATGTCCACCACTCCCCAAGACGGGCAATTTTCCGATGCCCATATTTACCCCTTCCCACCGCCGTCCCTCCCTGGTAACCATAAGTTTGTTTCTCTATGTCTGTGGCTCTATTTGTCTTTTGCAGTTAAGATCATTTCTGTCTTTTTTTCTTAGATTTCACATGGAAGTTGTGTCATGCGGCATTTTTCTCTCTTCTGGCTTACTTCACTCAGAATGACTATCTCTGTGTCCAACCATGTTGCCGCAAATGGCATGGTTCCATCCTTTTTCGCGGCTGTGTAGTATTCCGCGGCATAAAAAGACAACGACTTCTTTATCCAGTCACCAGTCGTTAGATGTTGGGGTTAGTTCCACGTCCTGGCTAATACAAACAGGGCTGCTGTGAGCATTGAGGTGCATGGGACTTTTTGAGTTAGAGTTTTCTCTTGACATATCCCCAGGCGTGGGAAGGCTGGATCATCAGGTAAGTCCATTTGTAGGTTTTTAAGGAACCTCCATCCCGTCTTCTCTAGTGACAATGCAGCCCGTCTTCCTGAAGCAGAGCCATGCTCACAAAGTAACGGATATTCCTAGAGGTCAGACATGACGTGCATTCAGCTTGGCCTGTTCCAGAAGAAGAGGGCAGTCTGGCAGGGCTGGAGGAGAGTGACCAGGGGAGTGTGGGACAGGCAGGATTCACACCACGTGGGGACATGACAGGCTGGGATAAGGAGCCTGGGCTTCCAGTCATGCCTTGGTAAGCATGGGGCACTGGTTCCAGGACTCCCCACAGATGCCAAAATCCATGGATGCTGATGCCTCTTATACAAAATGACATAGGACTTTATTTTTTACATACAAACATACTTTTCTTCCACGTTGTTGTCGTTTTTACAATGTTGTGTCGAATTCCAGTCTAGAGCACAATTTTCCACTTATGCATAAACATACCCATACAGTCATTGTCACATTCTCTTTCGCTGTGTCCTCCTGTGTACTTTAAATCATCTCTAGGTGACGCGCGGCATGCAAGGCAACGTGAATGCTATGTAAGCGGTTGCCGGTGTGTGGCAAGTTCAATTGTCGCTTTTCGAAACTTTCCGTTTTTTCCCGAATATTTTCAACCCACAGTTAGTTGAATCGGCTGGATCGGGAGCCCCTAGATACAGAGAACCCCCAAGCCCTTCCCACCTCGGACATTTCCACTGGAAGCGCTGAAGGGGCCCAAAGAGAGGAGAAGAGCGCCCTCTAGCGGCTGCAAACGCTGAGGCATTCCTTCAGCCTATGCAGCGCGGGAGAGAAGGTTTCGGGCCGACTAGCGCAAAAGGAGGGCCCGCCTGGACAGGAAGGAGGAAGGACGACAGCGGAAGCCAGCTCGCACCCTTCCTGGAGCTAGCTGGTTGCAGTGAGGGACGCCGAGGAACTGGGGACACGTCGCGTGGGGAGGGGGGGGGCAATCCTGGCGGCCAGGAGCAGGGTTCACACAGCTGGCACCCAGTTTGCACGATCAAAATGACAAGGAGAGGGGGTGGGGGGAAGGGGCTGCCTCAGCACCGGGATCCTGACAAGGGCCATAGCGCCGCGACCTCAGCTAATGCGGCTCCCCTGCTAAGCCAGAAAAAGGAAACTGTGAGGCAAGATACTGCAGATTCCACCGCAGCCACACGGATGACTAGATCTCTAACCTGACAAAATGGAACCCTCGGAAACAGGAATCTTCCCTTTCTTCTACATTTTGACCTTGGGACAGGGAGCCACACTTCTCTGACGGGAACCGTCTTTACTCCGGCAGAGAGCTCAGTTTTCCAGGAATAAGTATGGAGAAAAAGTGTGCCGTGATGGTTTAGCAGTTCAAAGCGGAAGCCCGTCTTAGAAACGGGAAAAACATGCTTCTCAATGAAGTCGAGTTATGGCACGAAGCAGGAGGAAGTTTAAGGAAATCTCTCTTAATATCCATTCACCAGACAAGACTAGCCAGTCCTAAAAAGGCAGCACGTTAAATCAAGGAAGATTCTTGCTTCCTTTTTGGGGCGGGAGGGGGGCGGGGGGACATGAGAAACATTGCCGCATTTTAAAACAAGCCTTGGGGCCGTAGATACGGAGAGTGTTGTTGGGTGTTGAGGCTGAGAGGTGTTGCTGAGGAGAACATAAAGCTGCGTATAGACTGGTATGGGTTCCAAGTCTACCGCTGGAAAAAAATTAGCCAATCATGAGTCCATTTGATTGGGAAAGAAGTAAATAACTCAAAAATGGGAAAGACATGGGATTAAATAGCGGTAGCGAGCAATTAAATCCAAGATGTTTATACCTATATTTTCATTGCGAATGCAACAAACTGAAAGCAACTGTCTAAAAAGCAGGAACTGTAGCCCGCGCACGCGCACACACGCACACAATGGGGAACAGCAGAGAGGTAAAATATGCTAAATGTATCATGATTGAGAAACAAGATCTAATAGATTATCCCGTTTTTGAGACTGTTATAGCAATACTGGTCCAATTATATATATAGTTATGAACTTAGAGATGACTTATTAAAACTTAGAGGGAATTTTAATTGGAAGACAATATAGCTTCCAAATCATTGAAGAGAAAACTAACCTCAAAAAAATTAATCAATGCAGCTAAGATGGAGTAACGGAGACCGTATTTACCATCGTAGGATAGACCCCAATGTGGATAAAATCTATGAAGCAATGCTTTTTAAGCCATGTGAAAACGATCATCCACTAGGACCTCGTCCTGCCGCCTCCATACCCAGGCTGCTAGGCCTCCTACTGCCACTACCAAGGATGTCCACCAGGTGGCGACATTGCCCCCCTCTGCTCCTGCTGCAGAGCCAGTCCTGAGCAGCCCTGCTCCAGGTTTTGGCAGGCCGCTCCCAGAAGCGCGCTCGTGGGCCTTGCTCCCTTTTAGCCACCAGCAAAGGGATCGAGGATGAGCACTGAGCCTCCTTACTCATCGAAGATCTAGGAACCTATCTGATTTCTGAGCAGTCCTTTACCCTCGTCTGCCGTCAGGTACTCTCCACCCGACTTGCAGAGTCCGCGGCTTGGGCAGCCTGCACGCTGGCCCCGGCCCGTCAGGATCTCTTCCCCCCACCCCCACCCCACCCCCACCCCCCGCACCCCCCCGGCCAAGAGGCCACGCGCGGTCGTGAGCAGGGCTCCAGGCCTCTGGAGCCGCGCCGCTTGGACTGCGTCCTGGCCCTGGGCTCGCGAGCTCCATGCCCTGGGCTGAGCCACTTAACATCTCTAAGCTAGTTTCCTCATCAGTACAATGAGGGCATAATCGGTATGGGAGGGGGGATCAGAATCTGGGGGGGACTACATTTCTGGTGATTGAAGATTATTTTCAGTTTGAATTATACAGTGAGGGACACCATACAATTTTTACTACTGCAGACTTCTGAAGGACAGCTTCTAGTATTCTTAAAACTAATGCATGCACGTACACACAAACACACGTGCACACACACTGACTCTGCTCCGCCTACATCCCCACGCACACACACACGGAGTCATGGACCACGCACACCCCCACAACATACACACAACCACACACGTCCTCAGGCGCGCGCACACACACGCAAAGTCACTGCCACGTGCCACACACGTCCAGGCTCAACTTTAGAATTCCCAGACTCAGGGGAGTCCTGCGAAGAAAGCGACAGTGCGGGGAGAGCCGATTCCCAGTCTCTGACCGCCAGCCTGACCCTTTTCTGCCCAATGCTGGGTCCATCCCATGCCCCAAGGGGCCTTGGATGTGCACAGGGGGACACTCAGACCTCACATCCGGGCTCTGTCCGTAACCTCCATGCCAACAGCTGCCCGTTGGCCTCTCTGTGAGTCCTGGGATGCTGAACTCCGGGGAGAGCCGGTGCAGAAACTACAAGCGGGACAGGGGCTGCTGGGGCAGGGCATTCGGGGTCCTGGGATTCCAGAGCACGGGGTGGAGCCAATGGGCGTGTCCCCTTGGCCCTGCTGACTCCACCCCGTAGAGGGCGTGGCCAGAGGGAGTGTCAGGGCCAGAGGGACCCTCTGTAGTTCAGGACCCAGGACAGCGCGGGGGTGTCGGGGGTGGGGGTTGGGGGGCCGCCCCTTGCCGTGGTCTAAGGGCAGAAGCCCTAAGGAAGGGCCGGAGGAGGCTGTAAGGTATCCTCACTGCCATCAATTAAAAAAACAAAAGCCCGCCGCAGGCGAGGGTGGGGAGGGTTTTGCTAGAACAAGGGAAAGACGCTCGCAGAGGTCTGGCCGCAGAGGGCTGGGGGGCTTGCCAGGCTGATGAGGAACCGAGAGGCCGTCGGCCTCTAAACTCCACACGAATTCCTCCGGGTGACCCTGAGATGCAGGGAGACACGGAAAGCACGGTAAACACAGGCCGGAAGCTCAGCAGCCTGTTGCTTGCTTCACCGTCCGTCTGGCGTCCCCTCTGCTAGCAAGCAGCCTTTACCGCATCACCCACGGCTGACCCGGCTCAGGATTCCAGCTGATTTTCCACGGGTGGCATCACTTGCTGGTGACACGAAGCAGGCACGTTAGCCACCTCCCAAACCCTGAGGCTCCTCCTGGGAGGAGCCTGCGGGCCCCCAGTCCAGCCTCTGCGCCACGATGCTCCTTAGTGCCGCTCCCGGTTCGCTGCCCCGGCCTCTAGCTCTGGCCGGAACCTCGCTGGATTGGCGATAAATGGCACCCATGCACCACGTGTAAGCTTGGGGTCCAGATGTGACCATGGCTCGTCTCTTCTTCCCATCGATTGGGGGATTGTTCGGGCTTCATGTCATCGTGTTGGCAGGAAGGCCAGCACCGCCCCCCTGAGACCTCCCTGAAGACACATAGAAACATAGGACACAATGCAGCCCATCTCTTTGTTTTAAAACACCTTTACAGGGCTACGAGTTCTGTTCCGTCAATTAGACACATCTCACGTGTAGTATTTGATCAATTTTCATACATGTCTACACCCAGAAAGCCATCGCCACAATCAAGAGAGCTAACATGTCCACCACTCCCCAAGACGGGCAATTTTCCGATGCCCATATTTACCCCTTCCCACCGCCGTCCCTCCCTGGTAACCATAAGTTTGTTTCTCTATGTCTGTGGCTCTATTTGTCTTTTGCAGTTAAGATCATTTCTGTCTTTTTTTCTTAGATTTCACATGGAAGTTGTGTCATGCGGCATTTTTCTCTCTTCTGGCTTACTTCACTCAGAATGACTATCTCTGTGTCCAACCATGTTGCCGCAAATGGCATGGTTCCATCCTTTTTCGCGGCTGTGTAGTATTCCGCGGCATAAAAAGACAACGACTTCTTTATCCAGTCACCAGTCGTTAGATGTTGGGGTTAGTTCCACGTCCTGGCTAATACAAACAGGGCTGCTGTGAGCATTGAGGTGCATGGGACTTTTTGAGTTAGAGTTTTCTCTTGACATATCCCCAGGCGTGGGAAGGCTGGATCATCAGGTAAGTCCATTTGTAGGTTTTTAAGGAACCTCCATCCCGTCTTCTCTAGTGACAATGCAGCCCGTCTTCCTGAAGCAGAGCCATGCTCACAAAGTAACGGATATTCCTAGAGGTCAGACATGACGTGCATTCAGCTTGGCCTGTTCCAGAAGAAGAGGGCAGTCTGGCAGGGCTGGAGGAGAGTGACCAGGGGAGTGTGGGACAGGCAGGATTCACACCACGTGGGGACATGACAGGCTGGGATAAGGAGCCTGGGCTTCCAGTCATGCCTTGGTAAGCATGGGGCACTGGTTCCAGGACTCCCCACAGATGCCAAAATCCATGGATGCTGATGCCTCTTATACAAAATGACATAGGACTTTATTTTTTACATACAAACATACTTTTCTTCCACGTTGTTGTCGTTTTTACAATGTTGTGTCGAATTCCAGTCTAGAGCACAATTTTCCACTTATGCATAAACATACCCATACAGTCATTGTCACATTCTCTTTCGCTGTGTCCTCCTGTGTACTTTAAATCATCTCTAGGTGACGCGCGGCATGCAAGGCAACGTGAATGCTATGTAAGCGGTTGCCGGTGTGTGGCAAGTTCAATTGTCGCTTTTCGAAACTTTCCGTTTTTTCCCGAATATTTTCAACCCACAGTTAGTTGAATCGGCTGGATCGGGAGCCCCTAGATACAGAGAACCCCCAAGCCCTTCCCACCTCGGACATTTCCACTGGAAGCGCTGAAGGGGCCCAAAGAGAGGAGAAGAGCGCCCTCTAGCGGCTGCAAACGCTGAGGCATTCCTTCAGCCTATGCAGCGCGGGAGAGAAGGTTTCGGGCCGACTAGCGCAAAAGGAGGGCCCGCCTGGACAGGAAGGAGGAAGGACGACAGCGGAAGCCAGCTCGCACCCTTCCTGGAGCTAGCTGGTTGCAGTGAGGGACGCCGAGGAACTGGGGACACGTCGCGTGGGGAGGGGGGGGGGGCAATCCTGGCGGCCAGGAGCAGGGTTCACACAGCTGGCACCCAGTTTGCACGATCAAAATGACAAGGAGAGGGGGTGGGGGGAAGGGGCTGCCTCAGCACCGGGATCCTGACAAGGGCCATAGCGCCGCGACCTCAGCTAATGCGGCTCCCCTGCTAAGCCAGAAAAAGGAAACTGTGAGGCAAGATACTGCAGATTCCACCGCAGCCACACGGATGACTAGATCTCTAACCTGACAAAATGGAACCCTCGGAAACAGGAATCTTCCCTTTCTTCTACATTTTGACCTTGGGACAGGGAGCCACACTTCTCTGACGGGAACCGTCTTTACTCCGGCAGAGAGCTCAGTTTTCCAGGAATAAGTATGGAGAAAAAGTGTGCCGTGATGGTTTAGCAGTTCAAAGCGGAAGCCCGTCTTAGAAACGGGAAAAACATGCTTCTCAATGAAGTCGAGTTATGGCACGAAGCAGGAGGAAGTTTAAGGAAATCTCTCTTAATATCCATTCACCAGACAAGACTAGCCAGTCCTAAAAAGGCAGCACGTTAAATCAAGGAAGATTCTTGCTTCCTTTTTGGGGCGGGAGGGGGGCGGGGGGACATGAGAAACATTGCCGCATTTTAAAACAAGCCTTGGGGCCCTAGATACGGAGAGTGTTGTTGGGTGTTGAGGCTGAGAGGTGTTGCTGAGGAGAACATAAAGCTGCGTATAGACTGGTATGGGTTCCAAGTCTACCGCTGGAAAAAAATTAGCCAATCATGAGTCCATTTGATTGGGAAAGAAGTAAATAACTCAAAAATGGGAAAGACATGGGATTAAATAGCGGTAGCGAGCAATTAAATCCAAGATGTTTATACCTATATTTTCATTGCGAATGCAACAAACTGAAAGCAACTGTCTAAAAAGCAGGAACTGTAGCCCGCGCACGCGCACACACGCACACAATGGGGAACAGCAGAGAGGTAAAATATGCTAAATATATCATGATTGAGAAACAAGATCTAATAGATTATCCCGTTTTTGAGACTGTTATAGCAATACTGGTCCAATTATATATATAGTTATGAACTTAGAGATGACTTATTAAAACTTAGAGGGAATTTTAATTGGAAGACAATATAGCTTCCAAATCATTGAAGAGAAAACTAACCTCAAAAAAATTAATCAATGCAGCTAAGATGGAGTAACGGAGACCGTATTTACCATCGTAGGATAGACCCCAATGTGGATAAAATCTATGAAGCAATGCTTTTTAAGCCATGTGAAAACGATCATCCACTAGGACCTCGTCCTGCCGCCTCCATACCCAGGCTGCTAGGCCTCCTACTGCCACTACCAAGGATGTCCACCAGGTGGCGACAGTGCCCCCCTCTGCTCCTGCTGCAGAGCCAGTCCTGAGCAGCCCTGCTCCAGGTTTTGGCAGGCCGCTCCCAGAAGCGCGCTCGTGGGCCTTGCTCCCTTTTAGCCACCAGCAAAGGGATCGAGGATGAGCACTGAGCCTCCTTACTCATCGAAGATCTAGGAACCTATCTGATTTCTGAGCAGTCCTTTACCCTCGTCTGCCGTCAGGTACTCTCCACCCGACTTGCAGAGTCCGCGGCTTGGGCAGCCTGCACGCTGGCCCCGGCCCGTCAGGATCTCTTCCCCCCACCCCCACCCCACCCCCACCCCCCGCACCCCCCCGGCCAAGAGGCCACGCGCGGTCGTGAGCAGGGCTCCAGGCCTCTGGAGCCGCGCCGCTTGGACTGCGTCCTGGCCCTGGGCTCGCGAGCTCCATGCCCTGGGCTGAGCCACTTAACATCTCTAAGCTAGTTTCCTCATCAGTACAATGAGGGCATAATCGGTATGGGAGGGGGGATCAGAATCTGGGGGGGACTACATTTCTGGTGATTGAAGATTATTTTCAGTTTGAATTATACAGTGAGGGACACCATACAATTTTTACTACTGCAGACTTCTGAAGGACAGCTTCTAGTATTCTTAAAACTAATGCATGCACGTACACACAAACACACGTGCACACACACTGACTCTGCTCCGCCTACATCCCCACGCACACACACACGGAGTCATGGACCACGCACACCCCCACAACATACACACAACCACACACGTCCTCAGGCGCGCGCACACACACGCAAAGTCACTGCCACGTGCCACACACGTCCAGGCTCAACTTTAGAATTCCCAGACTCAGGGGAGTCCTGCGAAGAAAGCGACAGTGCGGGGAGAGCCGATTCCCAGTCTCTGACCGCCAGCCTGACCCTTTTCTGCCCAATGCTGGGTCCATCCCATGCCCCAAGGGGCCTTGGATGTGCACAGGGGGACACTCAGACCTCACATCCGGGCTCTGTCCGTAACCTCCATGCCAACAGCTGCCCGTTGGCCTCTCTGTGAGTCCTGGGATGCTGAACTCCGGGGAGAGCCGGTGCAGAAACTACAAGCGGGACAGGGGCTGCTGGGGCAGGGCATTCGGGGTCCTGGGATTCCAGAGCACGGGGTGGAGCCAATGGGCGTGTCCCCTTGGCCCTGCTGACTCCACCCCGTAGAGGGCGTGGCCAGAGGGAGTGTCAGGGCCAGAGGGACCCTCTGTAGTTCAGGACCCAGGACAGCGCGGGGGTGTCGGGGGTGGGGGTTGGGGGGCCGCCCCTTGCCGTGGTCTAAGGGCAGAAGCCCTAAGGAAGGGCCGGAGGAGGCTGTAAGGTATCCTCACTGCCATCAATTAAAAAAACAAAAGCCCGCCGCAGGCGAGGGTGGGGAGGGTTTTGCTAGAACAAGGGAAAGACGCTCGCAGAGGTCTGGCCGCAGAGGGCTGGGGGGCTTGCCAGGCTGATGAGGAACCGAGAGGCCGTCGGCCTCTAAACTCCACACGAATTCCTCCGGGTGACCCTGAGATGCAGGGAGACACGGAAAGCACGGTAAACACAGGCCGGAAGCTCAGCAGCCTGTTGCTTGCTTCACCGTCCGTCTGGCGTCCCCTCTGCTAGCAAGCAGCCTTTACCGCATCACCCACGGCTGACCCGGCTCAGGATTCCAGCTGATTTTCCACGGGTGGCATCACTTGCTGGTGACACGAAGCAGGCACGTTAGCCACCTCCCAAACCCTGAGGCTCCTCCTGGGAGGAGCCTGCGGGCCCCCAGTCCAGCCTCTGCGCCACGATGCTCCTTAGTGCCGCTCCCGGTTCGCTGCCCCGGCCTCTAGCTCTGGCCGGAACCTCGCTGGATTGGCGATAAATGGCACCCATGCACCACGTGTAAGCTTGGGGTCCAGATGTGACCATGGCTCGTCTCTTCTTCCCATCGATTGGGGGATTGTTCGGGCTTCATGTCATCGTGTTGGCAGGAAGGCCAGCACCGCCCCCCTGAGACCTCCCTGAAGACACATAGAAACATAGGACACAATGCAGCCCATCTCTTTGTTTTAAAACACCTTTACAGGGCTACGAGTTCTGTTCCGTCAATTAGACACATCTCACGTGTAGTATTTGATCAATTTTCATACATGTCTACACCCAGAAAGCCATCGCCACAATCAAGAGAGCTAACATGTCCACCACTCCCCAAGACGGGCAATTTTCCGATGCCCATATTTACCCCTTCCCACCGCCGTCCCTCCCTGGTAACCATAAGTTTGTTTCTCTATGTCTGTGGCTCTATTTGTCTTTTGCAGTTAAGATCATTTCTGTCTTTTTTTCTTAGATTTCACATGGAAGTTGTGTCATGCGGCATTTTTCTCTCTTCTGGCTTACTTCACTCAGAATGACTATCTCTGTGTCCAACCATGTTGCCGCAAATGGCATGGTTCCATCCTTTTTCGCGGCTGTGTAGTATTCCGCGGCATAAAAAGACAACGACTTCTTTATCCAGTCACCAGTCGTTAGATGTTGGGGTTAGTTCCACGTCCTGGCTAATACAAACAGGGCTGCTGTGAGCATTGAGGTGCATGGGACTTTTTGAGTTAGAGTTTTCTCTTGACATATCCCCAGGCGTGGGAAGGCTGGATCATCAGGTAAGTCCATTTGTAGGTTTTTAAGGAACCTCCATCCCGTCTTCTCTAGTGACAATGCAGCCCGTCTTCCTGAAGCAGAGCCATGCTCACAAAGTAACGGATATTCCTAGAGGTCAGACATGACGTGCATTCAGCTTGGCCTGTTCCAGAAGAAGAGGGCAGTCTGGCAGGGCTGGAGGAGAGTGACCAGGGGAGTGTGGGACAGGCAGGATTCACACCACGTGGGGACATGACAGGCTGGGATAAGGAGCCTGGGCTTCCAGTCATGCCTTGGTAAGCATGGGGCACTGGTTCCAGGACTCCCCACAGATGCCAAAATCCATGGATGCTGATGCCTCTTATACAAAATGACATAGGACTTTATTTTTTACATACAAACATACTTTTCTTCCACGTTGTTGTCGTTTTTACAATGTTGTGTCGAATTCCAGTCTAGAGCACAATTTTCCACTTATGCATAAACATACCCATACAGTCATTGTCACATTCTCTTTCGCTGTGTCCTCCTGTGTACTTTAAATCATCTCTAGGTGACGCGCGGCATGCAAGGCAACGTGAATGCTATGTAAGCGGTTGCCGGTGTGTGGCAAGTTCAATTGTCGCTTTTCGAAACTTTCCGTTTTTTCCCGAATATTTTCAACCCACAGTTAGTTGAATCGGCTGGATCGGGAGCCCCTAGATACAGAGAACCCCCAAGCCCTTCCCACCTCGGAAATTTCCACTGGAAGCGCTGAAGGGGCCCAAAGAGAGGAGAAGAGCGCCCTCTAGCGGCTGCAAACGCTGAGGCATTCCTTCAGCCTATGCAGCGCGGGAGAGAAGGTTTCGGGCCGACTAGCGCAAAAGGAGGGCCCGCCTGGACAGGAAGGAGGAAGGACGACAGCGGAAGCCAGCTCGCACCCTTCCTGGAGCTAGCTGGTTGCAGTGAGGGACGCCGAGGAACTGGGGACACGTCGCGTGGGGAGGGGGGGGGGGCAATCCTGGCGGCCAGGAGCAGGGTTCACACAGCTGGCACCCAGTTTGCACGATCAAAATGACAAGGAGAGGGGGTGGGGGGAAGGGGCTGCCTCAGCACCGGGATCCTGACAAGGGCCATAGCGCCGCGACCTCAGCTAATGCGGCTCCCCTGCTAAGCCAGAAAAAGGAAACTGTGAGGCAAGATACTGCAGATTCCACCGCAGCCACACGGATGACTAGATCTCTAACCTGACAAAATGGAACCCTCGGAAACAGGAATCTTCCCTTTCTTCTACATTTTGACCTTGGGACAGGGAGCCACACTTCTCTGACGGGAACCGTCTTTACTCCGGCAGAGAGCTCAGTTTTCCAGGAATAAGTATGGAGAAAAAGTGTGCCGTGATGGTTTAACAGTTCAAAGCGGAAGCCCGTCTTAGAAACGGGAAAAACATGCTTCTCAATGAAGTCGAGTTATGGCACGAAGCAGGAGGAAGTTTAAGGAAATCTCTCTTAATATCCATTCACCAGACAAGACTAGCCAGTCCTAAAAAGGCAGCACGTTAAATCAAGGAAGATTCTTGCTTCCTTTTTGGGGCGGGAGGGGGGCGGGGGGACATGAGAAACATTGCCGCATTTTAAAACAAGCCTTGGGGCCCTAGATACGGAGAGTGTTGTTGGGTGTTGAGGCTGAGAGGTGTTGCTGAGGAGAACATAAAGCTGCGTATAGACTGGTATGGGTTCCAAGTCTACCGCTGGAAAAAAATTAGCCAATCATGAGTCCATTTGATTGGGAAAGAAGTAAATAACTCAAAAATGGGAAAGACATGGGATTAAATAGCGGTAGCGAGCAATTAAATCCAAGATGTTTATACCTATATTTTCATTGCGAATGCAACAAACTGAAAGCAACTGTCTAAAAAGCAGGAACTGTAGCCCGCGCACGCGCACACACGCACACAATGGGGAACAGCAGAGAGGTAAAATATGCTAAATGTATCATGATTGAGAAACAAGATCTAATAGATTATCCCGTTTTTGAGACTGTTATAGCAATACTGGTCCAATTATATATATAGTTATGAACTTAGAGATGACTTATTAAAACTTAGAGGGAATTTTAATTGGAAGACAATATAGCTTCCAAATCATTGAAGAGAAAACTAACCTCAAAAAAATTAATCAATGCAGCTAAGATGGAGTAACGGAGACCGTATTTACCATCGTAGGATAGACCCCAATGTGGATAAAATCTATGAAGCAATGCTTTTTAAGCCATGTGAAAACGATCATCCACTAGGACCTCGTCCTGCCGCCTCCATACCCAGGCTGCTAGGCCTCCTACTGCCACTACCAAGGATGTCCACCAGGTGGCGACATTGCCCCCCTCTGCTCCTGCTGCAGAGCCAGTCCTGAGCAGCCCTGCTCCAGGTTTTGGCAGGCCGCTCCCAGAAGCGCGCTCGTGGGCCTTGCTCCCTTTTAGCCACCAGCAAAGGGATCGAGGATGAGCACTGAGCCTCCTTACTCATCGAAGATCTAGGAACCTATCTGATTTCTGAGCAGTCCTTTACCCTCGTCTGCCGTCAGGTACTCTCCACCCGACTTGCAGAGTCCGCGGCTTGGGCAGCCTGCACGCTGGCCCCGGCCCGTCAGGATCTCTTCCCCCCACCCCCACCCCACCCCCACCCCCCGCACCCCCCCGGCCAAGAGGCCACGCGCGGTCGTGAGCAGGGCTCCAGGCCTCTGGAGCCGCGCCGCTTGGACTGCGTCCTGGCCCTGGGCTCGCGAGCTCCATGCCCTGGGCTGAGCCACTTAACATCTCTAAGCTAGTTTCCTCATCAGTACAATGAGGGCATAATCGGTATGGGAGGGGGGATCAGAATCTGGGGGGGACTACATTTCTGGTGATTGAAGATTATTTTCAGTTTGAATTATACAGTGAGGGACACCATACAATTTTTACTACTGCAGACTTCTGAAGGACAGCTTCTAGTATTCTTAAAACTAATGCATGCACGTACACACAAACACACGTGCACACACACTGACTCTGCTCCGCCTACATCCCCACGCACACACACACGGAGTCATGGACCACGCACACCCCCACAACATACACACAACCACACACGTCCTCAGGCGCGCGCACACACACGCAAAGTCACTGTCACGTGCCACACACGTCCAGGCTCAACTTTAGAATTCCCAGACTCAGGGGAGTCCTGCGAAGAAAGCGACAGTGCGGGGAGAGCCGATTCCCAGTCTCTGACCGCCAGCCTGACCCTTTTCTGCCCAATGCTGGGTCCATCCCATGCCCCAAGGGGCCTTGGATGTGCACAGGGGGACACTCAGACCTCACATCCGGGCTCTGTCCGTAACCTCCATGCCAACAGCTGCCCGTTGGCCTCTCTGTGAGTCCTGGGATGCTGAACTCCGGGGAGAGCCGGTGCAGAAACTACAAGCGGGACAGGGGCTGCTGGGGCAGGGCAGTCGGGGTCCTGGGATTCCAGAGCACGGGGTGGAGCCAATGGGCGTGTCCCCTTGGCCCTGCTGACTCCACCCCGTAGAGGGCGTGGCCAGAGGGAGTGTCAGGGCCAGAGGGACCCTCTGTAGTTCAGGACCCAGGACAGCGCGGGGGTGTCGGGGGTGGGGGTTGGGGGGCCGCCCCTTGCCGTGGTCTAAGGGCAGAAGCCCTAAGGAAGGGCCGGAGGAGGCTGTAAGGTATCCTCACTGCCATCAATTAAAAAAACAAAAGCCCGCCGCAGGCGAGGGTGGGGAGGGTTTTGCTAGAACAAGGGAAAGACGCTCGCAGAGGTCTGGCCGCAGAGGGCTGGGGGGCTTGCCAGGCTGATGAGGAACCGAGAGGCCGTCGGCCTCTAAACTCCACACGAATTCCTCCGGGTGACCCTGAGATGCAGGGAGACACGGAAAGCACGGTAAACACAGGCCGGAAGCTCAGCAGCCTGTTGCTTGCTTCACCGTCCGTCTGGCGTCCCCTCTGCTAGCAAGCAGCCTTTACCGCATCACCCACGGCTGACCCGGCTCAGGATTCCAGCTGATTTTCCACGGGTGGCATCACTTGCTGGTGACACGAAGCAGGCACGTTAGCCACCTCCCAAACCCTGAGGCTCCTCCTGGGAGGAGCCTGCGGGCCCCCAGTCCAGCCTCTGCGCCACGATGCTCCTTAGTGCCGCTCCCGGTTCGCTGCCCCGGCCTCTAGCTCTGGCCGGAACCTCGCTGGATTGGCGATAAATGGCACCCATGCACCACGTGTAAGCTTGGGGTCCAGATGTGACCATGGCTCGTCTCTTCTTCCCATCGATTGGGGGATTGTTCGGGCTTCATGTCATCGTGTTGGCAGGAAGGCCAGCACCGCCCCCCTGAGACCTCCCTGAAGACACATAGAAACATAGGACACAATGCAGCCCATCTCTTTGTTTTAAAACACCTTTACAGGGCTACGAGTTCTGTTCCGTCAATTAGACACATCTCACGTGTAGTATTTGATCAATTTTCATACATGTCTACACCCAGAAAGCCATCGCCACAATCAAGAGAGCTAACATGTCCACCACTCCCCAAGACGGGCAATTTTCCGATGCCCATATTTACCCCTTCCCACCGCCGTCCCTCCCTGGTAACCATAAGTTTGTTTCTCTATGTCTGTGGCTCTATTTGTCTTTTGCAGTTAAGATCATTTCTGTCTTTTTTTCTTAGATTTCACATGGAAGTTGTGTCATGCGGCATTTTTCTCTCTTCTGGCTTACTTCACTCAGAATGACTATCTCTGTGTCCAACCATGTTGCCGCAAATGGCATGGTTCCATCCTTTTTCGCGGCTGTGTAGTATTCCGCGGCATAAAAAGACAACGACTTCTTTATCCAGTCACCAGTCGTTAGATGTTGGGGTTAGTTCCACGTCCTGGCTAATACAAACAGGGCTGCTGTGAGCATTGAGGTGCATGGGACTTTTTGAGTTAGAGTTTTCTCTTGACATATCCCCAGGCGTGGGAAGGCTGGATCATCAGGTAAGTCCATTTGTAGGTTTTTAAGGAACCTCCATCCCGTCTTCTCTAGTGACAATGCAGCCCGTCTTCCTGAAGCAGAGCCATGCTCACAAAGTAACGGATATTCCTAGAGGTCAGACATGACGTGCATTCAGCTTGGCCTGTTCCAGAAGAAGAGGGCAGTCTGGCAGGGCTGGAGGAGAGTGACCAGGGGAGTGTGGGACAGGCAGGATTCACACCACGTGGGGACATGACAGGCTGGGATAAGGAGCCTGGGCTTCCAGTCATGCCTTGGTAAGCATGGGGCACTGGTTCCAGGACTCCCCACAGATGCCAAAATCCATGGATGCTGATGCCTCTTATACAAAATGACATAGGACTTTATTTTTTACATACAAACATACTTTTCTTCCACGTTGTTGTCGTTTTTACAATGTTGTGTCGAATTCCAGTCTAGAGCACAATTTTCCACTTATGCATAAACATACCCATACAGTCATTGTCACATTCTCTTTCGCTGTGTCCTCCTGTGTACTTTAAATCATCTCTAGGTGACGCGCGGCATGCAAGGCAACGTGAATGCTATGTAAGCGGTTGCCGGTGTGTGGCAAGTTCAATTGTCGCTTTTCGAAACTTTCCGTTTTTTCCCGAATATTTTCAACCCACAGTTAGTTGAATCGGCTGGATCGGGAGCCCCTAGATACAGAGAACCCCCAAGCCCTTCCCACCTCGGAAATTTCCACTGGAAGCGCTGAAGGGGCCCAAAGAGAGGAGAAGAGCGCCCTCTAGCGGCTGCAAACGCTGAGGCATTCCTTCAGCCTATGCAGCGCGGGAGAGAAGGTTTCGGGCCGACTAGCGCAAAAGGAGGGCCCGCCTGGACAGGAAGGAGGAAGGACGACAGCGGAAGCCAGCTCGCACCCTTCCTGGAGCTAGCTGGTTGCAGTGAGGGACGCCGAGGAACTGGGGACACGTCGCGTGGGGAGGGGGGGGGGGCAATCCTGGCGGCCAGGAGCAGGGTTCACACAGCTGGCACCCAGTTTGCACGATCAAAATGACAAGGAGAGGGGGTGGGGGGAAGGGGCTGCCTCAGCACCGGGATCCTGACAAGGGCCATAGCGCCGCGACCTCAGCTAATGCGGCTCCCCTGCTAAGCCAGAAAAAGGAAACTGTGAGGCAAGATACTGCAGATTCCACCGCAGCCACACGGATGACTAGATCTCTAACCTGACAAAATGGAACCCTCGGAAACAGGAATCTTCCCTTTCTTCTACATTTTGACCTTGGGACAGGGAGCCACACTTCTCTGACGGGAACCGTCTTTACTCCGGCAGAGAGCTCAGTTTTCCAGGAATAAGTATGGAGAAAAAGTGTGCCGTGATGGTTTAGCAGTTCAAAGCGGAAGCCCGTCTTAGAAACGGGAAAAACATGCTTCTCAATGAAGTCGAGTTATGGCACGAAGCAGGAGGAAGTTTAAGGAAATCTCTCTTAATATCCATTCACCAGACAAGACTAGCCAGTCCTAAAAAGGCAGCACGTTAAATCAAGGAAGATTCTTGCTTCCTTTTTGGGGCGGGAGGGGGGCGGGGGGACATGAGAAACATTGCCGCATTTTAAAACAAGCCTTGGGGCCGTAGATACGGAGAGTGTTGTTGGGTGTTGAGGCTGAGAGGTGTTGCTGAGGAGAACATAAAGCTGCGTATAGACTGGTATGGGTTCCAAGTCTACCGCTGGAAAAAAATTAGCCAATCATGAGTCCATTTGATTGGGAAAGAAGTAAATAACTCAAAAATGGGAAAGACATGGGATTAAATAGCGGTAGCGAGCAATTAAATCCAAGATGTTTATACCTATATTTTCATTGCGAATGCAACAAACTGAAAGCAACTGTCTAAAAAGCAGGAACTGTAGCCCGCGCACGCGCACACACGCACACAATGGGGAACAGCAGAGAGGTAAAATATGCTAAATGTATCATGATTGAGAAACAAGATCTAATAGATTATCCCGTTTTTGAGACTGTTATAGCAATACTGGTCCAATTATATATATAGTTATGAACTTAGAGATGACTTATTAAAACTTAGAGGGAATTTTAATTGGAAGACAATATAGCTTCCAAATCATTGAAGAGAAAACTAACCTCAAAAAAATTAATCAATGCAGCTAAGATGGAGTAACGGAGACCGTATTTACCATCGTAGGATAGACCCCAATGTGGATAAAATCTATGAAGCAATGCTTTTTAAGCCATGTGAAAACGATCATCCACTAGGACCTCGTCCTGCCGCCTCCATACCCAGGCTGCTAGGCCTCCTACTGCCACTACCAAGGATGTCCACCAGGTGGCGACATTGCCCCCCTCTGCTCCTGCTGCAGAGCCAGTCCTGAGCAGCCCTGCTCCAGGTTTTGGCAGGCCGCTCCCAGAAGCGCGCTCGTGGGCCTTGCTCCCTTTTAGCCACCAGCAAAGGGATCGAGGATGAGCACTGAGCCTCCTTACTCATCGAAGATCTAGGAACCTATCTGATTTCTGAGCAGTCCTTTACCCTCGTCTGCCGTCAGGTACTCTCCACCCGACTTGCAGAGTCCGCGGCTTGGGCAGCCTGCACGCTGGCCCCGGCCCGTCAGGATCTCTTCCCCCCACCCCCACCCCACCCCCACCCCCCGCACCCCCCCGGCCAAGAGGCCACGCGCGGTCGTGAGCAGGGCTCCAGGCCTCTGGAGCCGCGCCGCTTGGACTGCGTCCTGGCCCTGGGCTCGCGAGCTCCATGCCCTGGGCTGAGCCACTTAACATCTCTAAGCTAGTTTCCTCATCAGTACAATGAGGGCATAATCGGTATGGGAGGGGGGATCAGAATCTGGGGGGGACTACATTTCTGGTGATTGAAGATTATTTTCAGTTTGAATTATACAGTGAGGGACACCATACAATTTTTACTACTGCAGACTTCTGAAGGACAGCTTCTAGTATTCTTAAAACTAATGCATGCACGTACACACAAACACACGTGCACACACACTGACTCTGCTCCGCCTACATCCCCACGCACACACACACGGAGTCATGGACCACGCACACCCCCACAACATACACACAACCACACACGTCCTCAGGCGCGCGCACACACACGCAAAGTCACTGCCACGTGCCACACACGTCCAGGCTCAACTTTAGAATTCCCAGACTCAGGGGAGTCCTGCGAAGAAAGCGACAGTGCGGGGAGAGCCGATTCCCAGTCTCTGACCGCCAGCCTGACCCTTTTCTGCCCAATGCTGGGTCCATCCCATGCCCCAAGGGGCCTTGGATGTGCACAGGGGGACACTCAGACCTCACATCCGGGCTCTGTCCGTAACCTCCATGCCAACAGCTGCCCGTTGGCCTCTCTGTGAGTCCTGGGATGCTGAACTCCGGGGAGAGCCGGTGCAGAAACTACAAGCGGGACAGGGGCTGCTGGGGCAGGGCATTCGGGGTCCTGGGATTCCAGAGCATGGGGTGGAGCCAATGGGCGTGTCCCCTTGGCCCTGCTGACTCCACCCCGTAGAGGGCGTGGCCAGAGGGAGTGTCAGGGCCAGAGGGACCCTCTGTAGTTCAGGACCCAGGACAGCGCGGGGGTGTCGGGGGTGGGGGTTGGGGGGCCGCCCCTTGCCGTGGTCTAAGGGCAGAAGCCCTAAGGAAGGGCCGGAGGAGGCTGTAAGGTATCCTCACTGCCATCAATTAAAAAAACAAAAGCCCGCCGCAGGCGAGGGTGGGGAGGGTTTTGCTAGAACAAGGGAAAGACGCTCGCAGAGGTCTGGCCGCAGAGGGCTGGGGGGCTTGCCAGGCTGATGAGGAACCGAGAGGCCGTCGGCCTCTAAACTCCACACGAATTCCTCCGGGTGACCCTGAGATGCAGGGAGACACGGAAAGCACGGTAAACACAGGCCGGAAGCTCAGCAGCCTGTTGCTTGCTTCACCGTCCGTCTGGCGTCCCCTCTGCTAGCAAGCAGCCTTTACCGCATCACCCACGGCTGACCCGGCTCAGGATTCCAGCTGATTTTCCACGGGTGGCATCACTTGCTGGTGACACGAAGCAGGCACGTTAGCCACCTCCCAAACCCTGAGGCTCCTCCTGGGAGGAGCCTGCGGGCCCCCAGTCCAGCCTCTGCGCCACGATGCTCCTTAGTGCCGCTCCCGGTTCGCTGCCCCGGCCTCTAGCTCTGGCCGGAACCTCGCTGGATTGGCGATAAATGGCACCCATGCACCACGTGTAAGCTTGGGGTCCAGATGTGACCATGGCTCGTCTCTTCTTCCCATCGATTGGGGGATTGTTCGGGCTTCATGTCATCGTGTTGGCAGGAAGGCCAGCACCGCCCCCCTGAGACCTCCCTGAAGACACATAGAAACATAGGACACAATGCAGCCCATCTCTTTGTTTTAAAACACCTTTACAGGGCTACGAGTTCTGTTCCGTCAATTAGACACATCTCACGTGTAGTATTTGATCAATTTTCATACATGTCTACACCCAGAAAGCCATCGCCACAATCAAGAGAGCTAACATGTCCACCACTCCCCAAGACGGGCAATTTTCCGATGCCCATATTTACCCCTTCCCACCGCCGTCCCTCCCTGGTAACCATAAGTTTGTTTCTCTATGTCTGTGGCTCTATTTGTCTTTTGCAGTTAAGATCATTTCTGTCTTTTTTTCTTAGATTTCACATGGAAGTTGTGTCATGCGGCATTTTTCTCTCTTCTGGCTTACTTCACTCAGAATGACTATCTCTGTGTCCAACCATGTTGCCGCAAATGGCATGGTTCCATCCTTTTTCGCGGCTGTGTAGTATTCCGCGGCATAAAAAGACAACGACTTCTTTATCCAGTCACCAGTCGTTAGATGTTGGGGTTAGTTCCACGTCCTGGCTAATACAAACAGGGCTGCTGTGAGCATTGAGGTGCATGGGACTTTTTGAGTTAGAGTTTTCTCTTGACATATCCCCAGGCGTGGGAAGGCTGGATCATCAGGTAAGTCCATTTGTAGGTTTTTAAGGAACCTCCATCCCGTCTTCTCTAGTGACAATGCAGCCCGTCTTCCTGAAGCAGAGCCATGCTCACAAAGTAACGGATATTCCTAGAGGTCAGACATGACGTGCATTCAGCTTGGCCTGTTCCAGAAGAAGAGGGCAGTCTGGCAGGGCTGGAGGAGAGTGACCAGGGGAGTGTGGGACAGGCAGGATTCACACCACGTGGGGACATGACAGGCTGGGATAAGGAGCCTGGGCTTCCAGTCATGCCTTGGTAAGCATGGGGCACTGGTTCCAGGACTCCCCACAGATGCCAAAATCCATGGATGCTGATGCCTCTTATACAAAATGACATAGGACTTTATTTTTTACATACAAACATACTTTTCTTCCACGTTGTTGTCGTTTTTACAATGTTGTGTCGAATTCCAGTCTAGAGCACAATTTTCCACTTATGCATAAACATACCCATACAGTCATTGTCACATTCTCTTTCGCTGTGTCCTCCTGTGTACTTTAAATCATCTCTAGGTGACGCGCGGCATGCAAGGCAACGTGAATGCTATGTAAGCGGTTGCCGGTGTGTGGCAAGTTCAATTGTCGCTTTTCGAAACTTTCCGTTTTTTCCCGAATATTTTCAACCCACAGTTAGTTGAATCGGCTGGATCGGGAGCCCCTAGATACAGAGAACCCCCAAGCCCTTCCCACCTCGGACATTTCCACTGGAAGCGCTGAAGGGGCCCAAAGAGAGGAGAAGAGCGCCCTCTAGCGGCTGCAAACGCTGAGGCATTCCTTCAGCCTATGCAGCGCGGGAGAGAAGGTTTCGGGCCGACTAGCGCAAAAGGAGGGCCCGCCTGGACAGGAAGGAGGAAGGACGACAGCGGAAGCCAGCTCGCACCCTTCCTGGAGCTAGCTGGTTGCAGTGAGGGACGCCGAGGAACTGGGGACACGTCGCGTGGGGAGGGGGGGGGGCAATCCTGGCGGCCAGGAGCAGGGTTCACACAGCTGGCACCCAGTTTGCACGATCAAAATGACAAGGAGAGGGGGTGGGGGGAAGGGGCTGCCTCAGCACCGGGATCCTGACAAGGGCCATAGCGCCGCGACCTCAGCTAATGCGGCTCCCCTGCTAAGCCAGAAAAAGGAAACTGTGAGGCAAGATACTGCAGATTCCACCGCAGCCACACGGATGACTAGATCTCTAACCTGACAAAATGGAACCCTCGGAAACAGGAATCTTCCCTTTCTTCTACATTTTGACCTTGGGACAGGGAGCCACACTTCTCTGACGGGAACCGTCTTTACTCCGGCAGAGAGCTCAGTTTTCCAGGAATAAGTATGGAGAAAAAGTGTGCCGTGATGGTTTAGCAGTTCAAAGCGGAAGCCCGTCTTAGAAACGGGAAAAACATGCTTCTCAATGAAGTCGAGTTATGGCACGAAGCAGGAGGAAGTTTAAGGAAATCTCTCTTAATATCCATTCACCAGACAAGACTAGCCAGTCCTAAAAAGGCAGCACGTTAAATCAAGGAAGATTCTTGCTTCCTTTTTGGGGCGGGAGGGGGGCGGGGGGACATGAGAAACATTGCCGCATTTTAAAACAAGCCTTGGGGCCCTAGATACGGAGAGTGTTGTTGGGTGTTGAGGCTGAGAGGTGTTGCTGAGGAGAACATAAAGCTGCGTATAGACTGGTATGGGTTCCAAGTCTACCGCTGGAAAAAAATTAGCCAATCATGAGTCCATTTGATTGGGAAAGAAGTAAATAACTCAAAAATGGGAAAGACATGGGATTAAATAGCGGTAGCGAGCAATTAAATCCAAGATGTTTATACCTATATTTTCATTGCGAATGCAACAAACTGAAAGCAACTGTCTAAAAAGCAGGAACTGTAGCCCGCGCACGCGCACACACGCACACAATGGGGAACAGCAGAGAGGTAAAATATGCTAAATGTATCATGATTGAGAAACAAGATCTAATAGATTATCCCGTTTTTGAGACTGTTATAGCAATACTGGTCCAATTATATATATAGTTATGAACTTAGAGATGACTTATTAAAACTTAGAGGGAATTTTAATTGGAAGACAATATAGCTTCCAAATCATTGAAGAGAAAACTAACCTCAAAAAAATTAATCAATGCAGCTAAGATGGAGTAACGGAGACCGTATTTACCATCGTAGGATAGACCCCAATGTGGATAAAATCTATGAAGCAATGCTTTTTAAGCCATGTGAAAACGATCATCCACTAGGACCTCGTCCTGCCGCCTCCATACCCAGGCTGCTAGGCCTCCTACTGCCACTACCAAGGATGTCCACCAGGTGGCGACAGTGCCCCCCTCTGCTCCTGCTGCAGAGCCAGTCCTGAGCAGCCCTGCTCCAGGTTTTGGCAGGCCGCTCCCAGAAGCGCGCTCGTGGGCCTTGCTCCCTTTTAGCCACCAGCAAAGGGATCGAGGATGAGCACTGAGCCTCCTTACTCATCGAAGATCTAGGAACCTATCTGATTTCTGAGCAGTCCTTTACCCTCGTCTGCCGTCAGGTACTCTCCACCCGACTTGCAGAGTCCGCGGCTTGGGCAGCCTGCACGCTGGCCCCGGCCCGTCAGGATCTCTTCCCCCCACCCCCACCCCACCCCCACCCCCCGCACCCCCCCGGCCAAGAGGCCACGCGCGGTCGTGAGCAGGGCTCCAGGCCTCTGGAGCCGCGCCGCTTGGACTGCGTCCTGGCCCTGGGCTCGCGAGCTCCATGCCCTGGGCTGAGCCACTTAACATCTCTAAGCTAGTTTCCTCATCAGTACAATGAGGGCATAATCGGTATGGGAGGGGGGATCAGAATCTGGGGGGGACTACATTTCTGGTGATTGAAGATTATTTTCAGTTTGAATTATACAGTGAGGGACACCATACAATTTTTACTACTGCAGACTTCTGAAGGACAGCTTCTAGTATTCTTAAAACTAATGCATGCACGTACACACAAACACACGTGCACACACACTGACTCTGCTCCGCCTACATCCCCACGCACACACACACGGAGTCATGGACCACGCACACCCCCACAACATACACACAACCACACACGTCCTCAGGCGCGCGCACACACACGCAAAGTCACTGCCACGTGCCACACACGTCCAGGCTCAACTTTAGAATTCCCAGACTCAGGGGAGTCCTGCGAAGAAAGCGACAGTGCGGGGAGAGCCGATTCCCAGTCTCTGACCGCCAGCCTGACCCTTTTCTGCCCAATGCTGGGTCCATCCCATGCCCCAAGGGGCCTTGGATGTGCACAGGGGGACACTCAGACCTCACATCCGGGCTCTGTCCGTAACCTCCATGCCAACAGCTGCCCGTTGGCCTCTCTGTGAGTCCTGGGATGCTGAACTCCGGGGAGAGCCGGTGCAGAAACTACAAGCGGGACAGGGGCTGCTGGGGCAGGGCATTCGGGGTCCTGGGATTCCAGAGCACGGGGTGGAGCCAATGGGCGTGTCCCCTTGGCCCTGCTGACTCCACCCCGTAGAGGGCGTGGCCAGAGGGAGTGTCAGGGCCAGAGGGACCCTCTGTAGTTCAGGACCCAGGACAGCGCGGGGGTGTCGGGGGTGGGGGTTGGGGGGCCGCCCCTTGCCGTGGTCTAAGGGCAGAAGCCCTAAGGAAGGGCCGGAGGAGGCTGTAAGGTATCCTCACTGCCATCAATTAAAAAAACAAAAGCCCGCCGCAGGCGAGGGTGGGGAGGGTTTTGCTAGAACAAGGGAAAGACGCTCGCAGAGGTCTGGCCGCAGAGGGCTGGGGGGCTTGCCAGGCTGATGAGGAACCGAGAGGCCGTCGGCCTCTAAACTCCACACGAATTCCTCCGGGTGACCCTGAGATGCAGGGAGACACGGAAAGCACGGTAAACACAGGCCGGAAGCTCAGCAGCCTGTTGCTTGCTTCACCGTCCGTCTGGCGTCCCCTCTGCTAGCAAGCAGCCTTTACCGCATCACCCACGGCTGACCCGGCTCAGGATTCCAGCTGATTTTCCACGGGTGGCATCACTTGCTGGTGACACGAAGCAGGCACGTTAGCCACCTCCCAAACCCTGAGGCTCCTCCTGGGAGGAGCCTGCGGGCCCCCAGTCCAGCCTCTGCGCCACGATGCTCCTTAGTGCCGCTCCCGGTTCGCTGCCCCGGCCTCTAGCTCTGGCCGGAACCTCGCTGGATTGGCGATAAATGGCACCCATGCACCACGTGTAAGCTTGGGGTCCAGATGTGACCATGGCTCGTCTCTTCTTCCCATCGATTGGGGGATTGTTCGGGCTTCATGTCATCGTGTTGGCAGGAAGGCCAGCACCGCCCCCCTGAGACCTCCCTGAAGACACATAGAAACATAGGACACAATGCAGCCCATCTCTTTGTTTTAAAACACCTTTACAGGGCTACGAGTTCTGTTCCGTCAATTAGACACATCTCACGTGTAGTATTTGATCAATTTTCATACATGTCTACACCCAGAAAGCCATCGCCACAATCAAGAGAGCTAACATGTCCACCACTCCCCAAGACGGGCAATTTTCCGATGCCCATATTTACCCCTTCCCACCGCCGTCCCTCCCTGGTAACCATAAGTTTGTTTCTCTATGTCTGTGGCTCTATTTGTCTTTTGCAGTTAAGATCATTTCTGTCTTTTTTTCTTAGATTTCACATGGAAGTTGTGTCATGCGGCATTTTTCTCTCTTCTGGCTTACTTCACTCAGAATGACTATCTCTGTGTCCAACCATGTTGCCGCAAATGGCATGGTTCCATCCTTTTTCGCGGCTGTGTAGTATTCCGCGGCATAAAAAGACAACGACTTCTTTATCCAGTCACCAGTCGTTAGATGTTGGGGTTAGTTCCACGTCCTGGCTAATACAAACAGGGCTGCTGTGAGCATTGAGGTGCATGGGACTTTTTGAGTTAGAGTTTTCTCTTGACATATCCCCAGGCGTGGGAAGGCTGGATCATCAGGTAAGTCCATTTGTAGGTTTTTAAGGAACCTCCATCCCGTCTTCTCTAGTGACAATGCAGCCCGTCTTCCTGAAGCAGAGCCATGCTCACAAAGTAACGGATATTCCTAGAGGTCAGACATGACGTGCATTCAGCTTGGCCTGTTCCAGAAGAAGAGGGCAGTCTGGCAGGGCTGGAGGAGAGTGACCAGGGGAGTGTGGGACAGGCAGGATTCACACCACGTGGGGACATGACAGGCTGGGATAAGGAGCCTGGGCTTCCAGTCATGCCTTGGTAAGCATGGGGCACTGGTTCCAGGACTCCCCACAGATGCCAAAATCCATGGATGCTGATGCCTCTTATACAAAATGACATAGGACTTTATTTTTTACATACAAACATACTTTTCTTCCACGTTGTTGTCGTTTTTACAATGTTGTGTCGAATTCCAGTCTAGAGCACAATTTTCCACTTATGCATAAACATACCCATACAGTCATTGTCACATTCTCTTTCGCTGTGTCCTCCTGTGTACTTTAAATCATCTCTAGGTGACGCGCGGCATGCAAGGCAACGTGAATGCTATGTAAGCGGTTGCCGGTGTGTGGCAAGTTCAATTGTCGCTTTTCGAAACTTTCCGTTTTTTCCCGAATATTTTCAACCCACAGTTAGTTGAATCGGCTGGATCGGGAGCCCCTAGATACAGAGAACCCCCAAGCCCTTCCCACCTCGGAAATTTCCACTGGAAGCGCTGAAGGGGCCCAAAGAGAGGAGAAGAGCGCCCTCTAGCGGCTGCAAACGCTGAGGCATTCCTTCAGCCTATGCAGCGCGGGAGAGAAGGTTTCGGGCCGACTAGCGCAAAAGGAGGGCCCGCCTGGACAGGAAGGAGGAAGGACGACAGCGGAAGCCAGCTCGCACCCTTCCTGGAGCTAGCTGGTTGCAGTGAGGGACGCCGAGGAACTGGGGACACGTCGCGTGGGGAGGGGGGGGGGCAATCCTGGCGGCCAGGAGCAGGGTTCACACAGCTGGCACCCAGTTTGCACGATCAAAATGACAAGGAGAGGGGGTGGGGGGAAGGGGCTGCCTCAGCACCGGGATCCTGACAAGGGCCATAGCGCCGCGACCTCAGCTAATGCGGCTCCCCTGCTAAGCCAGAAAAAGGAAACTGTGAGGCAAGATACTGCAGATTCCACCGCAGCCACACGGATGACTAGATCTCTAACCTGACAAAATGGAACCCTCGGAAACAGGAATCTTCCCTTTCTTCTACATTTTGACCTTGGGACAGGGAGCCACACTTCTCTGACGGGAACCGTCTTTACTCCGGCAGAGAGCTCAGTTTTCCAGGAATAAGTATGGAGAAAAAGTGTGCCGTGATGGTTTAGCAGTTCAAAGCGGAAGCCCGTCTTAGAAACGGGAAAAACATGCTTCTCAATGAAGTCGAGTTATGGCACGAAGCAGGAGGAAGTTTAAGGAAATCTCTCTTAATATCCATTCACCAGACAAGACTAGCCAGTCCTAAAAAGGCAGCACGTTAAATCAAGGAAGATTCTTGCTTCCTTTTTGGGGCGGGAGGGGGGCGGGGGGACATGAGAAACATTGCCGCATTTTAAAACAAGCCTTGGGGCCCTAGATACGGAGAGTGTTGTTGGGTGTTGAGGCTGAGAGGTGTTGCTGAGGAGAACATAAAGCTGCGTATAGACTGGTATGGGTTCCAAGTCTACCGCTGGAAAAAAATTAGCCAATCATGAGTCCATTTGATTGGGAAAGAAGTAAATAACTCAAAAATGGGAAAGACATGGGATTAAATAGCGGTAGCGAGCAATTAAATCCAAGATGTTTATACCTATATTTTCATTGCGAATGCAACAAACTGAAAGCAACTGTCTAAAAAGCAGGAACTGTAGCCCGCGCACGCGCACACACGCACACAATGGGGAACAGCAGAGAGGTAAAATATGCTAAATGTATCATGATTGAGAAACAAGATCTAATAGATTATCCCGTTTTTGAGACTGTTATAGCAATACTGGTCCAATTATATATATAGTTATGAACTTAGAGATGACTTATTAAAACTTAGAGGGAATTTTAATTGGAAGACAATATAGCTTCCAAATCATTGAAGAGAAAACTAACCTCAAAAAAATTAATCAATGCAGCTAAGATGGAGTAACGGAGACCGTATTTACCATCGTAGGATAGACCCCAATGTGGATAAAATCTATGAAGCAATGCTTTTTAAGCCATGTGAAAACGATCATCCACTAGGACCTCGTCCTGCCGCCTCCATACCCAGGCTGCTAGGCCTCCTACTGCCACTACCAAGGATGTCCACCAGGTGGCGACATTGCCCCCCTCTGCTCCTGCTGCAGAGCCAGTCCTGAGCAGCCCTGCTCCAGGTTTTGGCAGGCCGCTCCCAGAAGCGCGCTCGTGGGCCTTGCTCCCTTTTAGCCACCAGCAAAGGGATCGAGGATGAGCACTGAGCCTCCTTACTCATCGAAGATCTAGGAACCTATCTGATTTCTGAGCAGTCCTTTACCCTCGTCTGCCGTCAGGTACTCTCCACCCGACTTGCAGAGTCCGCGGCTTGGGCAGCCTGCACGCTGGCCCCGGCCCGTCAGGATCTCTTCCCCCCACCCCCACCCCACCCCCACCCCCCGCACCCCCCCGGCCAAGAGGCCACGCGCGGTCGTGAGCAGGGCTCCAGGCCTCTGGAGCCGCGCCGCTTGGACTGCGTCCTGGCCCTGGGCTCGCGAGCTCCATGCCCTGGGCTGAGCCACTTAACATCTCTAAGCTAGTTTCCTCATCAGTACAATGAGGGCATAATCGGTATGGGAGGGGGGATCAGAATCTGGGGGGGACTACATTTCTGGTGATTGAAGATTATTTTCAGTTTGAATTATACAGTGAGGGACACCATACAATTTTTACTACTGCAGACTTCTGAAGGACAGCTTCTAGTATTCTTAAAACTAATGCATGCACGTACACACAAACACACGTGCACACACACTGACTCTGCTCCGCCTACATCCCCACGCACACACACACGGAGTCATGGACCACGCACACCCCCACAACATACACACAACCACACACGTCCTCAGGCGCGCGCACACACACGCAAAGTCACTGCCACGTGCCCCACACGTCCAGGCTCAACTTTAGAATTCCCAGACTCAGGGGAGTCCTGCGAAGAAAGCGACAGTGCGGGGAGAGCCGATTCCCAGTCTCTGACCGCCAGCCTGACCCTTTTCTGCCCAATGCTGGGTCCATCCCATGCCCCAAGGGGCCTTGGATGTGCACAGGGGGACACTCAGACCTCACATCCGGGCTCTGTCCGTAACCTCCATGCCAACAGCTGCCCGTTGGCCTCTCTGTGAGTCCTGGGATGCTGAACTCCGGGGAGAGCCGGTGCAGAAACTACAAGCGGGACAGGGGCTGCTGGGGCAGGGCATTCGGGGTCCTGGGATTCCAGAGCACGGGGTGGAGCCAATGGGCGTGTCCCCTTGGCCCTGCTGACTCCACCCCGTAGAGGGCGTGGCCAGAGGGAGTGTCAGGGCCAGAGGGACCCTCTGTAGTTCAGGACCCAGGACAGCGCGGGGGTGTCGGGGGTGGGGGTTGGGGGGCCGCCCCTTGCCGTGCTCTAAGGGCAGAAGCCCTAAGGAAGGGCCGGAGGAGGCTGTAAGGTATCCTCACTGCCATCAATTAAAAAAACAAAAGCCCGCCGCAGGCGAGGGTGGGGAGGGTTTTGCTAGAACAAGGGAAAGACGCTCGCAGAGGTCTGGCCGCAGAGGGCTGGGGGGCTTGCCAGGCTGATGAGGAACCGAGAGGCCGTCGGCCTCTAAACTCCACACGAATTCCTCCGGGTGACCCTGAGATGCAGGGAGACACGGAAAGCACGGTAAACACAGGCCGGAAGCTCAGCAGCCTGTTGCTTGCTTCACCGTCCGTCTGGCGTCCCCTCTGCTAGCAAGCAGCCTTTACCGCATCACCCACGGCTGACCCGGCTCAGGATTCCAGCTGATTTTCCACGGGTGGCATCACTTGCTGGTGACACGAAGCAGGCACGTTAGCCACCTCCCAAACCCTGAGGCTCCTCCTGGGAGGAGCCTGCGGGCCCCCAGTCCAGCCTCTGCGCCACGATGCTCCTTAGTGCCGCTCCCGGTTCGCTGCCCCGGCCTCTAGCTCTGGCCGGAACCTCGCTGGATTGGCGATAAATGGCACCCATGCACCACGTGTAAGCTTGGGGTCCAGATGTGACCATGGCTCGTCTCTTCTTCCCATCGATTGGGGGATTGTTCGGGCTTCATGTCATCGTGTTGGCAGGAAGGCCAGCACCGCCCCCCTGAGACCTCCCTGAAGACACATAGAAACATAGGACACAATGCAGCCCATCTCTTTGTTTTAAAACACCTTTACAGGGCTACGAGTTCTGTTCCGTCAATTAGACACATCTCACGTGTAGTATTTGATCAATTTTCATACATGTCTACACCCAGAAAGCCATCGCCACAATCAAGAGAGCTAACATGTCCACCACTCCCCAAGACGGGCAATTTTCCGATGCCCATATTTACCCCTTCCCACCGCCGTCCCTCCCTGGTAACCATAAGTTTGTTTCTCTATGTCTGTGGCTCTATTTGTCTTTTGCAGTTAAGATCATTTCTGTCTTTTTTTCTTAGATTTCACATGGAAGTTGTGTCATGCGGCATTTTTCTCTCTTCTGGCTTACTTCACTCAGAATGACTATCTCTGTGTCCAACCATGTTGCCGCAAATGGCATGGTTCCATCCTTTTTCGCGGCTGTGTAGTATTCCGCGGCATAAAAAGACAACGACTTCTTTATCCAGTCACCAGTCGTTAGATGTTGGGGTTAGTTCCACGTCCTGGCTAATACAAACAGGGCTGCTGTGAGCATTGAGGTGCATGGGACTTTTTGAGTTAGAGTTTTCTCTTGACATATCCCCAGGCGTGGGAAGGCTGGATCATCAGGTAAGTCCATTTGTAGGTTTTTAAGGAACCTCCATCCCGTCTTCTCTAGTGACAATGCAGCCCGTCTTCCTGAAGCAGAGCCATGCTCACAAAGTAACGGATATTCCTAGAGGTCAGACATGACGTGCATTCAGCTTGGCCTGTTCCAGAAGAAGAGGGCAGTCTGGCAGGGCTGGAGGAGAGTGACCAGGGGAGTGTGGGACAGGCAGGATTCACACCACGTGGGGACATGACAGGCTGGGATAAGGAGCCTGGGCTTCCAGTCATGCCTTGGTAAGCATGGGGCACTGGTTCCAGGACTCCCCACAGATGCCAAAATCCATGGATGCTGATGCCTCTTATACAAAATGACATAGGACTTTATTTTTTACATACAAACATACTTTTCTTCCACGTTGTTGTCGTTTTTACAATGTTGTGTCGAATTCCAGTCTAGAGCACAATTTTCCACTTATGCATAAACATACCCATACAGTCATTGTCACATTCTCTTTCGCTGTGTCCTCCTGTGTACTTTAAATCATCTCTAGGTGACGCGCGGCATGCAAGGCAACGTGAATGCTATGTAAGCGGTTGCCGGTGTGTGGCAAGTTCAATTGTCGCTTTTCGAAACTTTCCGTTTTTTCCCGAATATTTTCAACCCACAGTTAGTTGAATCGGCTGGATCGGGAGCCCCTAGATACAGAGAACCCCCAAGCCCTTCCCACCTCGGAAATTTCCACTGGAAGCGCTGAAGGGGCCCAAAGAGAGGAGAAGAGCGCCCTCTAGCGGCTGCAAACGCTGAGGCATTCCTTCAGCCTATGCAGCGCGGGAGAGAAGGTTTCGGGCCGACTAGCGCAAAAGGAGGGCCCGCCTGGACAGGAAGGAGGAAGGACGACAGCGGAAGCCAGCTCGCACCCTTCCTGGAGCTAGCTGGTTGCAGTGAGGGACGCCGAGGAACTGGGGACACGTCGCGTGGGGAGGGGGGGGGCAATCCTGGCGGCCAGGAGCAGGGTTCACACAGCTGGCACCCAGTTTGCACGATCAAAATGACAAGGAGAGGGGGTGGGGGGAAGGGGCTGCCTCAGCACCGGGATCCTGACAAGGGCCATAGCGCCGCGACCTCAGCTAATGCGGCTCCCCTGCTAAGCCAGAAAAAGGAAACTGTGAGGCAAGATACTGCAGATTCCACCGCAGCCACACGGATGACTAGATCTCTAACCTGACAAAATGGAACCCTCGGAAACAGGAATCTTCCCTTTCTTCTACACTTTGACCTTGGGACAGGGAGCCACACTTCTCTGACGGGAACCGTCTTTACTCCGGCAGAGAGCTCAGTTTTCCAGGAATAAGTATGGAGAAAAAGTGTGCCGTGATGGTTTAGCAGTTCAAAGCGGAAGCCCGTCTTAGAAACGGGAAAAACATGCTTCTCAATGAAGTCGAGTTATGGCACGAAGCAGGAGGAAGTTTAAGGAAATCTCTCTTAATATCCATTCACCAGACAAGACTAGCCAGTCCTAAAAAGGCAGCACGTTAAATCAAGGAAGATTCTTGCTTCCTTTTTGGGGCGGGAGGGGGGCGGGGGGACATGAGAAACAATGCCGCATTTTAAAACAAGCCTTGGGGCCCTAGATACGGAGAGTGTTGTTGGGTGTTGAGGCTGAGAGGTGTTGCTGAGGAGAACATAAAGCTGCGTATAGACTGGTATGGGTTCCAAGTCTACCGCTGGAAAAAAATTAGCCAATCATGAGTCCATTTGATTGGGAAAGAAGTAAATAACTCAAAAATGGGAAAGACATGGGATTAAATAGCGGTAGCGAGCAATTAAATCCAAGATGTTTATACCTATATTTTCATTGCGAATGCAACAAACTGAAAGCAACTGTCTAAAAAGCAGGAACTGTAGCCCGCGCACGCGCACACACGCACACAATGGGGAACAGCAGAGAGGTAAAATATGCTAAATGTATCATGATTGAGAAACAAGATCTAATAGATTATCCCGTTTTTGAGACTGTTATAGCAATACTGGTCCAATTATATATATAGTTATGAACTTAGAGATGACTTATTAAAACTTAGAGGGAATTTTAATTGGAAGACAATATAGCTTCCAAATCATTGAAGAGAAAACTAACCTCAAAAAAATTAATCAATGCAGCTAAGATGGAGTAACGGAGACCGTATTTACCATCGTAGGATAGACCCCAATGTGGATAAAATCTATGAAGCAATGCTTTTTAAGCCATGTGAAAACGATCATCCACTAGGACCTCGTCCTGCCGCCTCCATACCCAGGCTGCTAGGCCTCCTACTGCCACTACCAAGGATGTCCACCAGGTGGCGACATTGCCCCCCTCTGCTCCTGCTGCAGAGCCAGTCCTGAGCAGCCCTGCTCCAGGTTTTGGCAGGCCGCTCCCAGAAGCGCGCTCGTGGGCCTTGCTCCCTTTTAGCCACCAGCAAAGGGATCGAGGATGAGCACTGAGCCTCCTTACTCATCGAAGATCTAGGAACCTATCTGATTTCTGAGCAGTCCTTTACCCTCGTCTGCCGTCAGGTACTCTCCACCCGACTTGCAGAGTCCGCGGCTTGGGCAGCCTGCACGCTGGCCCCGGCCCGTCAGGATCTCTTCCCCCCACCCCCACCCCACCCCCACCCCCCGCACCTCACCCGGCCAAGAGGCCACGCGCGGTCGTGAGCAGGGCTCCAGGCCTCTGGAGCCGCGCCGCTTGGACTGCGTCCTGGCCCTGGGCTCGCGAGCTCCATGCCCTGGGCTGAGCCACTTAACATCTCTAAGCTAGTTTCCTCATCAGTACAATGAGGGCATAATCAGTATGGGAGGGGGGATCAGAATCTGGGGGGGACTACATTTCTGGTGATTGAAGATTATTTTCAGTTTGAATTATACAGTGAGGGACACCATACAATTTTTACTACTGCAGACTTCTGAAGGACAGCTTCTAGTATTCTTAAAACTAATGCATGCACGTACACACAAACACACGTGCACACACACTGACTCTGCTCCGCCTACATCCCCACGCACACACACACGGAGTCATGGACCACGCACACCCCCACAACATACACACAACCACACACGTCCTCAGGCGCGCGCACACACACGCAAAGTCACTGCCACGTGCCACACACGTCCAGGCTCAACTTTAGAATTCCCAGACTCAGGGGAGTCCTGCGAAGAAAGCGACAGTGCGGGGAGAGCCGATTCCCAGTCTCTGACCGCCAGCCTGACCCTTTTCTGCCCAATGCTGGGTCCATCCCATGCCCCAAGGGGCCTTGGATGTGCACAGGGGGACACTCAGACCTCACATCCGGGCTCTGTCCGTAACCTCCATGCCAACAGCTGCCCGTTGGCCTCTCTGTGAGTCCTGGGATGCTGAACTCCGGGGAGAGCCGGTGCAGAAACTACAAGCGGGACAGGGGCTGCTGGGGCAGGGCATTCGGGGTCCTGGGATTCCAGAGCACGGGGTGGAGCCAATGGGCGTGTCCCCTTGGCCCTGCTGACTCCACCCCGTAGAGGGCGTGGCCAGAGGGAGTGTCAGGGCCAGAGGGACCCTCTGTAGTTCAGGACCCAGGACAGCGCGGGGGTGTCGGGGGTGGGGGTTGGGGGGCCGCCCCTTGCCGTGCTCTAAGGGCAGAAGCCCTAAGGAAGGGCCGGAGGAGGCTGTAAGGTATCCTCACTGCCATCAATTAAAAAAACAAAAGCCCGCCGCAGGCGAGGGTGGGGAGGGTTTTGCTAGAACAAGGGAAAGACGCTCGCAGAGGTCTGGCCGCAGAGGGCTGGGGGGCTTGCCAGGCTGATGAGGAACCGAGAGGCCGTCGGCCTCTAAACTCCACACGAATTCCTCCGGGTGACCCTGAGATGCAGGGAGACACGGAAAGCACGGTAAACACAGGCCGGAAGCTCAGCAGCCTGTTGCTTGCTTCACCGTCCGTCTGGCGTCCCCTCTGCTAGCAAGCAGCCTTTACCGCATCACCCACGGCTGACCCGGCTCAGGATTCCAGCTGATTTTCCACGGGTGGCATCACTTGCTGGTGACACGAAGCAGGCACGTTAGCCACCTCCCAAACCCTGAGGCTCCTCCTGGGAGGAGCCTGCGGGCCCCCAGTCCAGCCTCTGCGCCACGATGCTCCTTAGTGCCGCTCCCGGTTCGCTGCCCCGGCCTCTAGCTCTGGCCGGAACCTCGCTGGATTGGCGATAAATGGCACCCATGCACCACGTGTAAGCTTGGGGTCCAGATGTGACCATGGCTCGTCTCTTCTTCCCATCGATTGGGGGATTGTTCGGGCTTCATGTCATCGTGTTGGCAGGAAGGCCAGCACCGCCCCCCTGAGACCTCCCTGAAGACACATAGAAACATAGGACACAATGCAGCCCATCTCTTTGTTTTAAAACACCTTTACAGGGCTACGAGTTCTGTTCCGTCAATTAGACACATCTCACGTGTAGTATTTGATCAATTTTCATACATGTCTACACCCAGAAAGCCATCGCCACAATCAAGAGAGCTAACATGTCCACCACTCCCCAAGACGGGCAATTTTCCGATGCCCATATTTACCCCTTCCCACCGCCGTCCCTCCCTGGTAACCATAAGTTTGTTTCTCTATGTCTGTGGCTCTATTTGTCTTTTGCAGTTAAGATCATTTCTGTCTTTTTTTCTTAGATTTCACATGGAAGTTGTGTCATGCGGCATTTTTCTCTCTTCTGGCTTACTTCACTCAGAATGACTATCTCTGTGTCCAACCATGTTGCCGCAAATGGCATGGTTCCATCCTTTTTCGCAGCTGTGTAGTATTCCGCGGCATAAAAAGACAACGACTTCTTTATCCAGTCACCAGTCGTTAGATGTTGGGGTTAGTTCCACGTCCTGGCTAATACAAACAGGGCTGCTGTGAGCATTGAGGTGCATGGGACTTTTTGAGTTAGAGTTTTCTCTTGACATATCCCCAGGCGTGGGAAGGCTGGATCATCAGGTAAGTCCATTTGTAGGTTTTTAAGGAACCTCCATCCCGTCTTCTCTAGTGACAATGCAGCCCGTCTTCCTGAAGCAGAGCCATGCTCACAAAGTAACGGATATTCCTAGAGGTCAGACATGACGTGCATTCAGCTTGGCCTGTTCCAGAAGAAGAGGGCAGTCTGGCAGGGCTGGAGGAGAGTGACCAGGGGAGTGTGGGACAGGCAGGATTCACACCACGTGGGGACATGACAGGCTGGGATAAGGAGCCTGGGCTTCCAGTCATGCCTTGGTAAGCATGGGGCACTGGTTCCAGGACTCCCCACAGATGCCAAAATCCATGGATGCTGATGCCTCTTATACAAAATGACATAGGACTTTATTTTTTACATACAAACATACTTTTCTTCCACGTTGTTGTCGTTTTTACAATGTTGTGTCGAATTCCAGTCTAGAGCACAATTTTCCACTTATGCATAAACATACCCATACAGTCATTGTCACATTCTCTTTCGCTGTGTCCTCCTGTGTACTTTAAATCATCTCTAGGTGACGCGCGGCATGCAAGGCAACGTGAATGCTATGTAAGCGGTTGCCGGTGTGTGGCAAGTTCAATTGTCGCTTTTCGAAACTTTCCGTTTTTTCCCGAATATTTTCAACCCACAGTTAGTTGAATCGGCTGGATCGGGAGCCCCTAGATACAGAGAACCCCCAAGCCCTTCCCACCTCGGAAATTTCCACTGGAAGCGCTGAAGGGGCCCAAAGAGAGGAGAAGAGCGCCCTCTAGCGGCTGCAAACGCTGAGGCATTCCTTCAGCCTATGCAGCGCGGGAGAGAAGGTTTCGGGCCGACTAGCGCAAAAGGAGGGCCCGCCTGGACAGGAAGGAGGAAGGACGACAGCGGAAGCCAGCTCGCACCCTTCCTGGAGCTAGCTGGTTGCAGTGAGGGACGCCGAGGAACTGGGGACACGTCGCGTGGGGAGGGGGGGGGGCAATCCTGGCGGCCAGGAGCAGGGTTCACACAGCTGGCACCCAGTTTGCACGATCAAAATGACAAGGAGAGGGGGTGGGGGGAAGGGGCTGCCTCAGCACCGGGATCCTGACAAGGGCCATAGCGCCGCGACCTCAGCTAATGCGGCTCCCCTGCTAAGCCAGAAAAAGGAAACTGTGAGGCAAGATACTGCAGATTCCACCGCAGCCACACGGATGACTAGATCTCTAACCTGACAAAATGGAACCCTCGGAAACAGGAATCTTCCCTTTCTTCTACACTTTGACCTTGGGACAGGGAGCCACACTTCTCTGACGGGAACCGTCTTTACTCCGGCAGAGAGCTCAGTTTTCCAGGAATAAGTATGGAGAAAAAGTGTGCCGTGATGGTTTAGCAGTTCAAAGCGGAAGCCCGTCTTAGAAACGGGAAAAACATGCTTCTCAATGAAGTCGAGTTATGGCACGAAGCAGGAGGAAGTTTAAGGAAATCTCTCTTAATATCCATTCACCAGACAAGACTAGCCAGTCCTAAAAAGGCAGCACGTTAAATCAAGGAAGATTCTTGCTTCCTTTTTGGGGCGGGAGGGGGGCGGGGGGACATGAGAAACAATGCCGCATTTTAAAACAAGCCTTGGGGCCCTAGATACGGAGAGTGTTGTTGGGTGTTGAGGCTGAGAGGTGTTGCTGAGGAGAACATAAAGCTGCGTATAGACTGGTATGGGTTCCAAGTCTACCGCTGGAAAAAAATTAGCCAATCATGAGTCCATTTGATTGGGAAAGAAGTAAATAACTCAAAAATGGGAAAGACATGGGATTAAATAGCGGTAGCGAGCAATTAAATCCAAGATGTTTATACCTATATTTTCATTGCGAATGCAACAAACTGAAAGCAACTGTCTAAAAAGCAGGAACTGTAGCCCGCGCACGCGCACACACGCACACAATGGGGAACAGCAGAGAGGTAAAATATGCTAAATGTATCATGATTGAGAAACAAGATCTAATAGATTATCCCGTTTTTGAGACTGTTATAGCAATACTGGTCCAATTATATATATAGTTATGAACTTAGAGATGACTTATTAAAACTTAGAGGGAATTTTAATTGGAAGACAATATAGCTTCCAAATCATTGAAGAGAAAACTAACCTCAAAAAAATTAATCAATGCAGCTAAGATGGAGTAACGGAGACCGTATTTACCATCGTAGGATAGACCCCAATGTGGATAAAATCTATGAAGCAATGCTTTTTAAGCCATGTGAAAACGATCATCCACTAGGACCTCGTCCTGCCGCCTCCATACCCAGGCTGCTAGGCCTCCTACTGCCACTACCAAGGATGTCCACCAGGTGGCGACATTGCCCCCCTCTGCTCCTGCTGCAGAGCCAGTCCTGAGCAGCCCTGCTCCAGGTTTTGGCAGGCCGCTCCCAGAAGCGCGCTCGTGGGCCTTGCTCCCTTTTAGCCACCAGCAAAGGGATCGAGGATGAGCACTGAGCCTCCTTACTCATCGAAGATCTAGGAACCTATCTGATTTCTGAGCAGTCCTTTACCCTCGTCTGCCGTCAGGTACTCTCCACCCGACTTGCAGAGTCCGCGGCTTGGGCAGCCTGCACGCTGGCCCCGGCCCGTCAGGATCTCTTCCCCCCACCCCCACCCCACCCCCACCCCCCGCACCTCACCCGGCCAAGAGGCCACGCGCGGTCGTGAGCAGGGCTCCAGGCCTCTGGAGCCGCGCCGCTTGGACTGCGTCCTGGCCCTGGGCTCGCGAGCTCCATGCCCTGGGCTGAGCCACTTAACATCTCTAAGCTAGTTTCCTCATCAGTACAATGAGGGCATAATCGGTATGGGAGGGGGGATCAGAATCTGGGGGGGACTACATTTCTGGTGATTGAAGATTATTTTCAGTTTGAATTATACAGTGAGGGACACCATACAATTTTTACTACTGCAGACTTCTGAAGGACAGCTTCTAGTATTCTTAAAACTAATGCATGCACGTACACACAAACACACGTGCACACACACTGACTCTGCTCCGCCTACATCCCCACGCACACACACACGGAGTCATGGACCACGCACACCCCCACAACATACACACAACCACACACGTCCTCAGGCGCGCGCACACACACGCAAAGTCACTGCCACGTGCCACACACGTCCAGGCTCAACTTTAGAATTCCCAGACTCAGGGGAGTCCTGCGAAGAAAGCGACAGTGCGGGGAGAGCCGATTCCCAGTCTCTGACCGCCAGCCTGACCCTTTTCTGCCCAATGCTGGGTCCATCCCATGCCCCAAGGGGCCTTGGATGTGCACAGGGGGACACTCAGACCTCACATCCGGGCTCTGTCCGTAACCTCCATGCCAACAGCTGCCCGTTGGCCTCTCTGTGAGTCCTGGGATGCTGAACTCCGGGGAGAGCCGGTGCAGAAACTACAAGCGGGACAGGGGCTGCTGGGGCAGGGCATTCGGGGTCCTGGGATTCCAGAGCACGGGGTGGAGCCAATGGGCGTGTCCCCTTGGCCCTGCTGACTCCACCCCGTAGAGGGCGTGGCCAGAGGGAGTGTCAGGGCCAGAGGGACCCTCTGTAGTTCAGGACCCAGGACAGCGCGGGGGTGTCGGGGGTGGGGGTTGGGGGGCCGCCCCTTGCCGTGCTCTAAGGGCAGAAGCCCTAAGGAAGGGCCGGAGGAGGCTGTAAGGTATCCTCACTGCCATCAATTAAAAAAACAAAAGCCCGCCGCAGGCGAGGGTGGGGAGGGTTTTGCTAGAACAAGGGAAAGACGCTCGCAGAGGTCTGGCCGCAGAGGGCTGGGGGGCTTGCCAGGCTGATGAGGAACCGAGAGGCCGTCGGCCTCTAAACTCCACACGAATTCCTCCGGGTGACCCTGAGATGCAGGGAGACACGGAAAGCACGGTAAACACAGGCCGGAAGCTCAGCAGCCTGTTGCTTGCTTCACCGTCCGTCTGGCGTCCCCTCTGCTAGCAAGCAGCCTTTACCGCATCACCCACGGCTGACCCGGCTCAGGATTCCAGCTGATTTTCCACGGGTGGCATCACTTGCTGGTGACACGAAGCAGGCACGTTAGCCACCTCCCAAACCCTGAGGCTCCTCCTGGGAGGAGCCTGCGGGCCCCCAGTCCAGCCTCTGCGCCACGATGCTCCTTAGTGCCGCTCCCGGTTCGCTGCCCCGGCCTCTAGCTCTGGCCGGAACCTCGCTGGATTGGCGATAAATGGCACCCATGCACCACGTGTAAGCTTGGGGTCCAGATGTGACCATGGCTCGTCTCTTCTTCCCATCGATTGGGGGATTGTTCGGGCTTCATGTCATCGTGTTGGCAGGAAGGCCAGCACCGCCCCCCTGAGACCTCCCTGAAGACACATAGAAACATAGGACACAATGCAGCCCATCTCTTTGTTTTAAAACACCTTTACAGGGCTACGAGTTCTGTTCCGTCAATTAGACACATCTCACGTGTAGTATTTGATCAATTTTCATACATGTCTACACCCAGAAAGCCATCGCCACAATCAAGAGAGCTAACATGTCCACCACTCCCCAAGACGGGCAATTTTCCGATGCCCATATTTACCCCTTCCCACCGCCGTCCCTCCCTGGTAACCATAAGTTTGTTTCTCTATGTCTGTGGCTCTATTTGTCTTTTGCAGTTAAGATCATTTCTGTCTTTTTTTCTTAGATTTCACATGGAAGTTGTGTCATGCGGCATTTTTCTCTCTTCTGGCTTACTTCACTCAGAATGACTATCTCTGTGTCCAACCATGTTGCCGCAAATGGCATGGTTCCATCCTTTTTCGCAGCTGTGTAGTATTCCGCGGCATAAAAAGACAACGACTTCTTTATCCAGTCACCAGTCGTTAGATGTTGGGGTTAGTTCCACGTCCTGGCTAATACAAACAGGGCTGCTGTGAGCATTGAGGTGCATGGGACTTTTTGAGTTAGAGTTTTCTCTTGACATATCCCCAGGCGTGGGAAGGCTGGATCATCAGGTAAGTCCATTTGTAGGTTTTTAAGGAACCTCCATCCCGTCTTCTCTAGTGACAATGCAGCCCGTCTTCCTGAAGCAGAGCCATGCTCACAAAGTAACGGATATTCCTAGAGGTCAGACATGACGTGCATTCAGCTTGGCCTGTTCCAGAAGAAGAGGGCAGTCTGGCAGGGCTGGAGGAGAGTGACCAGGGGAGTGTGGGACAGGCAGGATTCACACCACGTGGGGACATGACAGGCTGGGATAAGGAGCCTGGGCTTCCAGTCATGCCTTGGTAAGCATGGGGCACTGGTTCCAGGACTCCCCACAGATGCCAAAATCCATGGATGCTGATGCCTCTTATACAAAATGACATAGGACTTTATTTTTTACATACAAACATACTTTTCTTCCACGTTGTTGTCGTTTTTACAATGTTGTGTCGAATTCCAGTCTAGAGCACAATTTTCCACTTATGCATAAACATACCCATACAGTCATTGTCACATTCTCTTTCGCTGTGTCCTCCTGTGTACTTTAAATCATCTCTAGGTGACGCGCGGCATGCAAGGCAACGTGAATGCTATGTAAGCGGTTGCCGGTGTGTGGCAAGTTCAATTGTCGCTTTTCGAAACTTTCCGTTTTTTCCCGAATATTTTCAACCCACAGTTAGTTGAATCGGCTGGATCGGGAGCCCCTAGATACAGAGAACCCCCAAGCCCTTCCCACCTCGGAAATTTCCACTGGAAGCGCTGAAGGGGCCCAAAGAGAGGAGAAGAGCGCCCTCTAGCGGCTGCAAACGCTGAGGCATTCCTTCAGCCTATGCAGCGCGGGAGAGAAGGTTTCGGGCCGACTAGCGCAAAAGGAGGGCCCGCCTGGACAGGAAGGAGGAAGGACGACAGCGGAAGCCAGCTCGCACCCTTCCTGGAGCTAGCTGGTTGCAGTGAGGGACGCCGAGGAACTGGGGACACGTCGCGTGGGGAGGGGGGGGGCAATCCTGGCGGCCAGGAGCAGGGTTCACACAGCTGGCACCCAGTTTGCACGATCAAAATGACAAGGAGAGGGGGTGGGGGGAAGGGGCTGCCTCAGCACCGGGATCCTGACAAGGGCCATAGCGCCGCGACCTCAGCTAATGCGGCTCCCCTGCTAAGCCAGAAAAAGGAAACTGTGAGGCAAGATACTGCAGATTCCACCGCAGCCACACGGATGACTAGATCTCTAACCTGACAAAATGGAACCCTCGGAAACAGGAATCTTCCCTTTCTTCTACACTTTGACCTTGGGACAGGGAGCCACACTTCTCTGACGGGAACCGTCTTTACTCCGGCAGAGAGCTCAGTTTTCCAGGAATAAGTATGGAGAAAAAGTGTGCCGTGATGGTTTAGCAGTTCAAAGCGGAAGCCCGTCTTAGAAACGGGAAAAACATGCTTCTCAATGAAGTCGAGTTATGGCACGAAGCAGGAGGAAGTTTAAGGAAATCTCTCTTAATATCCATTCACCAGACAAGACTAGCCAGTCCTAAAAAGGCAGCACGTTAAATCAAGGAAGATTCTTGCTTCCTTTTTGGGGCGGGAGGGGGGCGGGGGGACATGAGAAACAATGCCGCATTTTAAAACAAGCCTTGGGGCCCTAGATACGGAGAGTGTTGTTGGGTGTTGAGGCTGAGAGGTGTTGCTGAGGAGAACATAAAGCTGCGTATAGACTGGTATGGGTTCCAAGTCTACCGCTGGAAAAAAATTAGCCAATCATGAGTCCATTTGATTGGGAAAGAAGTAAATAACTCAAAAATGGGAAAGACATGGGATTAAATAGCGGTAGCGAGCAATTAAATCCAAGATGTTTATACCTATATTTTCATTGCGAATGCAACAAACTGAAAGCAACTGTCTAAAAAGCAGGAACTGTAGCCCGCGCACGCGCACACACGCACACAATGGGGAACAGCAGAGAGGTAAAATATGCTAAATGTATCATGATTGAGAAACAAGATCTAATAGATTATCCCGTTTTTGAGACTGTTATAGCAATACTGGTCCAATTATATATATAGTTATGAACTTAGAGATGACTTATTAAAACTTAGAGGGAATTTTAATTGGAAGACAATATAGCTTCCAAATCATTGAAGAGAAAACTAACCTCAAAAAAATTAATCAATGCAGCTAAGATGGAGTAACGGAGACCGTATTTACCATCGTAGGATAGACCCCAATGTGGATAAAATCTATGAAGCAATGCTTTTTAAGCCATGTGAAAACGATCATCCACTAGGACCTCGTCCTGCCGCCTCCATACCCAGGCTGCTAGGCCTCCTACTGCCACTACCAAGGATGTCCACCAGGTGGCGACATTGCCCCCCTCTGCTCCTGCTGCAGAGCCAGTCCTGAGCAGCCCTGCTCCAGGTTTTGGCAGGCCGCTCCCAGAAGCGCGCTCGTGGGCCTTGCTCCCTTTTAGCCACCAGCAAAGGGATCGAGGATGAGCACTGAGCCTCCTTACTCATCGAAGATCTAGGAACCTATCTGATTTCTGAGCAGTCCTTTACCCTCGTCTGCCGTCAGGTACTCTCCACCCGACTTGCAGAGTCCGCGGCTTGGGCAGCCTGCACGCTGGCCCCGGCCCGTCAGGATCTCTTCCCCCCACCCCCACCCCACCCCCACCCCCCGCACCTCACCCGGCCAAGAGGCCACGCGCGGTCGTGAGCAGGGCTCCAGGCCTCTGGAGCCGCGCCGCTTGGACTGCGTCCTGGCCCTGGGCTCGCGAGCTCCATGCCCTGGGCTGAGCCACTTAACATCTCTAAGCTAGTTTCCTCATCAGTACAATGAGGGCATAATCGGTATGGGAGGGGGGATCAGAATCTGGGGGGGACTACATTTCTGGTGATTGAAGATTATTTTCAGTTTGAATTATACAGTGAGGGACACCATACAATTTTTACTACTGCAGACTTCTGAAGGACAGCTTCTAGTATTCTTAAAACTAATGCATGCACGTACACACAAACACACGTGCACACACACTGACTCTGCTCCGCCTACATCCCCACGCACACACACACGGAGTCATGGACCACGCACACCCCCACAACATACACACAACCACACACGTCCTCAGGCGCGCGCACACACACGCAAAGTCACTGCCACGTGCCACACACGTCCAGGCTCAACTTTAGAATTCCCAGACTCAGGGGAGTCCTGCGAAGAAAGCGACAGTGCGGGGAGAGCCGATTCCCAGTCTCTGACCGCCAGCCTGACCCTTTTCTGCCCAATGCTGGGTCCATCCCATGCCCCAAGGGGCCTTGGATGTGCACAGGGGGACACTCAGACCTCACATCCGGGCTCTGTCCGTAACCTCCATGCCAACAGCTGCCCGTTGGCCTCTCTGTGAGTCCTGGGATGCTGAACTCCGGGGAGAGCCGGTGCAGAAACTACAAGCGGGACAGGGGCTGCTGGGGCAGGGCATTCGGGGTCCTGGGATTCCAGAGCACGGGGTGGAGCCAATGGGCGTGTCCCCTTGGCCCTGCTGACTCCACCCCGTAGAGGGCGTGGCCAGAGGGAGTGTCAGGGCCAGAGGGACCCTCTGTAGTTCAGGACCCAGGACAGCGCGGGGGTGTCGGGGGTGGGGGTTGGGGGGCCGCCCCTTGCCGTGGTCTAAGGGCAGAAGCCCTAAGGAAGGGCCGGAGGAGGCTGTAAGGTATCCTCACTGCCATCAATTAAAAAAACAAAAGCCCGCCGCAGGCGAGGGTGGGGAGGGTTTTGCTAGAACAAGGGAAAGACGCTCGCAGAGGTCTGGCCGCAGAGGGCTGGGGGGCTTGCCAGGCTGATGAGGAACCGAGAGGCCGTCGGCCTCTAAACTCCACACGAATTCCTCCGGGTGACCCTGAGATGCAGGGAGACACGGAAAGCACGGTAAACACAGGCCGGAAGCTCAGCAGCCTGTTGCTTGCTTCACCGTCCGTCTGGCGTCCCCTCTGCTAGCAAGCAGCCTTTACCGCATCACCCACGGCTGACCCGGCTCAGGATTCCAGCTGATTTTCCACGGGTGGCATCACTTGCTGGTGACACGAAGCAGGCACGTTAGCCACCTCCCAAACCCTGAGGCTCCTCCTGGGAGGAGCCTGCGGGCCCCCAGTCCAGCCTCTGCGCCACGATGCTCCTTAGTGCCGCTCCCGGTTCGCTGCCCCGGCCTCTAGCTCTGGCCGGAACCTCGCTGGATTGGCGATAAATGGCACCCATGCACCACGTGTAAGCTTGGGGTCCAGATGTGACCATGGCTCGTCTCTTCTTCCCATCGATTGGGGGATTGTTCGGGCTTCATGTCATCGTGTTGGCAGGAAGGCCAGCACCGCCCCCCTGAGACCTCCCTGAAGACACATAGAAACATAGGACACAATGCAGCCCATCTCTTTGTTTTAAAACACCTTTACAGGGCTACGAGTTCTGTTCCGTCAATTAGACACATCTCACGTGTAGTATTTGATCAATTTTCATACATGTCTACACCCAGAAAGCCATCGCCACAATCAAGAGAGCTAACATGTCCACCACTCCCCAAGACGGGCAATTTTCCGATGCCCATATTTACCCCTTCCCACCGCCGTCCCTCCCTGGTAACCATAAGTTTGTTTCTCTATGTCTGTGGCTCTATTTGTCTTTTGCAGTTAAGATCATTTCTGTCTTTTTTTCTTAGATTTCACATGGAAGTTGTGTCATGCGGCATTTTTCTCTCTTCTGGCTTACTTCACTCAGAATGACTATCTCTGTGTCCAACCATGTTGCCGCAAATGGCATGGTTCCATCCTTTTTCGCGGCTGTGTAGTATTCCGCGGCATAAAAAGACAACGACTTCTTTATCCAGTCACCAGTCGTTAGATGTTGGGGTTAGTTCCACGTCCTGGCTAATACAAACAGGGCTGCTGTGAGCATTGAGGTGCATGGGACTTTTTGAGTTAGAGTTTTCTCTTGACATATCCCCAGGCGTGGGAAGGCTGGATCATCAGGTAAGTCCATTTGTAGGTTTTTAAGGAACCTCCATCCCGTCTTCTCTAGTGACAATGCAGCCCGTCTTCCTGAAGCAGAGCCATGCTCACAAAGTAACGGATATTCCTAGAGGTCAGACATGACGTGCATTCAGCTTGGCCTGTTCCAGAAGAAGAGGGCAGTCTGGCAGGGCTGGAGGAGAGTGACCAGGGGAGTGTGGGACAGGCAGGATTCACACCACGTGGGGACATGACAGGCTGGGATAAGGAGCCTGGGCTTCCAGTCATGCCTTGGTAAGCATGGGGCACTGGTTCCAGGACTCCCCACAGATGCCAAAATCCATGGATGCTGATGCCTCTTATACAAAATGACATAGGACTTTATTTTTTACATACAAACATACTTTTCTTCCACGTTGTTGTCGTTTTTACAATGTTGTGTCGAATTCCAGTCTAGAGCACAATTTTCCACTTATGCATAAACATACCCATACAGTCATTGTCACATTCTCTTTCGCTGTGTCCTCCTGTGTACTTTAAATCATCTCTAGGTGACGCGCGGCATGCAAGGCAACGTGAATGCTATGTAAGCGGTTGCCGGTGTGTGGCAAGTTCAATTGTCGCTTTTCGAAACTTTCCGTTTTTTCCCGAATATTTTCAACCCACAGTTAGTTGAATCGGCTGGATCGGGAGCCCCTAGATACAGAGAACCCCCAAGCCCTTCCCACCTCGGAAATTTCCACTGGAAGCGCTGAAGGGGCCCAAAGAGAGGAGAAGAGCGCCCTCTAGCGGCTGCAAACGCTGAGGCATTCCTTCAGCCTATGCAGCGCGGGAGAGAAGGTTTCGGGCCGACTAGCGCAAAAGGAGGGCCCGCCTGGACAGGAAGGAGGAAGGACGACAGCGGAAGCCAGCTCGCACCCTTCCTGGAGCTAGCTGGTTGCAGTGAGGGACGCCGAGGAACTGGGGACACGTCGCGTGGGGAGGGGGGGGGGCAATCCTGGCGGCCAGGAGCAGGGTTCACACAGCTGGCACCCAGTTTGCACGATCAAAATGACAAGGAGAGGGGGTGGGGGGAAGGGGCTGCCTCAGCACCGGGATCCTGACAAGGGCCATAGCGCCGCGACCTCAGCTAATGCGGCTCCCCTGCTAAGCCAGAAAAAGGAAACTGTGAGGCAAGATACTGCAGATTCCACCGCAGCCACACGGATGACTAGATCTCTAACCTGACAAAATGGAACCCTCGGAAACAGGAATCTTCCCTTTCTTCTACACTTTGACCTTGGGACAGGGAGCCACACTTCTCTGACGGGAACCGTCTTTACTCCGGCAGAGAGCTCAGTTTTCCAGGAATAAGTATGGAGAAAAAGTGTGCCGTGATGGTTTAGCAGTTCAAAGCGGAAGCCCGTCTTAGAAACGGGAAAAACATGCTTCTCAATGAAGTCGAGTTATGGCACGAAGCAGGAGGAAGTTTAAGGAAATCTCTCTTAATATCCATTCACCAGACAAGACTAGCCAGTCCTAAAAAGGCAGCACGTTAAATCAAGGAAGATTCTTGCTTCCTTTTGGGGGCGGGAGGGGGGCGGGGGGACATGAGAAACAATGCCGCATTTTAAAACAAGCCTTGGGGCCCTAGATACGGAGAGTGTTGTTGGGTGTTGAGGCTGAGAGGTGTTGCTGAGGAGAACATAAAGCTGCGTATAGACTGGTATGGGTTCCAAGTCTACCGCTGGAAAAAAATTAGCCAATCATGAGTCCATTTGATTGGGAAAGAAGTAAATAACTCAAAAATGGGAAAGACATGGGATTAAATAGCGGTAGCGAGCAATTAAATCCAAGATGTTTATACCTATATTTTCATTGCGAATGCAACAAACTGAAAGCAACTGTCTAAAAAGCAGGAACTGTAGCCCGCGCACGCGCACACACGCACACAATGGGGAACAGCAGAGAGGTAAAATATGCTAAATGTATCATGATTGAGAAACAAGATCTAATAGATTATCCCGTTTTTGAGACTGTTATAGCAATACTGGTCCAATTATATATATAGTTATGAACTTAGAGATGACTTATTAAAACTTAGAGGGAATTTTAATTGGAAGACAATATAGCTTCCAAATCATTGAAGAGAAAACTAACCTCAAAAAAATTAATCAATGCAGCTAAGATGGAGTAACGGAGACCGTATTTACCATCGTAGGATAGACCCCAATGTGGATAAAATCTATGAAGCAATGCTTTTTAAGCCATGTGAAAACGATCATCCACTAGGACCTCGTCCTGCCGCCTCCATACCCAGGCTGCTAGGCCTCCTACTGCCACTACCAAGGATGTCCACCAGGTGGCGACATTGCCCCCCTCTGCTCCTGCTGCAGAGCCAGTCCTGAGCAGCCCTGCTCCAGGTTTTGGCAGGCCGCTCCCAGAAGCGCGCTCGTGGGCCTTGCTCCCTTTTAGCCACCAGCAAAGGGATCGAGGATGAGCACTGAGCCTCCTTACTCATCGAAGATCTAGGAACCTATCTGATTTCTGAGCAGTCCTTTACCCTCGTCTGCCGTCAGGTACTCTCCACCCGACTTGCAGAGTCCGCGGCTTGGGCAGCCTGCACGCTGGCCCCGGCCCGTCAGGATCTCTTCCCCCCACCCCCACCCCACCCCCACCCCCCGCACCTCACCCGGCCAAGAGGCCACGCGCGGTCGTGAGCAGGGCTCCAGGCCTCTGGAGCCGCGCCGCTTGGACTGCGTCCTGGCCCTGGGCTCGCGAGCTCCATGCCCTGGGCTGAGCCACTTAACATCTCTAAGCTAGTTTCCTCATCAGTACAATGAGGGCATAATCAGTATGGGAGGGGGGATCAGAATCTGGGGGGGACTACATTTCTGGTGATTGAAGATTATTTTCAGTTTGAATTATACAGTGAGGGACACCATACAATTTTTACTACTGCAGACTTCTGAAGGACAGCTTCTAGTATTCTTAAAACTAATGCATGCACGTACACACAAACACACGTGCACACACACTGACTCTGCTCCGCCTACATCCCCACGCACACACACACGGAGTCATGGACCACGCACACCCCCACAACATACACACAACCACACACGTCCTCAGGCGCGCGCACACACACGCAAAGTCACTGTCACGTGCCACACACGTCCAGGCTCAACTTTAGAATTCCCAGACTCAGGGGAGTCCTGCGAAGAAAGCGACAGTGCGGGGAGAGCCGATTCCCAGTCTCTGACCGCCAGCCTGACCCTTTTCTGCCCAATGCTGGGTCCATCCCATGCCCCAAGGGGCCTTGGATGTGCACAGGGGGACACTCAGACCTCACATCCGGGCTCTGTCCGTAACCTCCATGCCAACAGCTGCCCGTTGGCCTCTCTGTGAGTCCTGGGATGCTGAACTCCGGGGAGAGCCGGTGCAGAAACTACAAGCGGGACAGGGGCTGCTGGGGCAGGGCATTCGGGGTCCTGGGATTCCAGAGCACGGGGTGGAGCCAATGGGCGTGTCCCCTTGGCCCTGCTGACTCCACCCCGTAGAGGGCGTGGCCAGAGGGAGTGTCAGGGCCAGAGGGACCCTCTGTAGTTCAGGACCCAGGACAGCGCGGGGGTGTCGGGGGTGGGGGTTGGGGGGCCGCCCCTTGCCGTGCTCTAAGGGCAGAAGCCCTAAGGAAGGGCCGGAGGAGGCTGTAAGGTATCCTCACTGCCATCAATTAAAAAAACAAAAGCCCGCCGCAGGCGAGGGTGGGGAGGGTTTTGCTAGAACAAGGGAAAGACGCTCGCAGAGGTCTGGCCGCAGAGGGCTGGGGGGCTTGCCAGGCTGATGAGGAACCGAGAGGCCGTCGGCCTCTAAACTCCACACGAATTCCTCCGGGTGACCCTGAGATGCAGGGAGACACGGAAAGCACGGTAAACACAGGCCTGAAGCTCAGCAGCCTGTTGCTTGCTTCACCGTCCGTCTGGCGTCCCCTCTGCTAGCAAGCAGCCTTTACCGCATCACCCACGGCTGACCCGGCTCAGGATTCCAGCTGATTTTCCACGGGTGGCATCACTTGCTGGTGACACGAAGCAGGCACGTTAGCCACCTCCCAAACCCTGAGGCTCCTCCTGGGAGGAGCCTGCGGGCCCCCAGTCCAGCCTCTGCGCCACGATGCTCCTTAGTGCCGCTCCCGGTTCGCTGCCCCGGCCTCTAGCTCTGGCCGGAACCTCGCTGGATTGGCGATAAATGGCACCCATGCACCACGTGTAAGCTTGGGGTCCAGATGTGACCATGGCTCGTCTCTTCTTCCCATCGATTGGGGGATTGTTCGGGCTTCATGTCATCGTGTTGGCAGGAAGGCCAGCACCGCCCCCCTGAGACCTCCCTGAAGACACATAGAAACATAGGACACAATGCAGCCCATCTCTTTGTTTTAAAACACCTTTACAGGGCTACGAGTTCTGTTCCGTCAATTAGACACATCTCACGTGTAGTATTTGATCAATTTTCATACATGTCTACACCCAGAAAGCCATCGCCACAATCAAGAGAGCTAACATGTCCACCACTCCCCAAGACGGGCAATTTTCCGATGCCCATATTTACCCCTTCCCACCGCCGTCCCTCCCTGGTAACCATAAGTTTGTTTCTCTATGTCTGTGGCTCTATTTGTCTTTTGCAGTTAAGATCATTTCTGTCTTTTTTTCTTAGATTTCACATGGAAGTTGTGTCATGCGGCATTTTTCTCTCTTCTGGCTTACTTCACTCAGAATGACTATCTCTGTGTCCAACCATGTTGCCGCAAATGGCATGGTTCCATCCTTTTTCGCGGCTGTGTAGTATTCCGCGGCATAAAAAGACAACGACTTCTTTATCCAGTCACCAGTCGTTAGATGTTGGGGTTAGTTCCACGTCCTGGCTAATACAAACAGGGCTGCTGTGAGCATTGAGGTGCATGGGACTTTTTGAGTTAGAGTTTTCTCTTGACATATCCCCAGGCGTGGGAAGGCTGGATCATCAGGTAAGTCCATTTGTAGGTTTTTAAGGAACCTCCATCCCGTCTTCTCTAGTGACAATGCAGCCCGTCTTCCTGAAGCAGAGCCATGCTCACAAAGTAACGGATATTCCTAGAGGTCAGACATGACGTGCATTCAGCTTGGCCTGTTCCAGAAGAAGAGGGCAGTCTGGCAGGGCTGGAGGAGAGTGACCAGGGGAGTGTGGGACAGGCAGGATTCACACCACGTGGGGACATGACAGGCTGGGATAAGGAGCCTGGGCTTCCAGTCATGCCTTGGTAAGCATGGGGCACTGGTTCCAGGACTCCCCACAGATGCCAAAATCCATGGATGCTGATGCCTCTTATACAAAATGACATAGGACTTTATTTTTTACATACAAACATACTTTTCTTCCACGTTGTTGTCGTTTTTACAATGTTGTGTCGAATTCCAGTCTAGAGCACAATTTTCCACTTATGCATAAACATACCCATACAGTCATTGTCACATTCTCTTTCGCTGTGTCCTCCTGTGTACTTTAAATCATCTCTAGGTGACGCGCGGCATGCAAGGCAACGTGAATGCTATGTAAGCGGTTGCCGGTGTGTGGCAAGTTCAATTGTCGCTTTTCGAAACTTTCCGTTTTTTCCCGAATATTTTCAACCCACAGTTAGTTGAATCGGCTGGATCGGGAGCCCCTAGATACAGAGAACCCCCAAGCCCTTCCCACCTCGGAAATTTCCACTGGAAGCGCTGAAGGGGCCCAAAGAGAGGAGAAGAGCGCCCTCTAGCGGCTGCA